>NW_026018508.1:2692386-2724570 GCF_020466585.1 Dendroctonus ponderosae
CGTCATTCGGGGAAAAGTCGGACGATTTTTTCATAAAAAAAGTTTAATTTTGAAAAGAAAATTTCTAAAAAAATAGTCTTCCGTACCTCTTTTGTCGACAACACATGAACTTTTCATTCCCCCTAATTTTTTTTAGACAAAGGGTGTCCGCCTTTGCCATGTGGAGGGTAAAGGCGGACGACTTTATTTAGCGTTAAAAATGGTCTTAGCATCTAGTAGAAGGCGTATTCTTATTCGTATTAAGTTTCTCTTCTTCTTGTGAAATGAGGCACTGTCAGCCATGTTTCTTCGTTTTTACTCCTTTTTCTTATCGGGTAAGGTGGATTTTCGAATTTTTATAATTTTCATCAGCCTGTCTTAAACTTTTTCTGCCTTGGCGAATATATTTGAGTGCTTAAGCGACGTTTTCTTCATTGTAGGTCTTAAAATTAATAAATATTTCCTTTCCGTTTCATAAAATCCACACCCTGTGTTCTCCGGCGATTTATCCAGCAAAAATGTATGCTACTAAATACACTAGGGTTTTAACTGTCCGGAATATTAGGGTTGGGTACTTTTTTAGGCGGTGCATCAAATGATCTTGAGAAAAACATTCACCAATAACAGTCTACCGTCCGAATTGACCCAGAATGGCCGGCACTTATTTTGTCAGTGACGTTGCTTAAATATTTGTGAACATGTAATTGTTTAACAAAAACGGAGATTTATCTTTGAAGAAGTAGATAGCAGAAGAATTTTGCAAATTTGTCGTATTATATTAGATTTCTATCAATCGGATTGATTACAAAACGCTGGGACCGGAATACCTATCTGACCCTTATGATGACTTTCAGACGTGGAACATTTTCTCAATTCAATTCAAACTCAAAATTTCTTTCAAGCTCTCAGCCATTTATTCAAGTATGAATTAATTTTACTTTTGTATCTCAACTAGCGTATACTATGTGTTAACGTTAATTAATGCATTGATTAATAATTGTATTCTCAAAAAGTTATTTTTGATGTTCGAAGTATGAACAAACATAACAAAGTCTGAAGCATCATGCATATAGTATCATGTAGAAATTTTCGTTGGAAACTCATTATATTCACCGAAAGCTCTGCATAATCGAAGCCTGTCTTAACTAAACCAAATCCGGTTTTCGTTTCAGCGGAAAATATCAGTTTGCAGGTGAAGTAATTAAAAGTTTAGTTCATTATCCTTTAAATTTATAGATTTCTGCGATTGACGTCGAGAATAGGATTTTACGAAACCTAATATTGAAGCAGTCTCTATTTTGCAATATTTCAATTACTGTCAATTGACTAGTTGTGATTGTGAATTAAAATTTTATTAACTTTATAGTTTCAATGGAAAATTTTAGGAAAAAAACCTAACATTTTCATTTGTATCGTGGTTTTAACGCTTTGTTATTTAGAATTAAAAAAAAAATCAATATAGGTCATAGTATTTTAATCGGCAGTGGTCAATAGCAATGAAACAAGAGCAGTTCTTCTTCTCAAACTGGTCTTACCTTACATTCAGGAATGTTTTCCGGGATTTGGTCTGGTCTTACCTTGGTTGTTAACTCCTTCTTTGTCTGCTTCGTCCGATTTATACACTTCGAGGGCCTTGTTGCTATTTCACCGTTCGTTTGTAGTTGAATCCAATGGCAGACCCAAATAATGGGAACAACCGGAATGTCGACTTCTACATTAAAAAACACTTATGTTGGTTATATGTATCTCGTATGGAATCCTTATGGAAATAAGCTCTTTAGGACTATTATGCCAGCTGTAATTCACTTGGTCAATAGTCGCTCTAAAACCGTATAATATGGCAATACTAGAAGAAATTAAAAGATGCGTTTAAATTTATTATAATTTAAAATATCAGTCTTATCATGAAACGAAATAAAAATGATCATATATTTTTGCGGAATATAAATAATTGCATAAAGTTTATAAAAGTTTCGGTGTACGACGGTCAAGGTAAACTTCCAAAGCAATTTTGTTTCATAGTTCACAACAATGCAACCAACACACCAACCATTGAACTCAGAACTTGAACTATTCCATAGAAATCAGTTTTTTTGGTGCTAATAGAATAGTTTCCAGGCTTTAAAGCCAATTAAGGACAATTTTAATGCCTTTAACAAAATTCGGAATGAAATGTATAAGTTAATATAGGTACTAAAGCAAACGCAAAATGTGAAATTGGATTTTTTCGTTTCGACGACGCCGGCCCGTTAATTCCAGTATCAATATTGGCTGTCTGATGACAATGTAAATTTTCATCAACAGTTTGAAGCTTTCTGCTTTAGGGGATTAGTAAAAGTGAGATGTTTTTGATTTTGACGGAAATTTCGTGGATATTTCACAATTTTACCATGATTATTTGTTCATTTTTGTTGTTAAAACTGTAGGGAAAAATGGGAATAGTGCTGGAGGCAGTAGTCGTTCTCTATAGCAGTTGACTCACAGTAAAGTCGCTTTCAAATCTTAACGATATATGGCTAGCTCAGCATTATTTGAGCTGCCTGTTTTGCAGCATAAGATTTACCCCGCGATCTAATTATTTTAGTTTCTTATCTGCAATCTCACTTCTCAATAGAGATGGAACACGAGCAGAGCTTAAGCGACAGTCTGCTTTATATCACGCCTTAATAGGGCAGAGCATTTCCCTTAACTAGTCTATTTCGTACATCATTACGTAAATTTAAAACGAATTTTATACTCTTTTGCACACCCTGCATTCTATAAATTATATGTTTTTATACGCCTGTCTTACACTTTCAAGTCGAGGCGTATTCTGTAGCCTGAACATAAAGAAGTAATTAAATTGGAGTTTGAATATTCAGCTTTTCAATATGTTTTAAAAAGCTATTTCTCAGGTTTGGCTGGGGACCTTGTTATAGTTTTAATACCTGTAGGTTATTAGTTTTCTTCCAGCTATTCGGTTGTTTTAAGTTAACATGATTCTTGGATAATATATTCGTGGATCTCTTTGTTTAATTGCTATTTAAGATTTAACCACAAATTAATAGGTTAATTTAATTCTATATATACAGGTTGTGTAACAGAACGTTTAAACCACAATTTGATATTTTATGATCAAAACCCGCCACTCTGACACGTGGTTAGTTACAATTCTACTAAAACTTTATGGAAACTGATGTCATTGGGTTAAAAAGAGGTACAGCACAAAGACATTAATACCTAGACCATGCTAGTCATTTACAAATCCCGATTTGTTTGAGACCAACATTGAATTCTATCGATCGGCGATTCACCAATGAAATATGGGCTGTATTCCCCTCATTAACGGTATTGTCATGATTAATGTTTCATTACCTTCTTCTTGTTGTTCTTCCTTTTTGTAAGGCATCTGCCTTGTTCCCTACTTTTGTTTAGAGTTGTATCTGGAATAATGAATTCCAGCTTTCATGTAAACGTATGGGTGGACGTCCAGGTGATCTGTTGGACCTTGAGAGACCATCCGTTCAACATGATCTCTGCATTCGTGACGTCTGTGTCGGGACCATCTAACTATGTCTTGGACCTCGCAAAGTTCTCGGATGTCTTCGTTTCTTTTGTGGTCCCTTAGTGTGTAACCTGCTATGTGCTATGGGTCTTAGAGACCTCATCTCTACTGTGCGGATAATATTTTTTGTTGTGGAGTTTTTGGCCCTTGTTTCAATCATATTACATCTCTAAGGAATCCTGATATTAAAGCTGCTTTGGTTATTTGAGACTTTACTTCTTCTTCGATGCCTCTGTTGCTCGTAATGCTGACGCCAAGAACTAATAACCTGTTCTACTGGTCTACTGTATATAGCCAATTTACATCTCCTGGGCTCTGTTTAGATGGTTAGCACTTCTGATTTTGCTACCGATATATCCATATTGTATTTGCTAGCTGTCTTTTCGATCTGATAAAGCATCCTCTGCAGGTTGTTTTTGTTAGTTCTTTGTCCCGTTGAATACCCCTTTCCAACCTTTTTCACATCCGCCATAAGTTTTGGCAGTAGTTCGAATGAGCTACTCGGTACACCCATTCTTTCCGCGTAGAGAGCAGTACGAGCAGAAAATCCAAAACTTATTGGACCCAGTCACTTACACAAAGTTCGAAAAAGACTCGACTCGAGCCAAGCTCAGAAACATCAACCGCCTAATCAAAATATCCTCAATGGACGAGAAGACCATGAAGAGGATTATTAGGTCAGAAGCACTCCCCCCACGTTTGTATGGATTACCGAAGATTCACAAGGAAGGAACACCACTAAGAACAATCGGCAGTGTCCCGGGATCACCAACTTACGATATAGCAAAATATCTATCCTCTCTTGTGCAGCCCCACTTAGGGTTCACAGAAACACACATCAAGGATTCTGAACATTTCATTAATAAAATCCAAAACCTCACTCTGGAACCTACGGACATGCTGGTCAGCCTCGATATTGTATCTCTATTCACAAAGGTACCCGTGGACGAATCCATAGAATAAGTGGCGGAGCTATTTGAAGAGAGTACAACAAATCTGTCCAAGGCTTGTCTAAAGGACAACCTTTACCTTTACCATGGAAGTTGCAGAAAACCACCAATTGGCATTCCTGGATGTTTTGGTGTCTAGTCAGGGAAACCCCCCCTCGCAACTGCAGGAATCTACCAGATTCCAAGCTGCTGTTGAAGCGTCTACATAAGAACTACTAAGAGATCGGTTGCAACAAGAATAGAGGAACACCGACGGAATTGTAAACTGGGACATGTGAAAAAGTCGGCAGTGGCGGAACACGCCCTCAGCGATGGAACACACAACATCTATTTCGGAGAGGCACAGGTCCTGGCCACAACAAGCCGMGGGTATCGCCCCCGACTAATACGAGAAGCCATTGAAATCTACAAACACGACTACAATTTYAACAGAAAAGAAGAGACAATGGCGCTAAACAGGATATGGGTTCTAGCACTCACCAACGCAAAAACAGTAAGAAAAATGAACAACTCAGGGCAGGAGAGCGGATCCAGTACACCGGAGGATATGAATGACCTCGAAAGTCTATTTCTTTTGATAAATTGGGAGCTATTTTTGGACAGAAATCAAATACATTTATTTTACGCTTGCATGGTCAGTTTTAAGTTTCTTAGACTGACTGACTGACGGACTTTATTTACTTATTTAGCTTATTTATTTTGCCTCAGTTTTAAATCTGATCTTGGCAATTGCAGTATAAATGGAAACTTTTTTCAGTAGTACATTTTTTCTCATGGAATAAGTAAGTTTTAGTAAAATGCGCGTACTTGACTGACCCTGAGTCTGGAATAGGCTAAACCGTATTTTACAATAAAAATTGTTGATGACAAAATTCCAACTTATAGTTTAAATTGAAACTGTATTTAAAAACAGACCATAGTTTTTAAACAAATTTAGCCGAAACTGAATCCAAATGAACAATTAAGGCGTTATTATATTATTTTACATTGTTAAGTTCACATGAGCTAGAATGTTGAATGTTTCTTTTATATTCATTTCGATTTGTCAGTGTCGTTCTTATAGTATGCCACATAAAAGGCAGGATTTATTTTTCGAAATTCTATGCTGCAAACTAAAAGTTAATCTGTTTATCTCTGGTGGCTGTGCGATATACGAATACACTAGATAAACTTTGCTTATTCAGCATTTACGGAAAATTTTATATTATTCTACCTTAGAGTCCGATAGAATTAAATGCTTATATTAATTTTACGGATTTACGGAAGCTTATTATTGGAGTTATTCAGATTGATAAATTTCGGCTTTTTTAAATAAGTGACAGTTATTTAAGCCTGGTATTCAAGAAACTTGCAACCTAAAACTCTTCTAAATTTAGGCATACATATTTAATGAAATAATATTATTTAATTTTGCCTTCTGAAAATGTCTGTTGATTCTTTCCAATACTGGCTAGAGATGATAATTACATTTTTGTTTGGTATTGCTTCTGCCCACATATTAGCACTAATACTCTATTAATTAATATTTTATAAACGACAATTATTTCATCAGCGTTATTAAATTCTAACGTTTTAATTAATTTTTCAATAACTAAAGCCGAATTGTTTTATGATTTTATGTGATTATACATATTCAAATTGAAAATTATGGTATTTGAAGCGGTTTCAGGATGGAAATATTGATGTCAATGAATAGATGAATTTACGAATTATACAGGGTGGGTTCATTTTCATATTACGATTTGAACAGTGTCTTTGATAGCACTGAAAAGTATGAAAACTTGACATAAACCTGCGACCTTAAATAATCCTCACGGCATTTCCTTCGACTTTCACCGATTGAAAGAAAAACTTTGCCTAGTTTTAAGACAAACCTAGCGTTCAAATGCTATATCAATTTTACGCTAAAATGAAATATACGTTTTCAATTAGAAATTGAGAGTCGAACGTTCAATAAATATCTATGTCCAAACCCCTATGTTATCAGCACAGTGATTTTAATTGTAAATAGGAACAGCTAAAATATCATTACAGATCAGTGAATTATTCTAATTTGTAAAATGTTTTAATAATAATGATTAATTAAATAATAGTTAGCTAAATTATTTAGTTAAAATATTTAAACTTTTCAAGGATGCCTTTAAATAATATGGACTTAGTTTGAAACGTTTGTTTTACATTCAGTTAATAAGCGCTAATCAATGGTTGAAATTGAAATGGATCTGATCAGCAAACTGTTAAATGTAAACATTATCTTAATTAATTATGTAGCGCTATTGCGTACAAATACAAAACGAAACATGACTAATAATTGTGAATTTCCAAATTTCTGCTGCATTAATACTACTCTAAGAAAAGTTTTAATTTATGTTGTAAATATTATTTAAGCACTTGCTGTTCCCCGTTCTTTTCTCTGATTAAAAGCCTAATGTTCAGCTTATAAGGTATGAATTTGAACAAGAATTTAATAATGCAAATTTCCCGTTAACTATGCAGTCGGGTGTAGAAAACTTTTGGATAAACATCTTTCTTTGTTGCCATTCACTTTTCTAAGAACCATTGTTTTGAACCTAAATGCAGATTAAATTTTAATGCAACTATGCAGCAAACTTGGAAGCGCTACCTGAACAATCCTAATTCAAAAACTTGAAAAGCTCACCGCCAACAAACTAACTGCCATCAAGAGTAACACGTAGTTCCCATTTCGCAGTGTATGCAATTTGTAAATCAAATTTTATAAATATAAAGAAAAATAATGCAGAATAACATGTCGCTAAATCCCAATGGGAACGTATTTTTATTATATTTTATAACCAGTTGTAGTTGCTTTCCGGGCTCAGCCATCCTCAAAGCTCTTTTAATTTTCTTTCTGGTATTTCTGCAATTTAGTGCTGTCAAGTGGCAATGTGCTATGAAGGCGGAAATTACTATTATAACGCGGCCAAACTTAACAATGTTGTCAAGGAATAAGATGACATGTTTTTCTTCATTTCCTCTAGACAATCTGCGTATCAATTGGGTTATCGTGGAGATCTCTTATTGAAAATTGCATCCCGATACCTAGTATATAATATATTAAGAACATTTTCAATTTGATCTGATTGTTGGAAAGCATATAAAAGATGATTCAAAATTGTACTCATTTCTATTTCATTTGTGATCTGGGGGTATTTAGCTAGTGGAAAAATGATAGAAAATATTAAAAAAATTCACGAAGGGCTGAGGTATTTTCAGATAATACGCTGTYACATTGATATCGTTGTCAACTAATAACTGCGTGAATTCACGGTTGTGGTGAATTTTTATAAAAAAATATGGAATTGTATATTAACTAAACACAGAATTTGTCAAAGTTATTGCAAATTCCGCAATTTCGTATGTRGAATAATTTGCCCTTCCATCGAATCGGAATGCAATTTATTTAAAATCGCATAACARGATTTCTAACTAGCTTTCAACTTAAACATATTAAAATTAGTTTCTTAGACGCCCAAACTCTTCTAAAAGACCTTTGGCCGAAGTTCACCGAAAGACGGCCACTTTATTACTTCGGACACTGATAGGAACTTAGCCTAGATAAACTGAATACTTTTAATGTTACTCTCAAGAGCTTATAGAATTAGTTAACTGATAGCAGCAAGTTGTCTTAATTAAGACCTCACTTAATTATGCAATTTGTACATTTGCAATTATATAATTGACAAAATAGAGTAAGAAGAACTTGAAGCGGATCAATGATCGAATTAATAAAGCCGAATTCAAGTTGCAACTGATACATTAAGTGATAAAGTAGGGTCATTAAGTTTTCACACAACTCGTCCATGGAATATAACTAGTATTTGGTACCCTAGTGCAATAATTCACATTTACGTAACATCTTATTAGTACGTATCCTAATATAGCAACTAGAGGTGGGATAAACGGTTATTTTTATGTATTGTTCCAACGTTCCAGTTACACGTTGGCAACCACCAAAATGCGGTTCCAAAAGGAACATGTTACTTTCAAAATTTTTCATTAAACATGCGCAATGATGATGATGGTGGAAATAGTAATGACAAATAATGATTTAGTTTATTAAAAGAATAATTCTTAACTAAAGCTCTTAGATCAAATAAAATATCCTAAAATAAAAAACGAAACAKGGATCAGAAGTACCTGCTTAAAGRGGAAAAGAACTGATAMTAAACTAGATAGAATATATAAATAAAAACTGATTAAATAAAATATACGCTTTATTTGCAAAAATGTTTAAAAATMTAWTTTTTATTTAAAAATGAATTAACGTTTAAAAATATTTTTTTTTGYAGATGCTTTTTACTGAGTTTGAAGTATTMCTCGAGTTAATTTTGGTACTACCAAAAAATACTTTCTATATAACTAACTTTCACTTCATCTTGTGACTGAATTTATATCTGAAATAGGCAAGCTTGCTTAAATGCAGGTGCACATTCTGCTTACAACGTTTATTATTTTACATTTCAACTGTGATGGAATTTATGTCTTAGACTATAAATTTGCTCATAGCTCGTGTGCATGTGTACATTCTGCTTAGTTTGCTGATTATAGGCATATACATCTTGCGCTAAGTTTATTAATGAGAGAAATCTCTTTTTTTTAAGATCTATTACAGAACGTCAGAAAACTAAATACTTATAGACTAAAAATGCGGAATTAATATCTGATCCATATATGCACGATTATGGATTCTGGAGAACTGAACAGTAATTCTTGTAAACCGAAAGTGATAAACACAATAATCAAGGCAACACGCCACTATACATATTTTCCTTTGACAAATGGTTACTGAAACTGCTGCAATTGAATAGAGCGCTCGACGATGTCGCATCGGTTCTGTGCTGACGCGAACCATTTTTTCAGGTTTATGAGACGGTTCCAAAAACAACCGGTTAAATCTGCTAGCTATATCTACGGTTTCAACTTAAACTTTTGTAACAATGTTATTTTAGCGGTTACGTTAAATACCGACCATCCCTAACAGCAACTGACTAATAAGATAAAAATTTGCATTGCTGAAAGTAGGTGAGCAGATTCCAAATTTCTTACTGGAATAGCCGGAGATTTCGGTGAATGGATATGGACGCGATATTTAACACCTTGGGAAATGGACTAATACAGAGCATATTACGAAAATATATTCCATCGTTGCATCAACAAAGCGGTTTTTCTTCCTAAAATTAAAATAAATTTCTCCACCATGAAAATAGCTAGACGCTAAAACACCTCGAACAGTGTTAACACTTTTAATGTAGTTTTCGAATGTGAAAACCTGTAACTAAAACGGAACTATTTGAACTTTTGAATACCATACCCAATAACATGTAGAAATAAAATACTTTAACCAGCACAGGAAAACTCGGAGACTCTAAAGGCTGTAATAGTACATATACCTTAGGCGGAAGTAGCCGTCCTTAAAAAGAGCTTAAAAGTTGTATTTTTAAGACCGAGTAATCCTTTTGTCATTTGGGAAAATTTATGAAACATGGTTGCGAAGTTTATAAGTTTTGTTTCGTAAAGTCCAGATTGAATTAAAAATAGTTGAGCAGCTTTTGATGTTAAAAGCATTTTAAAAATAATTTTCGAAGTTTGTTTGCTGTTCTTTGACTGAATGAAATCAAGATACAGGTGAAATATAATTCTTATAAATATGGAACTGGATATTTTTGTATTAAATGCTGTTAGCTGGTAAATCATTATTTGCCGAATTGTAAAATTAAATTTTTTTTATTCTAATTAAATAAACGTAGGTTGCGTTTTTGTAATATTACGCGAATATGCTTTGGATATTTAAAATAATATGTTTTCGTGATTGCGTAAGTTCGTTTATGTATGCGGCTTTAATTATGTTGTTTTAATACTTGCCTTGAAATTGTTTGATCAAATATTGATTTTTACCGTTGACGGCATAAGGTGACTCCAAGGAAATCCTGTTAAATTAAACAGAACTACTTGAATGGGCCGGTAAATGTGAAATGTATCGAGGCAAGCCAAATAATTTTTTAAGATCAAAGTAGCCGAGTGAATTACTCAGCCCTTCGGCCATCGTAAATTATATTTTTCAATCCTTAATTATATTTGTATTGACTTAATCACCTTCTTGCGAAAAATGTTCACCACATGTCGGATTGAGAAATGCGCGGAAAATTACATAGTTTTGTCGATAGTCTATCCTTTTAAATCATGGTCACCCGATGGTCAAAATAGATTAGATCTTTCGATTAAAACCGCGGCGAAAATGGACTACATTAATATAACACAAATTGCGTAAATAAATTCGTCAAGAAAATAACATATTTCCCAGAACAGCACAGCTTGTTAAACACATGTATGTATTTTGGGGTATTTAGGAATTTTGCTCCCAACTAGTTGTTATAGGTTCTTTGTCAGATGTCGTAATCTTGTATAGAAGCAAATTTAAACAAAATTGATTAAAATATATGAACATGTATACACGAATTAATACATATCTATATAAAAAAATGTATAAAGTAAAAGTTGGTACAAATTAATTAAATTTACCGTTTTTCATTCAGTGGTGGGAAATAATTGTTCTCTTTTTAATTGTCCAAATGTTACATTAAACGCTTTAATTTCATGCAAAACATTTTAATGCAAAAAAAACAAAGGAATAAGAAGAAAGGTATATTTTATTAAACAGAAGATTCAGCAGTTCGGGAGATATTTCAGTTTGGCACACATACCTACTCATTAATTAAAGTTGAAAAAAAAATAATTTTATTGCTTAGATAACTGGAACGAAGGCTCCAACAAGCCATCTGGTAAAGTTAAGTAATTCTAATTGCAGTAAGTGTCTAGCTAATTAGAAACAACGTTATTGAATAAAACCGCTATGTGCGCTACGTATGATATTTTACAATATAATCTGTCCTGAAAAACCGATCTTCTTTTTATGCGTCAGCTCCATAAATCCTTGCTGAACCTGTCAACGTGGAAGTAGCAATACCAAAAAAGTAAATCTGTGTTTGAGTCTCTTCGAGCCGACCGTGTTAGAGTTTTATTCCCAGATAAACTAATATTAATGAGGAAAAGTTAAGAAATATTTAGAAAAAACTGCTTTTGTAATAACAAGTTTTTGGACGAGTTGCTTTCTAATAATAAATCAATTCGCGTAGTCACTAAATTTACCGTTAAACAAAATCGTATAAAATCAAATATACTGGAATATTGATATTACATAAAATAATCTGCATAGTATTTAGTCAAATTAAAAAGTCTGGATATTAGTATCTATTTAATCTTCATGGAGATTTTGCAATAGGTTTTGGATATGGAGATTTTGCAGTAGTGGAAGGAAAAGTACTCTGTTACAGTTGTAATATTGGTTGATAATTGATTAATCCCTCTAGCATATTTCAATTTCGAGCGATTTATTTTAATTGCCAACGTCCTCTGAATAGAAAATAATCAACGATAATCTAATGAAGACAAGTTGTATTCTATAGCCTAGAATTTTCGATCTAAGTCACTATTTCATTTTTGTCTATCGATCGAATTTGTTTCCATGCATTGAACCAAAGGCCGGCATAAGTGTCCTGTACAAAAATATAAACGTTATGAGCTATAACATTTGACCATGTCATTTTAAACATTGGCTCTACAAGTTGTATCGTTTTATGAGTTTATGTTTGGTTTTGATCGGAAAGAGTTCTCGGTTAGCTCGTTTTTTATTTTGGTTTTATTTTCATTGAGGTTCAGCCGTCCTGAAGATTATCCGCTTGATTGACATTTACAAAATTGAAATGACCTAAAGTCGTGGACAACATTTTGTTCATGGATATATTTGTCTAACTAAAATCGTAAATTCTTAAAATAGGTGCAGAATTTAGTCGCGTAGAAACTATGGGATAGCTTCGTTCTTCTAAGTATTGATGAAACGTATTCAAAATGAAGTGGGTTGGTGCCAATGAAATGATCAAGAGGACAAAAAATAATGCGTACATAAACCCATACAATCAGCTTTCATAAAAATGATCAGTGATTTTAGCATTCTGTTGGCATTGGGCTCCAAAGTATCCCTAAGTAAATAGTTTCATTCATTTCCTTTGCTCGTTCCAGGTGCCGTCTCTGTTGAGGTTGAGCACCACTATGGCAAATTCTTCTCTATGTTGGGCTCGATGGATCATCCCATCTATTGTTTGTCCAATATCTTACCTTTTTCAGCCAGGACTTTCTTTCTCCCCATGCTTCGTTTGCCCTCAATCTTTCCTTCCAGTATCCCAGATGTTCAAGATATGCTGATTTTCTTATCTTTATCATACCTGTGAACTGAGGGCGGGTATTCCATACTATGTCCACATTTCAAAGGAATCCATTTTCCGGAACTATTTCAATTATTATCTTGATCTCTTTAGCGTGGTTCAGCTGAAGTAGTTGTCGCATTAAGTGCATATGAGGTTGAAAATAATTCTGATGAAAATCTTCGCTGCGCGGCTCACCAGGCGTATGATCCTGTGGTCTTCGCACCGTTTCGCTTTGGGTTTTTTTACGAAGCGGGGTGTTTGTAGAATTCATCCCTGATGCTTTATTGCTTTTAATTGCTGCGATCGCCCGGGTCACTTCCGCCGTGAGGATTGTTAAATTGTTAAAAAGGTTACTCTCTTTTTTAATAGTTGACCCCACCATTGTTCTGTTGTCTTGAAACAGTTCCTGTAGATACTTCTCTCAAATTATTTTTGGGTTTTCAGAGTCTATTTCTATTTCGTTGTTTTCGTTTTATATCAAAGGGACATGTTTGAGATTCCACAGACCTGTAGCTCCCTTAATTGTTTTGTGCAGTTCTCTGTCCTCTGTTGTGCCTGCAGCTCCTCGATTTCTTTACACTGTGCATTCATCCACTGCTCCTTTAAATTGTTGGTCAGTTTTTGGATATGTTTGTTTATTTTTTTGAATTTCTCATTTTTGTTCTTCACAGTGCATCTGGCATCAATCAGTGTCAATGTGGCGTCGGTCTTCCAGGGCTGCTTCTTTCGCCGCTCTTCCCTTCCTATTGTTTCTTGTGCTGTCCCAACTATAGTGTCTCTGATGCTTGTCCATGTGCCTTCGATGTTTTTCTCCCTACGGCCAACGTTGCTTGTTTGTGGTGATGTGTTAAGCCTTCTGTTTGTGCATTGCATCGCTCCAAGTGTTTTATTTATATTTTTTGGTTTTTATATCTTTTTAAGCCTTACTCTTAAAGTCATAGCCACCCGATTATGATCCGAGGCTATGTCTCATCTTGGATAGGTATTTGCGTTGAGAACACCACTTGTAAATCTCCCATTAATTGTTACATATTCTATCTGGTTTCTAACAATGTTGCCCTCTCTATTTTTGGGGGACTTCCAAGTATATAGCCGTCTCTGTGGAAGCTGAATCCAAGTAATCCATGGGGACGATGTCATCCACTATGTATCTCCCACGTATATATTTATTTATATCGTTGCTTTTCATATGACATTTTTCCTTTTCAACATCGGAGTAGAAGTCTTCGAGTTTTCCTCGGTAGCGTCCGTTGTGGGTGCGTTACGTTGAATTATGTTGACATGTTGACGGCCGTTCATCTTAATCAGCATCACCTCGCTGACCGGCAGGAAGCTCTTAACGCATTGAGCTGCGACGTTTGATATTATAATACCAACTCCGTGTTAAACTATGTCTTAAAGTAAAATAACCTATTTTGGTTTTGTGTTACGAAGGCACCTTCTCCTTCCCATCTACTCTCACTCATTCCCAAGATGTCCCATTTCAGCGTCTTCATTTCTCTTTCCACGTTTGCCAGTTTACCGGCTCTATACACTTCATTACCTAACTAAATGGTTATCAACACATTTTTCTGAATACCACCTCAAAATTTTAGCCTTTTAAAAATACAGAATTTGCTCAGAACAATAAGCTCTTAGTTCACAATGCAAAATAATTTTTTTATAAAAAATTAATCAAGAGTTATCCCCTAGACGGTATCCGAAAACGGGCTTAGGCTCAAGCTGTTAGAGATAAATTCCAATTAATAAAGAAATTAACTTGACATTTCGATGGCAAATCTGCTTTCTGTTTTTTTCTGTATAGAAAAAAAAATATCTACGAAGAGTCGAAACATTAAAATATGGCTTTGTATTTAATTATGTGTGAGTTGGGTTCTAAAACAATACTGAGTGCATATTAAGTTAATCTAATTTGGCAATGTTTGTTTACTGTTACTAATTAGATATATTCATTAAAACCGTAATTAAATTAGATACTTCGCCTATGAAATAGAAATGTTTTTGTTGTTTCAACGTTCTAGCATAGAACGAAATATTTAGATTTAGAAATTTCATTTAACATGTTAGTTGTTTTTTTTAATTCAATATTCTGATGAGTTGTTTTTTCGAGAAGTGGTTGAATCACATCAAGTTACAATATTTGAGGGCACAAATGGCAATATTGTAGCGTTTTGAAATGAAATGTTTACCATGTGTACTGTCAAAAGTTATAATAACTTTAAATAACTTTGCGAAGTTCTACTCGATAATTCATATAACTTTCTAATATTGAAATAAACATATTTACAATAACGTATTAAATGTCCAATTTCGCCGGAACTTCAATGTTCGGGTTAACATGGGTTGATCGCTAAATACGGCGACTTAACGGCACTCGAAAGTAATCGAAAAACACCCCAACTTCGGAAAGTTTGACGTTTGAAACTCCAACGGAGTAACTGTAAAATAACTACGGAGTTGAAATTTATTAAAAAGTTTACAGTAAGCGTCGAACGAAATTCCCGAACTCTCGAAACAAATTCGGCTACGGAAGTTATTACATGGCGTCTGGTAAGACGAATTCCAGTAGTGAGGTCTTGTCAGTGAAGGTATTTGAAAATTTATCTCGAATGCAATATATACAGAGAGGCCCATTTTAAAATAACCAGTCAAATATAGCGCAGATTATTGCAAATGTAAGAAAATGCTTTATACAAATGTTGTGTAATTACTTAGAGGAAACCCTCAGGTGATATCAACTTTTCTAAAGAATACGCTGTTAACGTCAGGTTTCAAAAACTTCATTTCTTGAAATCGATTAGTTAAGTTTTAATCTTTGACTATAAAATACGATTCAGTTTTTCTGTAAAAAAGTTAATATCATTTGAGGGTTTCCACCCAGAAATTGATCAACATTGTAAAACACATTTTCTTGTATTTTCTATAATTTGCTTCATGTTTGACAGGTTCTTTCGAAATGGACTACGCATATATGTGATAAATATTTGTATATGAATCGTAATAGTTCATTATACCTCTTGTGGGTGGCAATTAAATTAGCCAACCTAACATTCCCGTATCTCACGTCAAACCCGTATTATTAAAATTATGTCCTCCGGAAGATTGGGTTAATCGGATTACGGTTAGAAAAACAATTATTGCGGTAGAGCTGAAAAGAACGCTTCAAAATATTTATCAACGAAAAAAAAACTGAGAATTGAAAACAGTTCAAATAATACATATATTTTGAATTAAATCAAGAAATCATTAAGGCTTTTTTAATTTGTTTTTAGGAAACTAATAGATTAATTTTTTATTTGGGACATTTCATCGATTAGATTGTCCTTATATTTTACCGTCTGATGTTATTATCGTGGTCAAAAAGATGGCTATTACATAGTGAGATGCTCTACTTAAGTCATAGTTTTTCCGATTAAAAATGGCTAACAATTTAAGATTAATGCGATGGATTAGGTACGTACATATTGTGTAGTTTAACATAGAGACATTTACATATTCTTTGCTTTATTTCGAAATGCGATTACCTAAACATATCGCAAATTAAATTCGGTTGTAGGATTTAAACATTTTTAAACGTTGCTTGACTTTATGAATTTAACTTATTATTCAGTTGAAATTTTTTTGGTAGTTTTTTGGGTAGCTATAATGAATTTCCACGAACGATTTAAATAACTTAAGTGACTGAGAAATAACAACATGCTAATGAGTTTTATCTGGATAATAACGGCGGACGACAATTGTTTTTCAGACTAGCGTATAATAGAGTATAACTGATGGATGAATTTAAAGCTATAACTTGATGATATGAAGTGAATATAGGCAATTTGGCAAATCTTTCTGTCGAAAATATTCCCTTAGGCCCCTCAATATATTGAATATTTAAAACATATCAAGGAAGGGTGGATTTCAAAGATGAAAAAAAAAACCGAGTTACCTCAATTTCAAATATATTTGATGATTTTTTCCTTTATCCTTAAACAAGAAGGTTCTAAGCCCAAAACGTATTTAAAGTGTTTTCTTACATTCATGTTGCCTTAAGAATGTTTAGTTTTCATAGCATTATCTGATTATAGGCGATCAAATTACACTTAAAACTAACTATAGTTGAATTGAATATGTTTGAAGCTAATCAACTGATATTTTAGAAATAAATAAACATCTGGTGTTTTCATCAACATCAGATATAAACTTTCATTAACTTAAACTGCTGGTTTCTTAAATACATTATTAAGACTTGGCCACATATTTCAATGTTTAACAAAGTTTAAGACACATTCACATGTATTCGTTTTTCGGGTTAGTTCAGTTCTCATTTTCAACGTCTGATTGTTAGGTGAGGCTTTCGTTCTAACAGACTGCAATAACTATAAAAAGGTGCGTATACATTTTTTTGTTTTGTGCATAATGATGACATAAAAAAGCTGTAGAAGCTACCTTTTGAAGCAATGATTTCCTGCTGATATTAGAGAATATTTTACTGAGAGAAATGTCGAGGTAACAAGCAAATCATGGCAACTATGATTGGGATAATTTTCGGAGATTTATGGATCGTCCGATACTTTCTTTTATTATTGTCGACCCAGTAGTGACAAGAAGACCCGAAACATAAGAACACACATTGTGCACATTTATAGTCATTTCTAGATGAACTAAACCCAGATATGGGATCCAATTTAATGTAATTACTATGGAGATAAGTTTAAGTAAATTGAAGTCCACTGCTTGTTTTTCAATATGCTTTATTGAATTAATTTTGAATGTTTGCAGAAGATAAACGCATTACTACATCAGCTTAAAAGGAGATTCAGAGCTCCACTTCGGCAGTTGAATCAGAATGGATTTGGGGCGTAGTAGGTCATCATTTTACATCTATTAAAGTGAAATAAGGTCAAAACGCAAATAATTGTCATCTGTTTCAAATGAATATTATTACTTCCATCTAAATGGTTTTGGATGCTTATTACCTGTACCATCAATTAGCAGATTATTTAACAACTTCCATGTTCAGTTACAATTGCATTTATCTAGTGTTTGAAGGTCAAATATATAACGGACTTACAACTATTATCTAAGCAATGAAGCGGTTTCTGTTGATAATTTAAATTATTAACAAACACTTGTACAGCATTTTATACTATGTCTGCTCGACTACTTGAAAAGACACTGAAAACTCAGTCTATTGCAATTTCTAAATACAGTGTTTCAATAGTCATGGAGTTATGTCGTTCACCTCTGGAAAATTGATAATGAAATAAATATTTGATCAAAGCGAAATATTAATTGGAAGGAATTAAAGCTTCCCACTGCCGTTCCCAAAGAGGATGTTTTCACGTTGACACAATGAGTTTTTGCCAACCTCCATTTCAAAATGAATTTGTTTACAACGAACGCCGGTTCAATAAAAACTCTGGTTTTTGAGGCTTTGTTTTGACGCTTGGAATTTACCACTAATAAGCAAACTTTTTAGCTTTATTCCATGAAGATATTTTACATAAAAGGTTAAAAAGCATTCCTAATTAAGACAAACTTTTATCCGGCAAGTAATCTGGGGCATCTGCGCCTGTATTTCGAGCATTCAAGTTTCTTCCAAATGATAAAACGCTATTTTTTCCATTCGGTGCGCTTAAAGAGAATTGTATTCATTTTGCTCCATTAATATCGTGTAATTGTAGATAATTAAACCACTCGGTTTAGTAAGAGAACATTCGAACAAACACAAATTAGCCTATAAATTCGTCAAGGGAATAACATATAGTCTATTGGTAGAGTTTAGTAGATGCATTTGTGGAATTTAAACGATTTTGCGCCAGGAGCGATGTTGGAATTGGGAAACTCTACGTATTAACGATATATGTACAAATTTATGTAACAATTTAAACTGGTTTAAAAATAGACCGTAGTCCAGTCGCAAACTGGTATTAGATGTATTCATATTTTATATACGTGTTAGCTCCTAGAATTAGGAATCAGTTTATATATAAAAACTATAGTTGGTCCTACTTTCGTCGCACTCTGATCTTAGACGAACTTGACCTGAATACTTCAGGAACTTCAGGAAAACAGTCGGTTCGATGTAGATCTCAAATCTATTAAATCTCTAATTTTTGTAAAAATTTGTTGGGTGACTGCTATCCGCAAACTGTAAATTCGAATTCCCTTAATACCACCGCGAACAAAACATTTTGTAAATTGGTTCGTTATCGATTGTCGTTTGCGGCGCTCTCTCTCTACTCTATGCAGAAGCTATTATACATAGTTAAGTCTCTAAATTATAGAGATGAAGTGAACATTCTTCTTTGAGGATTACCCCGCTCGAGTTTGCCACATTGAACAACGTTGGATTTGCCACGATGTTAAATTTTCAAGAACATCAACACGCTCTATTCTAACTATGAAGTGGGATAAATAAAAGCAATGCGTGTATTACCAGGAATATAATCAACTGAAACATAGGTGCATCTAGAGCTCAAGTTTGGCTCATGACGACGTTTTAATCCTCCCATTATACGATTCATAATTCATTAGGCACTAATTTCTCGCATATTTCAACAACTGGTAAATACATGAGTCGTGCTTTAAAATGGTACTCCCTAATAATTAATATTTAACCAATTCGCGATGCAAATTCAAAAAGCCGTAAAGCGAATACTGGAATACAATGCAACACAATTATCGAGAACACCGAAGTTTACCGATAAGCGGTTGTGTGTACAGACATCATTAATTCGGGCAAAATGTAGCCTCCATTCTATCATTAATTGAAGTTAAAATTTAAGCTGTAAAGAAGATTATCAAAGAATATATCGTTATATCGCATGTGAGGCTAAAATTTTGCGGAAGCAATTATGGTTTTATGTCATACATTCAGCGAAATTGCGGTCAGGTAAATCCGGATCCGTTTAAGACAACAATTTTCGTTCTGATGAGGGTCCACTTATAAAAGATTTTTGGGTCATCTGAATTTGCCAAAGGTTGAAACTAAATCCCTGAAAATATGCAAATTGGCTACCTCAATAATCTAGCAGTCGGCTAAGCCTTTTTTGGTTGCCATCTGTTGCGTGAATAGCTATACCGATACTTGTTCGTAATTTCATGCGATATGATCCACATTTATTAAGCAAACAGGTTTACGAACGGTTGTTTATATGAAGCACAGCTTTTGCGACATATGCAAATTTCGTTCTGGTTAAGTAATTTTTGATTGAATAAGAAAATCCCTTCATTATAAAGTTACCAATAAATAAACATTGATCACAATTCGATTTAACTTTATTTTGTAGAAGAGCTGTTTTTGACTAATTTAGCTTCACTAAGTTCAAGGCGAGATTAATACTATCAAAGAATTCTAGTTTTAGATACATTATAAAGACTCACATTGTTTAAGCAGAGACACATAGATCGGTTAAAAAAGTTTTCGTAATTCTGTATTTCGCTGGAAAAATCGGCTCTAATAGGCTTCAATTCAAACAATTGTATGAAAATAACACAATAATCCTGCTCAAAAACACAGGCGATAATGAATGAATTAATGGGAGTTACATTATATGCGATCCTATGTTTAATCACTATTCTCTATGCTGCAAAATATTTTTCCAGGAAATAMAACTATTTCTTTTTATTACTGTGRGTAATAACTCGATTCTCTATAAACCRTGATCAGAAAAAACCTAAATATATAGCCTGTTACAGCTCTCGACATCGATCAAATTGTTTTCAGTTYACYTACTCAYTCAGTAAWTCGRGATCAGATGCTAACTTATGAGGTTTCGGCTTAACGRGAATGCTAYTAGCTATACCGGGTGTCAATTTGAAAACGTCCCACGCTTAATATCTTTTTTGCAGTTTAAAATATGAAAAATTGGAAAGACCCGTCAATTTTATTAATAAGGGGGCACTTAAATGTATATTTTAGCCTCGTTGTTTCAAACCCCTAGGACGGGAATAGGTCACCTTTATAATATTAAATGGTAAGGGGGGTCAAGTGGCACATCGTTTTAAAAGGCGCTCAATTCTCTTTAGACTAGTTACTACTTTGGTGCTTTTTCGTCAGAGGTTTTCCAATAATGACGTTTCAAAGTTGCCTGCATTGCGATTTTGGTTTTCGGATTAGCGTTTAAACAAAAATTAYGTCATTGGTTCCCCTTATAGTAGAATTGATTAGAARATTCGGTTACACCTTTAAAATCGYAGAATAACAGGAAMAAATCACGTTTAAATAATTGATTTSGGATTTATTCATTATTTTAYTCCGCAAAAAATYACTTTGTATTAACGGAAGAGAAATTTCTACAATAAAACCCATGGGATCCACTTACGCACTATCTTATTTGTTGTTCAAGATATTGTCTATTTTCCTGTAAATAATAATAAAGTCTATTTTCGAACCCTCCCGAACATTGATAAGACAGTCTCGCATAGATTGATTATCAGTAGTGGACCAATTGAATGACCTCCAAGACCACCGGATTGAACAGACCTTCTTTCAGACCCTCTTAGACATCTTTTTTTGGGAACATCTTAAGTTCATTGTTTATAAAACACAAACTGCTGATATTGATGATCTGAAACGACGAATTGCGGCAAAATGCCAGTCAATTCCCCGGAAGTTTTCCGAGTTGTTAGGGAAGAGTTCAAAAACACACCTTATTATTGTTTAGAGGAAAATTGACAACATTTGAACAATTKATGAGATAGTGCGGAAGTAGGTGACATAGGTTTTATTGTAGAAATTTYCCTTCTGCAAATGAAAAGTTCTAGTTCTARTARACTCTTCCCGTAGTTTATTGCAATTAGGTAATGTTAACCGATGTAAAGTCTACTGAAGCAGGATGAAAACTGCATGTTAGTTTKATCGTGGGAGGGACGTTAAGGAATAGTTGACTCAGATATAGCAGAAATAATGGCAATGACCATCTCCAGYGTCAACTGAAAATGTATCGTTTGTCGTAACAGCAAATCGGGCSATCGACCTTTAGCTCTGGCTTATTAAATATATTAATCCAAATTGATGCATTAGCAATTAATTCCATGAGCAACGAATCAAAAATTTGCGTTTAMCACWACRRTATATACACAGAATGTATGAAATTTAGTACACCCCAATTTTTACGTATTTGTCCCAACMATCTGTGCATATAYTCTATCTTATGAGCACGCTGTCGAGGAATCATGATCGATKTTTGTAAATTTCTTTCGTATTTTAAAGCCATGCACAATTTGGTCGGGTAATGCTAAGAAAGGTTAATGACTTTTAATAATCTTTATAAAACCATGSTGTTCATATGTGATGGACTTCAAGAGCAAATTATAATTTCAACAAAATCCAATGTCACTAAGATCAATTTTACCCATTATCTTTTTCTGGTTCGTGCAATTTTTCTTTTCATTCAATAGTTATGTCATGTGTTATAGAACAAGCATTCCACAATATTCTCAGCATCTGCGGAGTGAAAAAACTTGCTCGGTATTAAAATCAACAGACTTCAGTCTATTCCGCTACTCCACTATGACTAAAGAATATTATTGCGACTGCTATTATAACTGATCCACTTTTTAATATGTTGTGCTCTCACAGTATGACCATAACCACACCGCAATGTAAGCACATCTTAATAGTAATTTAAGAAATACATAATTTAGTATCGAAACAATCTACTCTATTTACAATTCCTGAGGCCGCGAAAGGAGGTAGTCTTTACCCTTCACTAGGACTATCATGTTAGCGTGTAATTAGTTACCGACGTTTCAACGCTAACTAATTACTTAACGGCGTAGTCGCTAGGTATATCATTTCGGTAAATATTTACTTACGGCGGAATCATGATATTTCAAATTAAGAACACACAATAATTTTTTTGCCAAACGGGCGATTTCTCTCGAACACTCACGAAACATTTTTAAAACTTTTATACTTCTATTCATTTTTTTGTACAACCACGACTGTGAATAAACTGTACAATTACATATCTGCCAAAATTTATTTTGATTTTAGCGACTCGTAGAAAGTTTCCCAGAATAGTTTATCATCATATTTCATTATATTATCTAGTTGACATCAATTAGTTACAACCGGAGTACAAGCTTGAGTAGTAAAAAGTAATATATTTTGTTGAAATTGTTATGGAAATTTGTTATTTCGTAGTTCTATTCAACATTGTCATATATTTTTAAGTCGATATTGCATTATGTAGCAAGCTTACATAAATGAAAACTCTATGAACTGTAGCAAAATGAACATTATGATTAGTGAATTAATGGGGGATTATTCTATATGATGCTTTATGTATCCTTATTTACAACCTAATTACCGGGCGAAATTTGTCAGTAGCACTAGAATGGCCATATCAAAAATTTTATCCACGGGAAAGTGTCTATATTATTACCAGATCCCAGTATGATTCCAGTTGTGTCTCCGAATCTACACAGGTCAAAGGCATTCAGAAAGTAGTATTCTAGGAATAGAAATAGGTAGTTTTATAAAGTTGGCTCAGCTGCTTCGCATTTCCAAAGATAAACTTCTCTAATTTGATTGCGAACTTGGTTGGATAGCATATTAGGCTTTTAGTTCTGGGTATGTTCTCTGAAACCGGTATACATATGTTCGTAAATACTCTTAGGCTCTATTAAACTCCAACTCATTTCTTCAAGTTGGAACTACTTTTCTCGTAGTTTCCTTCTTAAGAGCGGAGTCTTACCAAAAGCTACTGTTTTTTCTAATTCAATCGACTAAACATGCTTATAGCCATAACTTTATAATGCAACTGTTCCTCTAGCTTTCAATTACTCCTTTTAATTGACTGTAAATATTTTAATTCCTCGAATCAATAGCTCTCAGCTTTCGAGCACTAATTCCAACCAGCAGCGACTATTTAGTCTCGGAACTATAGTGCAGCTGACACGTTTCCTTTCACGCTATAAATCTGTTCCTTTCAAGCAAAATTTAGTCGCTTTATGTAACCCGGGATTATTTGCCGTTCTCATGTTTATGCAAGCAAACATTATGTTGTCCCTTACAACTTTCCATGGTCAGAGGCATTGATTTGTACGTCGGCAGTTCTGACCATAAATAGATTGCTCCACTTATAGTTCTACATTGTCTGTGAGAAACTGCCAAGGAAGTGCATTGATTAATCGGACCAACTACCGACGAAATTATAAAAGCGGTTTATTTAGGAATACTGATGGTATTGGTTATTTTAATATTTCTGTAACTATTATTGTAACAATTTACTTCGAGGGTAAAACTCCCAAATATCCAGTTTTTACCACCAAACGAATTTAACATTTCTTATATCTTAATTTGATCGGTCTGCTCAATAGATATTTTATGCAATGCTAAGGTTAAAATTGCCAAGTGTTCAAGGCACAAAGYCTGATCTTCGTTCAGATTTATTTATTGAAAATTACATTTTCCCATCAGGGACCCGGTAATAGTCGAAATATTCTGCTTATAAMAATAGTTCTTTTGGATTTTCAGTCACAAGTTCTTTTAGTAGGATTAATGTGTTCTAGGTTTGGTTAACGAAAAAAAAATGAACTGTTTATAGTTGATCCGAAGTCACAATTTCACTAATCGGTAATTTTTGGAACATTTGAAGTGCCAGAAACGTATATTGCGCATATTTTGTGTAAATACATGTCCGAGAAAGCTTCTGAGGTAATTACAACTATTGGCTAAATGATAACAAAGTATAGGTCTATTCAAAACTGATTTCAAGACTAATAAACGAAGGTATTCAACAAGTAGGTTTGCAACGCATTTTAAAATTTATCTGTAGGTCATTTGAAGGGAGCTCGGCATTTTTCAGTAGTTTTTATTATAATTGATGGGTTTCAGTCATAAGTGTATGTAGCAGCAGCGCTAATTCTCATATATTTCTACGCCTATTAAGTATAGTTGATTTTTACTGTTTATAGGATATATTTTTATATTTTCTTTTATAACTTTCAATACGGTTTCTACTACCAAACGGAAAAATAGAAAGTTAGGCTTGTATGCATATGTCGATTATTATGAAGGACGAATAAAACGTAAAAAGCGACTTGACTCAGAAGGCTTTTTAATGGCTAAAGATATGAAGAAAAAACCGACCAAAACATTGAAAGGAAACACAATATATCAGTGATATTCCAACAGAATGTAAAGGTTCAGGATCTGAATGATTAATTTTCTGAATTATATAATTCATAAATCGATTGAATACATTTTAAATAAAGTAGTTGAGAAGAAGTTAATTTAAAATATTCAACTTTTTTAATTGCTTTGTTTTAATGTTTGTTTCCTTTAAAAAAATAGTCAATAAATTATATATTTCATAATTTGCACACTTTGTAGCAATATTTTGGAAATAATGGAGGCTCTTCATTAAGTTAGAATGAGTAATCAGTCTGCGAAATTCTGCGTTGAACGTCGGCAACCGATGTAATCGATATTAGGTGAACTTGGCAGTTCCTAATCTATAAATTGTTCAAAGTAAATAATACTATTAAACAAGTTCTTCTATTTGAACCAATATACATTGCAAGTCCTATGAATTAGTTCATAGAATAAGTTCAAATCTAATCACAAAATACATTATTTATGTATGTTTTAATGGAGTTTTCTATGTTGATGAATAAGATGCCTTAATAACAAATTATTCTAGTGGACCACATCGAATGTAAGTTTAATCCCTTACAATACCACGGTATCATTTAAAATTTGGAGTAAAACAACGCTCTTTTTTCTCACTATTGTGTTCAATTGTAAGACCGAAATCGATGTAAAAATGTTTTGATTCAAATTGTGGGACAGGTTAAAAATTATAAATGGAGATTTTCTTCAAACTGTAGTTAAATGGGGCTTCTTTCAATTTTACGAAGGCCTTAAAACCCGAAAAACTCACCAGTTTCAGGTCAAAAATCACTTGTACACGGGAGTGGCATTTGCAAATTTAAATCTCGGTTCTTAAACGGGCTTATATATGCGTTAATACCAAAAAAAACCTGTGCGGCTTTTACAAACGACGGGTTGAATGGGTCTGAAATTTTGTGAGATCCAACACATTAAAAGAAATAACAAAAAATACGTCAGAGTTGTACACCTTTTTTTCTTCTTTTATATATGGGATTCGCCCAGGGGCATTTGCTCCGATCACATTTTTTAAAGCTTAGCAGACGGTCTAATGCGAGGTATTTAACTAGATAACCATGATCCTACAAAAAATAATCCAATTTTATCATTTCACATTGGATTGATACACCACAGGTGTACATCTATAGTTATGCGATATAATATAATTTACATCAGTAAAACACTCCATACGTCTGGATTGAAACATGAAATACAACCGATTGAACCGTGTAAAGTGACTGTGATAAAAGCAGAAAATTGAAGAGCCGTTTTCAGTTCAGCTATGAGAATGTTCCTGTTAATTGTGCCAATTATTTCAATTGTTGGAAGTGAACGACTCCCTTTCAGTTACTTTCAATATCTACGCTTATCGACCATGCATGTTCAATGTCTATTCGTTTTTGAGTAATAGACGGTGATAATCACGTAGCTGCCTGATTAAAATTGTTGTTAAAAGAGTTTTGGTACTTTTTTTGTCCGATCAAAACAGATAACTGCCAGACCAATCAGTTTGCTGCATTGCTAGGTATTGAGGTATGTTTAGTTGATCAATTAACATTGTGAACATTTCGAAATAAATAAGAGAAGTTGTAACGCACAGAATGGTTTTCGCTCAATTGGTATCCCACCATTTATTATCATCAACTAAGCTCATAAAAGTCGCACGGCTTATTTCAGCAAACCGGTCATGTTGCCGTGTATTGGGAAATGTGTTATTTTTTATCATTAAGCTGTCATGTATCTTCCGAAATTGTTCCCCAGCAAACTAAATGACAAGTTGGTATTATGTTGATGCATTGCTCAGTGATTGTTCATAAGGCTGTTATTTTTACTTTGCAAGCATTGGCTAATGGGCACAGATTATAAATTATAAAAAATAATTTGATGGATTTAATTATTTGTAACATTTAAATTTATTTATTTACTTATCTTCGATTGGATGAGTGCTCATGCTTGTTGACCCATGTTTTCTGGTGTTTTGTTGCTTACTTGCAATATATTTTAAAAGCGCAAAACAGAACACACATATTTATATGCAACAGATATAACAAAGTTATATTTATTTGAAAATAACTAATCTCTCATTGTCAAAAGTTTCAAACTTAGCCCTTACTCATTAATTTCACATTAAATGGATGATTTATCTCGCCTATTTAATATATTCATTTGGGCATGCAAAACGATTATTTATTAGTCAACTGATTATTAAAGTTTGGATCGCGCCTAAATCACCCTCAACTAGCATCAAAACAAAGTTTTGCGTATTCAATTTCCTTTATCCTTTTAGATCCCCAAACATCTGCTCGTCAACAAAAAAAACGTCGCAACAACTTTATAAAATAATTTTCGAGATGTCGATGCCATCCCTTCGGTTTGTTTTTCAAAAGATTTATGAGTGGAGGTCACTTGGGTCTTTGAGCCCATATATATTTACTTTGGACACAACAAGGTGTGGACGGGTCTCGAATGTCTCAGGATTTTCCATAAATAAGATGGAGGATGCAAAAGTGGATATGATGAATTCGTTTGCAAAAAATAAAAACCGAGACGTGTCCAAGGGAAAATTTATATTTAGGGAATATAAGTTAGACGAGTGTTTAAGTGGCTTCTACTACTTCTAGTAGATGCTAAAAGTGCAGTATAAACTGCCTGGAGATAGAGTTGTCAAACGGAAAAATTGCTGTTTAAAAGTGAGATGTTCGTTTCACTCTTATGAAGGTTTTTTGAGTGATGATTGAAATCGAGATTTTGAGGAAAACTGATCTGAAATACAATTTATGTGGTTTATTTAGACCAATCGGTGTTTAGAATTATTATTCTACAAGCTACACTAAAAGGATTTCAGTTGAGATTTGGAACAATATGAGAATAAGCTTCTGAATTGATTTTATTTAAGTTGTTACGTGTTATTAGGAAATTAAGATCATGCTTTTTCCTGCGCCTTTCAATCACTTCGATCATGCATTGTTGAACGCGATCCAAGGTTTTTGTCGCTGTTCAGTTGAAACTGTTGTTGACGTGTAAATTGCTCGGCGTAATTGGTTCAACAAGATGACTTGGTTATTAAGGCACTTAAATCAAACTAGATACAACTGTTCCTCAACAACATCAAAATACTTAACCGCAAGTTGTGGGAACTATAATGTGTATGAATTTTTCACCCTCAATGGTTTCACCTGAACTTAAAAATTCCATTACAGTTGAATCTCAAAATCAACTGTTTATATTTTTTGATCTAGAGCTTTGCAATTTTGTTATACTTTTTGTTATATGTTCGCACTATGTCTCGATTGACCAAAATTTTTGCCTAAAGCACAGCTGTTTCAACCAGAGGATTTAATAATTATTTATACTTTTGTAAAAGATTCCTGATAAGGTACTTGGGTTTCTGGACAAATTGCAAGCGACAGAGAGAAAGTATTTTTCGGAAAATGTTTTGTCTAAATCTGAGCCGCCCTCAGGAAGCACAAATTTAGGGTAATTATATCATGAACAAGGGCAGCATGTGATCCGAGATAGATGTATTTTTAGGCAAAGTATCTTAACAGGCATATTTCACTTCACGGTCAATAACAAACCATAACATTATTTATCATTTCGTTACAAGAATTGATGACAAAAAAAATTATTTTAAAAATGAACATGCATGTTCACAGATTAATCCTAGATGTGTTTTTGGCTCTCTGTTGAAAAAGTAAGTCTTGTCCTTGAGTCCCTGTGGAAGTAGGTCACTTTAATTTTGATGAAAAATTTGCCATTATAAGAACTTCAGATTTTAGTAAGCGGACATGGAAACTAATCTCTTCCTATGTTGAAGTATATGGCATTTAATTAAAATCTAACAGCGATTGACTAATCAATCATAAAGTCTAGAATTACTAAATCTTTATATAATCAAAAAACGCTCATTTCAACGGACGTATTAATTATTATCGGGAAATTATAGAAAAGAACAAACTCAATATATTAGACCAGCCAGCCTCGAGATGTTTGTAAAATTTTTAGTGAGCATTTTTACTACTGGAGTCTGCCAATCATTTTTGCAACCAAAGCTCTAATTTCAACTTTAACAGCAATAAAAGTTTAATCGTTTAATCTGCAGTAAGTTGTAATCGTTCTAACGGATAAGGAAAACTATGCATTTCTATAAATGTTGCATTTTTTATTTATTGAGGTTGCTGAACTCTGGATACATGTTAGTGTGGGTTCAGATTTGGGGTTGACTAATTGCCAATGACGTTTTTCTAAGAAACTGCAAATAGGTCGTAATATATTTTGACGAGTTTTCTTTAGTCTTGTTCCTAATGTGTTTCTTCAAATTTCATTCATCTTAGCCCATTCCGGTAATTGTGTGTTTGGTGTATGCACGTTTTTACTCACTCAGTTTCTTCTGCTTACACAAATCTCCTGAATTAGAATATTCAGCTGGCAGAAAAATCTGCTGTTGACGGGTCTTTTTCAGTAAAAAAATGAAAATATTTTCGATTCGTTCGAACTTGTTTCTGATTTAATTCGAACTTTTTTGTTGCTGGTTTTATTTCTAGATTTACCAGAATATTTTCCACCAAAACATAGTATTTCATCATGTATTTGCTATTGCCCTCTGAACCACTTTGCTGCAGAATCGTTCGTCGTTCTCACTGACCACAAGTTCTATATAATCTTTGCAAGAATCCGTTTCTCTATTCCGTGCCTAGTCTTTAAGCATTCCATTCAAGTTTGTCGGCCAAAGCGCATACGGTCTTCGTCCGCAATAACGCTGGAATTGAGTGAAAATGGAATTTCGTTATTTTTCTAAGAATACTTACTACTCTCAACAGACTTCATCAGAACCCACCACAAATGTGGTCAACAGCACTTCACTGATGACTATATCACTTTAAATAATTTGCTAAAATCAATACTGTGTAGGTAACATACTAAAGGTAGTTCGGAATCCATTGTTTTCAAATCTACCATAACATGGGGAGTATTCTCAGTGACAAAAGAAAGCAGATTTCATATTTCCGAATTGAAGTAAGAAGAAGTAACTTCAGAACTATGGCTTTGCACGAGTTTTTACCATTTTATAACATTGCGAGTGACGATGTTTGCGCTATGGTATTATAAATCAATGAAGCGAGGAATTGAATCTTGTCTCAGGTCTGAAGGAGGTTATTTATTGTAGCTTTGCTCATATTAAAAAAAAGCATTAATGATATTTTCTGTTATTGCATTAAATAGTTTTTTGATAATTATTGAAACAATATAAAATAAGTGTTAGGTTGTTTTATTTTTTTGCATCAAACGGTGCCCCATAAGAAGAAATAGCAATATATTTTTTGTCGCAAATTCAACGGAGACTTCAAGCATAATTTTTTATTTGGAATATCTCATTGGCGTACCATTTTTTATTTAAAAAAATAGAGATCATCGCCCGTATGCGCGTCATTGATGAACATAAAATTCTTAACTGAATCTCAATAAATGCGCAATGAATACCCCTTGAAACGAACCATATTTCATTTTCCTATTTTGACCGGTTTCATAAATAAATTGTCGGTTTTTAAGAGAAAATTGCTACCCCGTATCGCGGAAAATGAACCATTCGCGGAAATACGAATCATAAGCAAATTGTCTTTATTGTTCATACAGAATCACCCTCCCCCCTCGCACATATTGACTAACACCCTGTATACGTTTACTCAGCATTCGCTAATAAAGCTGAAATCCGAATAGTGATATACTCAGCCAAGTTCTTTATTCTAGTGTAAGGGTATTCACGTTAAACATATTCTGTTATAGCATATTATATCGATGAATGAATGTTGACTAATGTTTCAACTTTGCAAAAACGATCAGTTTTTTCCAGCTGAGAATAAAGCTGGAAGAAGTTTCTACCTTCCGCATTCTATTTCCTCTTAAGATCTAATTGTAGTAATAAAAATAGAATCACTGGAGATTTCCGGGGTTATTCCTGACTTCGGGGCTTAACGAGAATCTGAGGCACAAAATAATCTTATTTTGCAGAAGCGGCAAACTTAATTTATAAAGTTGTCTATTTTATATTTATATCAAGGCTTTTTTACGTCGTTCTTGCAATTCCATATTTCAATTGTTGCTTACTTGGTGCCGACGCTTTCTTTGAATAAGAATAGTTTCGTTAGGAATCGATTTTTGACAGTTTTATTGCTCTTAATTATAAACAAACCTGTTATTTTATAAATTAAAAAATGATAAATAAATTATAAATGAAATCGAATTTTCTTTTATGGTTTGCTGATGGTTTATTTTGTAGCGTCCAATCTGAGATTTTTTGGTTGATGGGTTCAAGCTTTCTTGGAAATTATTTAAGATTTTTTGAGAAAGCTAGAAAACATGGCCGTCTAATAGCCGGAAAAACATTAAGTTATTTTCTAAATTAAGATTTATATAAATTAGTGTACTTTCTAGTGCGAAATAAATCTGATTAGCTTCGGATTAGTTTGCGTAATCTTTTTAATGAGTTCAAAACGAACGCAATTTGCAATTTTTTTATGTATTTTCTCTTTAACCTTACAGATTATTTCAAACAAATCAAGAAATACGTTTGAGTAAATCGTTCCCAGCTATTAAACACAATTGTCAGTTCCACACAATACTACTAACCCAGACTTCGGGAGATAATTGTCAATAAATCTTGGGTTCGATCTTTATCTCTTTATATAGAAAACCCTAAAGTTCGATTAAATCAACGTAGTTACTTGAAAATGAATCCATGGGGAACAGTTTTTGCCTTTTCGTGTTTTAAGCAAGATCCCACCATTATTTTCTAAACTTTGTTTAGGGCAGAAAGTACCTAAAAATGCCATGCATGCTGCTTCTATGTTTTTGTGCTGGAACAGTTATAATAAAAAGGAGGGTGTTTGGAAAGGAAATTTCGTGAAATCTAAATAACAGTGCACATAATAGAAATGACGGAAACTTTGTTGATTTAATGAATTTCGTATCAGGAATACTTCTAATGCACTATTATTTTATAACAGCTTTTGATGTGGCGTAGCTTCTTTATTCGTTGTCGTTGGAGATTTTTGTACAATTTAATGACGGTTTTTGACAATTCAAGAAATATCAACTATAAAATAACAAATTTGCAATGCGGTTTATGGCACTATTAGTTGGATTTATTCCAACTGATATCCGAAACCTTATAATTGAATAGTTTTAATGAATATACTAAGAGTGATTAATATTCACCCTTTCGCATGCATTTATGTTATACTTAATTGTACGTACTTTCCTGACTGTGTTTCAATTCCAAAATTAAAATCAAATCCTGGGTTCTTCAGTCATTTATTG
>NW_026018508.1:2724670-2834029 GCF_020466585.1 Dendroctonus ponderosae
GAAACGTTTTTTTAAATTGATAAATGAACAATAAATGACTGAAGAACCCAGGATTTGATTTTAATTTTGGAAGTTATACTTAATTTCGAATATTGAGTTAATTGTCTGATTTTGGGCCTGCCGTCTTTCATTTGTAAGCTACCAACCTTCCATCTCAAATTAGGTACCACTTATTTCAACACACGGCCAATGGTTTTCAGATTTATTGATTCACATCGCCAGCCTATCAAGTTTAAAAGTTTTCTTCGATCAGCGCAGCACATCTTGATCAAAAACTCATATTACTGACTTCTCTTATATACCGGCTTTTATAAATTTTATGTCAAACTATATTGATAGCTTTTTAATACATAACTCTACATGCACTTCATGTCCACGCTTCAGACTTGATAGATTATTAAAGACTTCGACGGCTACGGCAAGATTGGCAAGTCGTCCGCTCTACTAAATAAATCTATCCCCGATTAATGCTGGGTTTACACATAAAGAATAAGGAATCACGCATAGCCCCAAAAAATAATGCCCAAGAATAATACATGTGTTGCGTTTATGAAGTGTAATAAGAGCGATTCTGTTCTGTCTGGATTATTCGCACTAATCTATTAGAATGTTTACTTTTGCCAGTAATAATAACCAGGAAATGCAGAGCATGATAAGCAGCTGTTCGGAAATCGTACAACGGATGGGACTACACCTGTGTCATCAGCATAGCACCTAAAGAATAAAGTCAAACTTTATTTAGGGAACTTCGTCATTCTGTCCTGTTTATACACATTGCGATTGCTTACTGCTGGTCGAACAAATAACTTATGACCTTATATGTGTTGTCACAGCACTAATACTGCCTAAAAATCCCCGAGAGAATTTTCGGAGTTTGGTTGATCGGTTGCAATTTTAACCTATTTCGATTGTGTGGGTCCCTAATTCCTTAGTAAATATATAGGACTGAATACATACTAATTATTATTTTCCTTCACTCCTATCCATTCACCTACAAGATATTATTTTTTAAGGTATTTGAAATGAACTGTTGAATAGGGAAACTGTTAAACAAATTAGCAAGGTAACTGCCTCGTATTGAAAACCTGTTTTAAAACTTATAAGCTGGAGACTATTTTTCTGCAACATATGCTACTTGTAATACTGCATTCTCAACATCTTTTGACTCGCAGAAGTATTGAAAGTACACTTCCACGACTAGGAATTAGTTTCGTGAAGTAAACGTAAATCGAACACACCTTTAACTTTTCTAATGAATAAATTTCAGAATGCACTCTGGGAAATCACATTATAATTCAATTCGAGAAGTAAGAAGGGCTTCTCCTAATTTAGTTCAAGATTTCGGAAATAAAATCCATTTGCGGCGGCCACTTTTTTGTTAGCAAATGAATTGGAAGAAACGCGTCGAGTTATTGCTGTGATAAAAAAAAATGCTTTTATTACACCCGATACGATCTTTTTCCAAGAGTTCTTTATTATTTAAAAATTGAACTAGAACGGAAACATATTGGACTGGCTTTTCGATTAAATTCAATTTAGTCTCAGGGAGATTTTTTGAATTCATTAAAACATAATACATGAGGACTTTTATTTGAAAAATCCAACCTTGCTCGCAACAATGATTAAGTGGGGTGATGAGATGAATATAAATGTTTTAAAAATTGCCTGAAAGACAAATATTTATTTAATTGGTTACGGTGGCACGGTGTGATCTATTAAAAAAGTAATTTGGTCAAGCGGTAATTCTGTGAGTCTGTTGCGACATATTGTGCTTTGAGTGTTATCATCTCGCATGGCTAAAATCGCAAAATAAACGCTGATAAAATATAGAATCTGCATTACTTCAGTGAAGTCTGGTAGTGGTTATGACACCCAGAATCTAGTTTTTCATTACAAACCAGAAGGTCGGGTTTCATAATCTAGTGCTGCTCTTAAAATTACTATCAACGTTTTTTACGCAGTAGTTTTCGGACATGTCGAAACACCATCGATGCCATAAAAATAGTCAATCCGATTGCCAAAAAAATATGCAGAGCAATTAAATCTCGCTATAAACCTTTTCACATGTGTGGTCTTGAAACAATCCAATTTACATATTTAAGCACATTCAACTAAAGTATGAATATTTTTTAATATTTGAAGATCAATGATCGTAATTTATTCACGGAAAGGACTAGGACGAAGATGAGTCACCTACTTTATAACATTTTTAAAATAGCTGTAGCTGCATCTACTAAATTATTTAATAACATTAATGTTTTCTGTATAGCCTATTTAAGTGGTTCTGTTGTTATTGCAAATACTATGTATGTTTTTTTATTTCAGGTAAGTGCTGATATTTTCCATAGAGCTGCAAGCATCTTTTACGTGTAAGTAGTATCTATTTAAATGACTATATCTATATTTGGCACTAAATAGATGATTTATTATGCTACAATGCCAAGGGTCTATAAAACCATGGAAAATGAGATTAAGAAGATCTATTCAATTGAAAACTTTCTAAAAGAAACATAAATTGCTTAATTTTTAGTGCTGTACAAACGGAACGAATAAGAATTTAATACGTACGTTCTATATAATAATGTCCCAAGTGATAATTCAATATGGAGTTTTTGCGGAACTACCTGACGAAATTGAATTACACTGCCTTATTACTCGTATGTGAAACTTCAACTTCTCGTTCGTTATATCGGTCACCAATAACACTAAAACCGGAAAAGCAGTGAAGTCTTCGACACTAGACTTAAGTGTCTCTGTTAAACTTGCAGAACTAGACCGAAACTCTAAGAGGAGTTGGAATTATAGTTTTAAAGTGATTGGGGATCGAAAGTGTGTCTTTTGAACAACTTAAGCCGATTGAAGCCACTTTAAATTTCGGCCATTTCGTTGCGAATGTGCTTAAATAGAACTCGTCTAGTTTGGGTTATGTGATTAGTTTGGAGATCGGGTCAACTATGTTGCATGCTATTTAATAACAATCACATGCAACTTGATTTCATCCAGTGTCAGAAGTAACATCCGTTATAGCGAATTTGTTTGTTTGTTTGTTTCTGAGATTCACATGTATATTAAGGTAAAATTTACATAAACACTGCAAAAGCAATAGCAGAGATTCGTATTATATATTAATTCCTAAATTTTCATAAATTAAGTGCCCTAGAGTCTAGACATAAATTGGTGAAGTCTAACAAAAAATTTACATAATTTCCTCAAATCTATGAATTACCTCTTCGTTGCTTTAAATCCACCTTTCATATAAGTAAAAGCTGAACTATACTTGTACAGATGTATAGCCGTGAAAGTTTAATTGGCAATTATCAGTAGCTTTGCCACATACTTTGTTTTAACAGCTTTCTTTCACTTGGATTGACAAACATTGTCAAATAGTATCAAAATCTATAAGCGCATGGTCATACTTATATATTATTTATGATACATATATGAATTGTATGTGTGTCTGATCTGTAAATAGTAATTGAACTATGTTAGAACTCCTGAAGTTCGAATTATAAATAACTATAATCCGTCCTCAAGCATATGCCCAATACCGATTATAATAATTGATAAATTACTTTATAAAATGGCAATATTATGTTACTATATTTTAAACCACTATAATTTGGTCCGACGTTCATAATATTTCATTTAACGAGCGACTAGTTGTGGTGTTTTACTATTTACTCTCATGTAATCAGATTATTAATGTTTCTGATTTATGTATCTGCATTCAAACAACATATGGATTTGAATCTAACAGGTCGAAAATAGTAATAATAATAAAAGGGACTTCACTCGGTGAAAATATTTATTAGTGTTCAGTGTATCCATTAAGGGCTAATAGTAAATAAGATTTATTTTCAACAGACTTTTATTCTTTTAACCTTCGACACCAGTCTAGTGTCTTAGAGTAAGTTTCCGCATGTCGTTTCAAAAGTGTCAATTTATCAGTTTAAGTTACATTCTACTAGTAGTACTCTGATTTTTGCGTTGATTTTTTACATATTTTTTCTGAAACGTTTGGCGGTATCGGTACAAAAAAATATTAGCCATTATGAAATATTTGAAACATGAGTTAGGGTGTGTTTGGCCGTGTATTATACTAATGACTTTTTCAATATTCTAGAATAAGTGTTAAGTTCATATTTGTCTTTTCTTTAGCAACTACTCAAACTCAGACACTTACTCACGAATTATACTAGCATTTAATATCTGCATGTTAAAAAACCCTGAATGCTTTAAACAACTGACACAAAACATCTATTTGAACGGCTTGTTTAATTAATTATGCTTCTTTAGCTGGATTACTACCTCCAGTTAAATACATTTTCATTCATATTGTTTCAAACTAGGCAAAGTTTCTTGTTGGTTTATGAACGTAATCGGATAGTTGCATGCTTTTGGTATTGGTTATATATTGACAATTGAACATGTTACTTTGAAAGTTTCCACATGTTGTTTCAGGATTAACGAAGCTAATTGAAAAAGGAATTGAAATGTTGAAAATTTTAACTGCTTTAGCTTACTGACAACTTTCAACTTAAATATCCATATTTAGCTTTTTTTAAATGCCGTTTGGTTTCGTTTTAATGGTATTCTTTTATTATTCCTTTTGGTCACATTTCTTATTTGAAATTTCGTGTCTACGCTGCTCATCCCTTTCCGGTTTTAAGCGACAACTTTGTGTTTTGATATTGATAATTATAAATAAAAGTGTTGACGCTTTTTATAGAATATGTTAGCTATAAAATTCAAATTGGTTAATTGTATGTGTAGAACTATATTTATTCCACTCGCAAAAACTGATGTTTGTTGGTAATTTTTAGTGAAAATAACGCTTAAGTGCTCATAAGTATATTTTTCGACAGAGTTATCCGATAGAAACTTCTAGTGTTTTCGAGAAATCGACTTATTAATATGTAACAAAGTAAGAACTTTAATTGTGTTTTCTAAAGCATACCCCATTTAGTTACACAAGTAATTCCTCAGTCAGTCAGCCGTCATTTACTTTGATAGTTGACGATGTAAAATGGATAAGCCTGTTAATTATAAAAATTCCCTATTGTTGGCCAACATCTGCTTATTCGAATATATTTTTAAAGGAGTGACCAAAAGTTACTTGTAATCGTAAAGTCTCGCCTTATTGCAACATTGTGGAGTTTCGACAGTAACTGAAATAATTGCTCAGGAATCTTAATCACTTGTGGTGGTTACAGGCTTTTGAGCTATTGAGCAATATATAAAATTTTCTGTTTTAAGCAACTATGCCAGTACTCGCATAACTGTGGATTTGCTGGTGAATTCTCGGTTAGAACAAGGTCCCGATATTGCCACAATTTTTAAGTTGCTAGTTTGAGCTCTAATCACAGTTTTGTTGTTGTGAAACTTTACTATTGCGTATATGTTAAGAGTCAACGTGAGCTAAAGTTGATTAAAATAACAAGAAAATTTATTCATATTGAAACAAAACAACACGAAACAGGCACAGTAAAATAGGTTTGCCTGACCTTAATTTGAATTTTTTGTCCTCATTAGATAGATATTTGCAAATAATAGGTCTTGGAATCAGAAATATTTCTCACCTGCCACGCACAATTTATGGAACAACAAATTTATCGAATATCTTGGTCGAATTTTGTTTCATGAAATTTTTAAATGACAATAATCTGGAAAATTTGGGCAATTTAACACGGCATTTCTATTAGATGGCCAGTTCATTGTATTAGATTTAAGCGGCAAATTTTTCAACTCATAGTAGATTAAATATTTAATTTCGACAGCCAATTTGAAAGTCAAACGTTTAGGTAGCGCGTTGGGGAGCTTAAACTCCGGACGATAACTGCTAAATTACAATTTATCACCGCAGCTTAAAATTTCCCTTTCTTAATTTTTAAATAAACCAAAATGGACCGATTTGAATAAAGTTTGTGGAAAATTTCACGTCAATATACATAAAATATATCCTAACACTTAATAATTCGTGCTCTGCTTCCTTTGTCTCGGTCAGATATGAGAGAGTGTTGAAACTGGGAAGTTGTCGGGTAATTAGCTTTTAAACCCTTGCCAAGCTTTACGGTTTGAGTTGTGTCTGTTATATGTAAGAAAACATTAAAATGCATTTTGCGGGAAAAAATGGTTTGGAAGGGTTTTCGTAAATTTATTTAATCGTTTCCCTCTAAGTAGCACATAAATTAGATTAAATCGGAAACTTGGAAAAAAAATTGAAGCAGTGTTCAATTACCAAATGTATCGCTAAATTATACAAGAATTGTCTTCGAGTTTCAATATTTATTTTAAGAACGCAATAATTCAATGTTTTCCACATTTAACAGCCAAAGCAGCTTTTTTAATGCGTAATAAAATAAGAAAATATCCCGATAAGTTGAAATACTGGAGATGTTTTTTAAACTGTTGGGAGAACTTGAGTATTGAAATATTTGACGAAAAGAGCCGCAGATACGTAGCTAAACGTTTACCCTCGTCTAATTTATTCCTTTCACACGACTGGAATTGCCAACTGAATCTTCTATTTTAAAACGGCGATATTAATTACACTTTAAAAATAACGACTCATCTCTGGAAAGCTGTCCGTAATTCTATCAATTTTTTTCCAATAGAACAAGTAACATGTTTAAAATAAGCGTCTTAAATATGTTTTCTTTAAATATTTTTGTTCCCTGCAACTGTGTTCTCAACGTGTAGGCATTTAACAGACGAATTCCCTATCTTGACCACCAAAATTAACTTATTTCAGTAATAGCTACATAATCTACATGTGTTAAACAAAACGGGAATTGTATCGGGCTTTAAGTATTTTGAATTTTCTGCGTTTATGAGGTCCACTCTTAATTAAACACGCACCATAAGCTGAAAGGGAGCATTTAAAAATTTTGATAATGGGCCTTTTAAATAGCTTTTTTTTTATCACAAGTAGAAATCAACAAAAACGTAAATCGAAATAAACACACTGAACTATTTAAGCGAATTTTGAGTATAGTCCGTAAAAGACGCCTATGTAGGTTAGGCCATTGACTTAAATAGTTTCAACTTCACTAAGCTCAAGGCTGAAACTCCTCTGTTTTCCGTTTTATAGCCCTGAGGATGACTTAAATATAGTCGAAACTTCGGCCCGTGAAAAAATAGTGTTTTGTTTTTGCCACCGTCTATTGACCGAAAAACCCACAAACTTAAATAGGTGTCTTTTACTGATTATCATCACGGTCACTCATTAACCACAACATCATTTGAGAATAGTATTTGAAATATTCCCATTTTTGCTCAATTGGTTCGAATAGGTTTGAGCGCAGTTCGAAAAGCTTGAGCTATTCTGTTTCTCAATATGAAAATGTGGTTTTAATTGCACGTTCGTCGAAGTACATGCACCACTCATTCTTGAAAAGTCGCTCGCTTCTAAACTTTATTTCGAGGCAACTATGATATCTGCTGTTTAGTAATCGTACGCACTTATAAAATTCGCGTCCAGCATCTGTCTGAAGTGTTTGGACTCATACATTTTCCAAATTCAATACGAATAGCCAGGTAATGTAAAACAATCTCCTGTCTGAATGTGGTGCTAGTTTACTGTCAGTTCCAGTTTAAAACATGCCTAAAAGTAACTTTTGGATAGAAAGGCGAAATTCACTATAAATAACTCTTCCAGCTTCGGAAAGGACTTAAAAGGGGTCAAAATAGATTCCAAGACCTTTCTATTCAAAAGAGTGTAAGGTTTTCAACATTCCTATGCCCTTTTACTGAAATCGCTCTTCTCATTCGGGACCGGTCGGAAGCACTCCGATTCCTCCTTCTGAACAGGATCGGAGCGTTCTCTGGCAGTTTGCACTAGATTTCCAACGTTTGCGTGGTCCGGGATAAACTGGAACGCGGTTTATCGTAGAGATTTCGAGCATTTTACGCGGCAAAAGTTGACAATTTGAACTTGGTTTTTGATGTTTAGGTGGAGTGGAAATTTTTTAGTGATTACGATTGCCAAAGGATAAATTTGATGTACAACTTTATGTGCTTCTATTTGCTTATGCCAATTCAGCTGATTTGCATTTGCATATGAAAACGTATTACCTCTAACGTATTACCTCTGATTCGAGTCAGTATTGAAAAGTAATTCAATGCTGCTCAAAAACGTTCAGATATTGGCAGTTGTTGTACAATCGCCTTTATTTACATTTGGATTAATCTCATTTCTACTATATTTGCATATTTATTCCGGAATAGATCGTTTGAGGTTTGCTTAATTATCTGCAGCCATAAACCTAATAGTCTATGCGTTCTGACGCTATTAATTAAGGACTTCATAATTTGCGGTGACATGGATGCAAGTTTTGTTGTATACTATAAAAAATTGATTAATTTTTGAAAGCAAAATCGTGAAAAAGTTTTCCGTCGCTTTCGATTTGTTTAACGTTATCTTTATCGATGCGGTATTAATTTTTCATTGCGGTATATTATTCATTTCAGAATGCAAATTAATATTTCTTACTTAAAATGTTGTGGCTGAAGTTAGTTTCCATTCAGTATGTTTCGTCTGAAAATTAATATAAGATTCTGCAAAGTACAGAACTCACGCAGGTTTTTTTGTTTTGGTGCTTAGTTTTTCTAACGTCTTTAATGTTATTATTGTAAACATCTTTCTCTTCACGGATACGGATGGAACTCACATTTAACATTGTTTAACAGTATTTATTTTGTTATTGTAACAATTAATTTTTTATTGTTCATTAGGTTGCTTTTCGATTCGCTGTGACAAATACCTTGTGTGCAGTTATCGAAATATTGAAATGTGTGGGTAAATGTTGTAAGAGTAGTGTTTTTGAAACATTTTCAAACTTAGCCAATCAGAGACCATGTTCGTAGTCTTTGTCTGCACCCATTAACATAGACATCACCGTTTAGGCCGAAACCTACCTCAGATATGCTTGGTAATTCAATTAATTTTAACAGTTACGCTTAGTATCCATGTTTTGTAATGCATTTTAGAATCCATTTGAAATGTTTGGCATTGGTATCCATTATTTACGTGTCGGGAACACATATCAACATTTTGTTTATTGGAACAAATTCAGTATATACTATATTTAATTATGTTTGAAAAATAGTAAATTATATTGATATTAACATTAACTAACATATTTCCACCCGCTGGCTTTAATTTTAAGCAACCTGTGAAAACTACTTACTATATGATATATTTATTTTAAAACCCCGATTTAAATTTATTATAATTTTTTATTTCGGCTTTCGGTGCAACAACATCTACTTCATCAATGACAAAAATGTGTAAGTGATTTTCCGAGAAGTTAAATGAACCAGACTTGTTGGTGGAATGAGTATTAAAATAATGTTATTTACAATTCGCTCGCAAATGTTTGGAAAATAGCATCTGTACAACAAAAAATGAGATACACAATGAATAAATACGAGCAACTTACTGGAAGTAAACCAGACATAATGAGAATGTAAACATTTGATTAAATTTGAAAATATTTTGTTCTCCAGATCTCAAAGAAAGTTTGTCGGAATAATAACAATTGCCAATTACAGTTGTTTGGCGTAGTTTTAAATTAAATATACACTGTTTAGAAATTCATTTAAACTTGCGGAATTTTTGTTATCATGGGAAAGTGTTTCCAACACGTCGAAAGCCTCAAGCACACAAAGAAAGATTTGGTTTGCTGAAATTGTTGAACGCAGTTCAGGTGTAACAATTGAATAAATGTAAAGTTGAATAACACCACTTTTTCTCCCAAAAAATTTATCTAATTAGATTTGTGTTAATGGTTACATTTTTCAAATTTCTCTACTGAACTTTTACTATTTAGCAGAAAGTTTATACATAATTCCTCTCTAATATTAGAAGTAAAGTCTTATTTCTAAATATTCCTTCTATAATTATAACAGTTTATTCCATATTCTATAATCGGCTATCACTATTTTATTTATCTAAATATTTATTTTAAATTGTCCGGATTATCTCGGCTGTATGTATTCGATTCCTTGCTTGTGGGAATGTTTAAATGAAGATCGACCTTTTCTGTTTTTATCTATCTAAATAGGAATAATAACAAGGCTTGATCAATTTTATTTGGGGACGCATATTTTATATAACATAGAAAATATTCACTTATTGCAGTATACTGGATATCTAAATCTCAATAAAAATATACGCAAAGGAACAGGCAAACTTTTAGTACCTTAGGTGCAATGAAGTGCGAACAGCGCAAGCAAAAAGTATAGAATTGTTAGTTGCTCTGGAAAATTTGATACTTTATGTCTAACAAGTTTACATGAAAAAGAGGTGTATTTTGATGATGTAAGAAATTTTCCACATAATAAAATTAATCGTTTGGAAAATGATCTGGCAAAGTCGCGACACAAATTTTTAGGGTAAAGTAGTCGCAAATTGCTTCTTTCACAGCCACATTTTCCAGAAATAAGTGCTTTTAAACTTATATATTTCGGGCTGCTCACAGAGCGCGTTTCTAGATTTTGCAAGTAAAATCGCCTGCTTTTCAACTAATAATCAGATTTTTATTTGTAGTATGGATTGTCTGTGTGAATGTCTTAGGAATTTAATAATATTGATCAAAAATTTTGATACGCTATTAAACATGTATTCATCTACCTTCAAAAGGCGTCGACTAATGAACCAGATGCGGTGTTCGAGCTCACTGAAACTCTTAGTGAGAAAGTGTTTTATGTTGTTTTCCTTTCCTGATACAATTATTTCATTCAATTTATTGTGATATTTTATTAGCACTTTCTTGCAGCAGAAGTATTTTTTACGATTTATTCCCGAAGATTTATTTTTAATTCACAGGAGAAAAAGAAGCGTGGTCTTGTTAGCTCAATTCTTTAATTGGTTCAATCGGAAAAGAACCTAAATTCGTGCCTTCGAGATACATGCATTCGATTTCTGCAGTGAAATAACAGATATTTTACGTCTCGCGAAATGAAAAATTGTATGTTTCGCTGTTCTTTCCGGCGCACAAAATGAGGCTACACAACCATCACATGTGAGACATTTTATTTAAAATGAAGTAATTGGACATGAATTTCAAAAGACGTGCTTTTAAATTACAAATGAGATCTTTTTGAGAATTGTTAAGTGCAATTTCTCAAATAAATTGCATGCAATTTAGCACTTTTATGTTTCCTCCTCGGTGTTGTGAAAAAAATGGACTTGGTTTGATTAATTAATGGCTGTGTAATGCGGGGCGAATTATGACTATGTGCACAAACGAGTGTTACATGGACAGTAGTTGGAGCAGCACATTTTCCAAAACATAAAACAGCGGCTTGAGTTGGCAATCCTAGGAGCAAACTTTTAGATAATTCGACAAGCTGATATTAGATGAATCTTATAAAATTTGATATTCTGGCTTCAATTCTTGGCTTTTAGTTTTAAATGCATTCATATATTGAATGAACCGAGATTATGCGTGGAAGCGTGAAAAAATATACATAGAAATTGCAATTTTATCAATCCGTTTCGTAGAGAAAAAGGATGTATGTAGGCATCCGATCTAATAGAAAGTTTAAATAGAAATTCGTGTTAGTAAATCAGTGTCTGTGTGAAGCTTAAACTGTGTGAAATATTGTCGCATCGGTTGCTCCGGTTTCTCACATTTGTACTAAATTTATAATCGAACGTGCTTGAATATCTTGCCAATTTTCCATTATTGTACTAAAAATTTCCCAGAAATAAGTTATATTCTTGACATAAACTTACTCGAACAGAACATCCTTACCTATTATATCTTTCCAGTAATCTGGATAGATATAATGTGATGTAAGCTGAGTTTTTTCCAGTTAGCTATATTTTCACATAAAAAAATTATATGGGATTTTAATTATTACAGATCAAACACTGTGTGAGATAACTGTTGATACTTTATGCATATATGCAAAGGTCGCGCTTCTAATTTGCTTTCCATCTCGCATCATAAAATAAAAGTTCACTTTGAAGGTAACTGTATAAATAACTGTTATGCGTTTAGGGTTATGAAAACGTACACGAATCTTCGAAATTAAATAAACCGAACGGTGGATTTCCTCTTTTGTTTGTTGGTGCAAACCATTACATTGATATGTTACGGTATTTTCTTATTTCCTGTTCCAAATGGAAGCGAATAATAAGGGTAGAGATAATTGGAGTTTCAAGGAAAATCCGCTAAGGAAAGACATTGTTATTAGGGGTTCAGTGTAATTTGAATATTTAGTTTCAGCTTGAATGACAACATATTTCTGACCATATTACACCCATTGGCGATCGCTTGTAGAGGCTTTACTTTTTGTTACGGTCACATTCGTACCTATAAATATCTGCTTTTATGCGTGTCTACTGATTTTATTACTGAAACCCGCCCAAGACAATCGATGTGATTATCTGGCGTTCGTTCAATTATTTTCTAAAATAATTATTGCTCATCAGACAGTATTAGCATGTTTTTTAGCTGATGAAATAATAGTGGCTGCTTGTTTCAATTGTTGGAAAGATTGCTGCAAATTGAAAATGTTCTTCTTTGAAGACTCTTATCTCCCTTCAATTAAGTTAATATGCTTTTTCTTCTGTTAATTATGTCTCATTTCTTACGAAATGTTTAGCTGTTGTGAAAAAGGTGGCCTAGTATTAACAGTGAAAAATTAAACAATATGTTGTACTCATTAGTATAATTTGGAAAGTTTATTAAAACCTGTTCCCCTAACAGATTCGAGATAATAGTTTCTGCGACTTTCGACTGCGACACAAACTTTTCCATAAAAATTGAATGTTTAGGTTAGAAATAAAGGTTTTTAAATCCGAGTTCTAATCTAGTATTCACTCTACATTAACGCTATGTTTATAGACATTTTTCGTATAAAAGAAAAAGTTGTATTTTGCGTCGTCTAAATGGCACAGTAGGAAAGCGATAAAAATCCAGCAAAACCTGGATGTTTCCAATTTTTGAAAAACACTTCTCTTAGCTGGTCCACAAGGGCGCATCTAATTGGGCAACCACTTCGATAGAAATTAATGAGAGGAAAATATATATAGAACATGTGAGTTTTCGGGTTTCTAGGCCGTTAAACAATGAGATTTCTACCTGGCGCAAGTGCAGCAAACCACCTCTGAAGATGCAAGCTACTCGTGTTTGCGAAACGCCATGTAGAAATTCTATTGTACGATGGCCTAAAAACCCGCAAAACTCACATGTTTCAAGAAATGGGCTTGAAACCCTATCTCGATTGATAAGAAAACAATGGATGTATTTTTCCTGTGGTATCTGTTGTTTCTAGATCCAAACCAAAGATCTACGAGTATTTATGAACATTTCAAAATATGAATTGGACTCCAAAAATAAATACATCTTTATCTAGAAAAGTGGTTGTTTCCGAAATCAATAATATTTCCTTACAAGTTTCTTACAATTTTCACAGCTTCGATTGACTATGCAAATCTGGGCGTATGGTGTACGTGCATAAACGTCAAATAAAATTCTCACAAATGTACCATAATTAATTGGATTTTAATGGTTTACTGCAACAATAAGATTTTAAGCCAAGAACTGCTACGAAACCCTTAAATTTAGAGACTTATTTCAGTGTATTTTCATTGCACGAAAGACATTTTCGCTAAGTGTCGTTACGCTAAGGTGACGTCGTATTTTAGGGGTCAATATTGGGATTTAAATGTTGTCTTCTTATTGTGTTTTCAGGGTTTTTATTTCGAGTTTCTTCCGAGATTTAAATTTAATGAGATTTTCCTAAATGTAATAGCATTTGCTTTTATGAAATGAGCGCTGTTTTGAAAATTAAAAAAAAAATTAAAAATAATTTGATTTGACACGAACTTTTGAAATGGATTTTAGTTAACAGTTTCCACATATACCTAGTGCCAGCAAAAATGTGTTCAGTTTTACTGTTGCTCTGCAGGTGACTATAAGTTGAAATCCATTGTTCTGTTTCCTATAAAATATTTCCATTTATTTTACGTTTTGCTTGCTTCTTATAACTTTATTCGATTCCCGATAGATTCAAGAAAGTTAATATTAATACCTACAGAATATTTTTCCGGTCGGGAATAAATAAGCTGTAGCTTCATGACGGGTATTTGGTGCCCTGGAGCCTTACGGGACTAGATTTAGGCTAATAAGAAGGGACAATTAAATAAATAAAAAGTCGGTAGCATAAAAAACCCTCTGTTTCTCACGATTCCAAGGTGTCCAAGCAGACCTAACAATTTTGCTACGATTTGTACGTCATTGACGAATCCGTTTGTGTCATTAAAAACTACATTTGCTTTTGCAAGTATATGCTACTTAGAAACTTATAGACTCATAAAATTTGCTGTATGTAAGAATCCATGACGTAATAATACAGCATATATCTTGCTTCTTTTGCACTGAATTTCCGCAGACTCAGCTTTACATCTCAGAGTTTCTCACTTGAAAGAAAATTGTCAGTTGTTACGCCTTAACGATCTCGGAGATTTCGAACCAAATCAAGAACGACACGTTCACCTTGTTATTTTTCAGAATTTATTATTTATTGAAACATTTAAGACCCTTTTTGGTGTTATACATCAGAGATCCCACATTTGGCATTCTTGCTAGCGGTTTAGTTTTTGCACAAATATACTTGGGAATCTTATTTTATGTATTCGCCTAGCGATTCTTGAAGGAAGCAGAACAGCATTTTTCAACGTACTGAACATTTTTACTAATGGAGTTGTACCTTTCACTGTTTCCAGTTTTATTACCCTCAATGCTCATAACCGTTTAGCTTGATGTAGTTAGTATCTGTATCTTGCTTGTACGTTCTCTTTTCTTATAGCTAAATAACACGAAGGTCCTTCAAAGATTTATTTGAATTTAACTTGTTCCTTGCAGGTTTAAAGGGTTTAATTTGTTTATATGGTTTCCGAAAAACCATAGGTCTAATTTATTAGTTGTCTTAGAAGGTAGTACGGCTGTCAATATTCCTAATAAAAAGACGAATGTATTGTTGTTTCTAAAATTCAGGATAACCCTCAATAGCAATTGCTGATCAGAGGCGATCAAATTTATCATTTTCTTTGTATTCTTTGCAGTTTATTAAGGTTATTACAAGTATTTTTTAATGAACCGTGAACTTTTTCATAAAGACACTACTTTTTAACATGCACATTTACATTAACTTCGGACGCTGTAAATCTGGTTTCGGATGTTTCTGATAATAAATATCTGAAATTACTTTTTACTTCTATTTTCTTGTAACTTTCCTGTTTTGGTATCTTGCAAAATAAATCAAAACAAAACTTGCAGATTCCCGTTTTATCTAAAAAGATTTTCTTTGAGCGTAAACTTTATATCGCGGTGATATTTTGTGGTTACTTTCCGTGCGTGAAGACCATGTCTGTCTGGTGTGAAACTAAATTAATAAAAACAGTAATTACTTGGATGGAACAGCTATTGATACGAATTATGCCTCATTAAAATATAACGGGATTTTCGGAAATTTGGTGCTGAAAATCTGTGAAATTGAACAACGTTTTATTAGCACCTAAGCAAAATATTTTCCGAACCAATGGAAGATATGTATTATTCTATACATCAATTTTTTTTTACTACTGAAAAGTAAAAACACAGTTGCAAATAAATATGCATATACACAATTTCAATACTGCCATTGTAAATTGATATTTGTCACATTATAGTTTAAACTGGTTTTATTACATGACTAACAAATACATTCTACTTTATTACAATATTGTAATCAGCTAACAATGTTGGCATTTTCCAATTCAATAGTGATCCCGATTCTGGGACAAAATTAAATTTGGTGAAGCGGGTAAATATTCGCCTCATTGTGATCTTTTATTTCTCCATTGTGTTGCCATTTTATTGAATGTCTTTGTATCTTAATCTCGAATATTCGTTTGAAATTAAATTTTGAAAGCACATTTTATTTTTCACCGTCCATATTTCGCATTGATCAAATATGCTTTGGAACATATGAAATTAACGACAATCAGAAGAGACAACGCAACGCATTTTTGAAATATGTTGTTACCGATGTAATAATAACCAACGTCATTATTTTCAAACGTTCGATTATTGTTCCACCCTTCTCTTTCAAAAGGGAACAAATAATGGAAGGAATAATTGAAGTTGCAGATAACAACCTTCCACGGTAAAAAGAACACATCATTCTTAAGAGGTTTCCTGTAATTGGAGAATTCTTTGAGTAATAGCTTTTAGACAATACAAAATTTCGATAAAGTCCCTAGTGATTTAATATGCATTCTTGTCTCGCTGTTGCAAATATTTGGCCAGATTTTTCTACTGCTCTAGTTTATTTGATTGTTTTTATATTTGATAATATTTAAACACCGAATATTTACATTAGTCGACATAACTTTGTTCTTGATCCCATTCGATTTGAAGCGACATTATTTCACAATTAACGGTTTTAGTAGTGGGAGCGTTATTATGCAACTTATAAGTAATATACATTTATTTTATGGTTTTTCGTATACGCTGAATCCGAGAAATAGTATATTACGGTACAAGAGACGAAAGTCGAAGTTTCGCCACTACTTGAAGTCATACACGCAGTCGCGGGCCTTCACGTACCGTATACTATTTTTCTTGATCCTTGGTGGAAAATAGTCGGGAAAAGTATATGGTTTTAAAAAAAAACTTTGAAAATGTTGTCAAAACATTCAGCTGACAGTCAGTGACAAAGTCAAGCTGTCAGCGAGCGTGGCGAAAATTATTACTTTCCACACGGGACGAAGAAAATTTGTCATGAGTAAAAGTGACGCTTTCGCCATCGAAAATAGTGGCCAAAGTACGTACTTTCCACCAGGGGATCAAGAAAATAACTGAATTAATGTTAAATTTTAATCTAGGATAACTTGAGAGTGTCTGGAAAATACAGTATTTAAAAGACATCAAATATAAAAAGGATTGATATTGGTATAGGATCTTTTGGGGCATTAAAAAAGGTTAAATCGAGTTTAACCCCGATAAATATACAATTTACTGGAAACATTAAATTTTAGAAAATACATTTTCTGGGAAAATACCGCAGTCATTCATTGATCTATATAACAAGCACACATCGAAAATACTGCTGAATAGATTGACCCTAAATCCAATTAGAAGTAAATGTTTCTATTGACACAAAGAATTAATAGAGTTGAAAACGTCGGCTTGTTCTCGAAAATGTTATTTATTTGTAATCTTTCGGACGAAGCAATGTGTTAAAACCTTTTCTATTAAATTAAGTAATTTAACGTAAAATTTGATGAGAAATTGCTAGAAATTAGTTACGTGACGAAATTTGTGATTGTCTCATTTCGTAGAGGAATTGAGCTAATATTTTGTAAAGGAAAGCCTTTCACTTAGTTTGAGACAAAGATGCAACATAATCATTTAAGTATATGTGACTGGGGTCTTAAAAGGGTCAGTTCCAATCCATATTGGTCGGGAATGGCAATCAAATTTTACCAGATAAATATTTAAATTTATGCAGTGGTTTTCACACTGAAATAATAAATTGATAAAATGTAAACCATATTTGGTCACGAGTGTTTATTAATTCGGAATTAAAACGGTAAATTATCAATTGTGAAATCCAGAAAAAGCTGAAATAATTTTACCAGTTGAAAATTTTTACATTTTATAAATTCATTTTATACAGGGTGTCCCGGAATTTGTGGACATGCTCTCGGATTTGTACAGGGGACGTTAAAAAACACAAGAGTTTTTATAAAAAAATTCCAGAGGGCCCCCTAGGGAGATACGGACCTCTAAAGGAGCCACCTGGGAATCTATTTTTTTTAAATAACCTATAATACTTCATGCAATGAACAGTACAGCATTGCTCTTAAAAACGATCAATATTTTTTACTTGCATTTCGGTCTGCCAGGGATGGACTAGGTGGAGCACTATAATAGTCATGTTTTTTTGCCCTGTACCATGAAAATAATGGATTTAGGTAGCTTTCACCTTAAACTAAAAAAAGACACTTGATTCATATCGATAAACAGGACGGATTTGGCGGAAAAATATTTTTATTGAATACGGATTTTAATGCATGCAATTGGCGGGCTACATTGGAAAGGGTAAAAAAATAACTATTGTTGTGCTCCACCTAAACAATCCCTAGCATACCGAAAGGCTAAAAATGTTTCCATGGGTCTTTTTTAAGAGCAATGATGAACTCCTCATTGTATGAAAAAGCAATCAGATTGAATCAAGAATTGTAATAGTTATTTAAAAAAAATCGATTCCCAGGTGGCTCCTTTAGAGGCCCGTATCTCCGAAGGGGGCCCTCTGTAATTTTTTTTATAGATTTTTTTTCCTTTGAACGTCTCCTGTAAAAGTCAGAAAGCATGCCCACATATTCCGGGGCACCCTATATATGATAAAAGACGGCCTTTTGGTCATATTAATTGGTAATCAATGAATGGCTTGTCAATCACGGAATATCCAATTTAAGCATATGAAGAATAGGTAAGGTTTTTGTCTAAATCTAACTCTGACCACTTTTGGGCTTCATACAATGAAGAATTTTTACATTTTCAAGGCACTAGCAAAATTATTAGTTTTGCACTGGGCGCCAGATTTTAAAATATTAACGTTTTGAATTCATTATATTGAACTACAATGCTTGAACATCTAAACAGGGTGGCAAGCTATTGACGTTCACGCAAAGCCTCGCCAATGTTTCAGTTGTTCAGTAGGATTCTACATGAAAGATATATCGGCTAACTCGTAATCTGAGATTATTGAAACATGATCTCAATGTTGACGGTGATTTTCATTTTCGGAAGTACATTGATATGCCTAAAAATACAGATAATTCGGCACATGGAAACCATATGTGTCAACAAAAACATAAGTTAAAAACGTGTATTTTCACACCATTGCTGAAAACAAATCCCTACAAGGTTTTATTTTTCGGCCTTTCCGTCAGTGGGATATATGTCAACGAAATCCGCTTGTTTTACAAATGGAGTTATATTGAACAGGAACTTTTTAGGAGTTATGGAACTTGTTAATTACTTGGCAATATCGCTTTACCAGAAATTAATGCAAATACAAAATGAGAAGCGCTCGCACATGAGTGCAATGTTTTGGAAGAAAGTTAAATTTTTTGAGATCATTCATATTCGGACACAATTTTATTCACAAAATATCCTGACGTCTGGACGGAATTTCAATTCTAAACTGCTAATTTGTTGAATCCTGAACATTCATAATTATATGTTCTATAGGTATAGTAAATGAGAAACTAATCTAAATCATCATCATGAATTAGGCCTCTCGTGACTGCTTCTACATGTGTCGGTGTTGTGCTGCTTGCATTCAATTTGTATGGATGCGTTTAATATCATCGGACCATCTTGCTGGTGGGCTTCCTCTGCTTCGGAGCGCTTAATGTCTACTAGTTCCACTTCAAGGTTGTTATTTGTTTTATTGCATCGGCTACTCCCGATCTTCTCCGGATTTTAGTGTTAGGGATTCGGTCTCTAAGGGATAATCCAAACATGGATCTCTCCATTGCATGTTGTGTTACCTTGATCTTATTGATTACCTTCTTTGTTAGTGTTGATGTCTCTGCACCATATATTGACGCATTGATCGAAGGCTACGTTTCAAGCAGGTTGGTAAATTTGACTTAAATATATGTTTCAGTTTCCCATATGCAGCGCAAGCCAATCCTATTCGTCTTGGTATTTCACACGTTTGGTTATCTCTGTGTATACGTATTTCATGCCCCAGGTTTATACGAGGTGGTCTCTTTGACTTCGATTCTATCTACGGTTATACTCATTCATATCACTGTATAAGATTAGTCAACAACTGAGTTTTTGCAAAGTTGATCTTTAGTCCCACTTTGCGTGAGGCTATATTTAGGCGTTGTATCATCATTTCTGCCTGGTCGAAGCTATCCGCTATAATGACTATGTCGTCTGCCAGAAGCAGATGACCGAGGTAGTTTCCATTTATATTAATGCCTAGGTTTAAACAGATTTAAAAACGTGTTTTCAAGTAACTTAGTTAAAAGTCGTGGGGAGCTTGTATCACCCTGGCTATTTTAAATTTTACCATATTGTTGTTTAGTCGGACAGATGATGTGGCATTTTTGTATATGTGTCTGATGATATTGGTCCGGTGATACCGGTAATCAACACGGCAACCAGCTAATGACTTTAGGATTTCGTGTTGCTCCACAGATTCAAACCCCTTCTCATAATCTACGAATATTAGGACCAGTGGCTTGTTATACTCTATCATTTTCTCTATGAGGGTTTTTAAGGCTTGGAGGTGGTCGTTTGTGCCAAACCCTGATCTAAATCCGGCTTGTTCTCTTGGTTGGTATGATTTTAGCTTAACAGTTATTCTCTTCGTGAATGTTCTTGCGAACAGCTTAAATATATGTGACAGTAGGCTGATAGGTCGATAATTTCCAAGATTGGTAATGTCTCCCTTTTTATGCAGGATGATGATTGTTGCATTGTTCGATTCTTAGGGCATTATTCCTCTCAAGTTTGGTTTGTAATTTTCGGCATTTGGTTCGCTTCCATTGTGCTTTGATGTGATTTCTATACTTCTGCATAAAACTGTCTCACTACTCTGAGAATTTATTCCCTATTTATTGTTATATTTCCCTGTATATTTCTGATTCTATGTTTGTTTCTTCTGCCTAAGTACTTTTAAGCTTCTGTTTGCCTTTGTCGTTCTAGCAGCCATATTCGTATTAAGTGTTCTGACGTCCTTTTATATGCCCTTCGAGGTGTTTCTGCTAAATTTTCTCAGTTCCGCAAAGTTTTGGGCGTATTTGTTTTTCCGAATTCTTCTTTCCTTCATTAGTTTTTTGGTGTTTTTGCTCAGTTTCCGTTTTCTCTCGTTTGATTTATTACAGTGTTTCTGTTCTTCCTGATTTATTACATTTGTTATCGATGCGTTTATACACATACATATATGATATACGTTGATACTTCCGTAAGTCGCCATTTGGTTTGCGTAAGAGCTATGCAAGCAGTTTTCTATTTCTCTTTGGTAGGAGTCGATGCTATCGGGTGGTGCCCATATTTTGTTCGGTTTTTGGATCATCTTCAATATTTCACTGCTGATGTGCTCACAGAAACTTTTGTTCGTATCATTCTATGGTCGCTGCCTATGAAGAGTCTGTTCAGGACTGCTACGTCGTGAACTTTTTCTTTCCTGTTTGTTATGATACAGTCTATTTCGTTCTTAGTGTTGCCATCTGAGCTGATCCAAGTCCATTTTCGTTGTAGTCTTTTGGCAAAGAAATAATTATTGAATAGAGACAGTGTTCTTGGAAGAAGTTGAGGAGTGCTTCCTCTCTCGTTTCTTTCATCAAAGCCATGGGTGCCTAGCGAAGTTTCGGCTTCATCTTTTTTCCTGCCGAGTTTGGTATTCAAGTTGCTTATCAGTAGGGTGTGATAGTTAGTATTTTCTTCCAATTCGTCATTGATGGTTTTATGGAATGCATCCAGATCTTTTTCTGATGATGTTGACGTGAGGGTAAACACCTGTATGATCTTCATATTGTGGATGAACCTAGCTTTAAAGTTGTGTACATTACTCTCGGGCTTACCCTTTTCATTTCTATTAGATTTGCTATAATCTGGTATAATGGTTTCTTGTGTACGATCATTCCCACACCAATATTTGATGTTTCTTCTTCTCCTCTATAATGGAAAATATGGCCAGTTTTTAGTGTTATCTGGCTTTCTTCTCTTCTTCTAACTTCACTCAAGCCTTCGATGTTCCATTTTATTTTATCAAGTTCTGTTTCTAGTTGAGTTACTTTTTGATCCGCTAATAAGGTTGGACGTTGTAAGACACACAAGTAGACTAGGTTACTCCGGATATTCTTTTCACCCTCTGCTTGAGACCTTTTGCCCCTACCACGCTGGCCATTGCCGGTTGCTAAGGGGAAGGATGGAAGAGGTGTGTATAAAATAGACAGAGACCCCTAGCCCTCGATTGCTCTAATAGCGTTGGGGTCGGAAGAGACTAAGAGTTGATAAAGAGAGATCTGAGAGAAAAGATAAAAGAGATAGAGGAGTCTCACCCAAGAGAACTTTAAGTAAAGTGAGAATCCATCTAGGGTACATTTTTGCTGTATAAACTTTGTTGGTTAAAGCTAAAGTTAGGAATTTAATTGGTAACTTCTGAGGACATATTATAATTAATATGGAGATTGTTTATAGTAGTAAAAAACGATATCGAGCCACAATTTGAATATTTTATTTATATCTTAAAGGCATGCTAAAAACATATTGTGCACATACTAACGACAAGCAGATTATTTGAGGGAAAGCAATCTACTGCCATTATATTATCGCATTAGCTGTAATCTAATTAATTAGCAATTTTCCAGTAGGATTCACAATTGTCTTGCAGCACCTGGGTTTAATACTTTTCACCCCTCGATAATTTATCTTAACTTTGACAGATACACCATATAAAGGTAATTTGGTCGTAACTACTTTGTTTTTTGAACCCGTTAGTTCAGGCTGCCGCCATAAGGACAATAAATTGAAATGGCTGCTTCCATTAAATTTTATTAGTCCTAAAGATCTCTGTTAGCTAGCCATCTTCGCATTTTTGATGTTTATATTAAGATCTAGTAAAATATTTCTAGATGTTATTGAAACTTTCTGAATTCACAAGTGAGAATTCAAAAGTAACATAGTCAAAAGTAAAATGTTTGCAAGTTGGTCAATTTGATATTGCTCAAATGAAAAGGTGCAAAAATCAGTTGATTCGAGAACTGGTAATAAATATACGTAGTGAATATAATTGAGTGATTGCGTTAGACCAGAGAAATAGACTATTTACCTTTTAGTTTGACTTCGCTTTCCAATGAAACCCTACATATATTAAATAAGTTTTCCCGATTCAAATCAGACTTTCAGTTCAAAACACGAATTTAATTAATGTCGAAAATGATCTGTTCCGGTTATTAAAGAAGGACATAGAGTCCAAATTGTGTTGAACTAAAGTGATCAACTGGGGCAATAGAAGGTATTAAATTTAATTAAAAGTTTCTGCTCAGGTCTCCAAAATCTCTCTGGAAGTTCATAATACTCTAGGTTATATGTAAAATTAAACCAGTTTGTTATAGCTGACCAAAGTGGATTTATGTAAATGATTATTTTTGAAATACTACATACCTACATGGTTTGACAGCGTGTGCTTATGAAATGTTAACATTTCTCATATCTCACCTTAACCACTAAGTGCGGCTTTAGAAATATTCAATCACATTTACGATCATAGTTTTTTAGTATGTGTGCTTTGAAAATGTGACCGTAGAGTCGTTGAAAAGGACAAGCAAAAATAATCATGCAACTGCTGTAAAATATCCATCCCTGATCATACATTTTATGTCTTTTTATACTTCTATTGCTCTTACCTTAAATAAACGTGTTGCTCTAATTAGGTTTTTGTCTACATACAAGAACAAGATCATTTTAATTTCGATTAAGCAAATGAGTCAGTGTTTTGCTAATTAAACGCAAACATGGGAATGACTGGCCGTAGACGATATATCAAGTGTATAAACAGGGGCAAAAACATATTTAGTTAAGCGCCATTTATTTTCTATGAATTCGTACTAAATTTGCTTTTCCACGCCAAGTATTTGGTCAGATTATTTGCATAGTTGCCATAATATTTTGTACAAATAAATTTAGTAGGCCAATAAGTAGAACAGTTGAAAAAAGAGGTTTTCCTTTGATAAATTATGTCACCAAAGCAGAATGTTTTTCTCTTAAATATCTCTTACGTATGCTAATTAGGATCATTTAATCCGATTTATCTGTCCCGGAAGTAAAACCTCATATTTATGCATGAGGCTGTTTTATACCCGGAATAAGTCCTTATTAATAGAGCCTAAGTCTGATTAATGAAACTTCCTGACTTGTTGAGTAGTCTGCAGCCCTTTGTTGCAATATGGACTAGAGCATGACCTGATTATTAAAGGCAATAAAGCTAAGTTCAACGAGTTGTGATGCTTGCAAATCTTAAGCCTTTTAAAGTCATCTTTTATGTTACAAAGCAAGCAAACCTTATTTGTGATAATTATCAAATGTTAACTATTTACTTAGTCCCTTATTATATAAGTCTTAATACAAGTAAAAATACATGTTTCTATAATGATATGCTATTCATGGTATTTAATTATTCAAATTGATAATATAGTCATGGAATAAATTTGAAATATAAATCATTCTTTTGGAATTTTCTAAATCGTAATTATTGAAATAATTCAATCTTGTTAGAGATTTAACTATTTCTTGTGTGTTACATGTTTTGTGTGTTTTTGTGTAGAATTGTATTATAGAACTTAATCTACATATCAATCTTTATCTACATGTTTTCTTCTTCTTTCTTCTGTTTCATTTTGTGGTTTATAGCTATAATATATGTATGTATTACAGAAAAATTACAGCGGTAATTGCACAGTGTGCAATTATCACTTAAGGATAATTGCATTGTTTACGAAAAATATTTGACAGGTGTCTTTTCATGTTGAATTAGACATCAAATGTCTTCCTGAGGTACCTAACATATTCAAATTATATTTAATAAACATAAGTAATAAAATTAAAAGTGTATTAAAATATAATAGAAATACAATTAATCCACATTTACTTTGTTTACTCAGGATATATTCATAAAAATTACACTCGTGCATCAAAATAAACAGATAATTTCGCATTCGAGCTTGTTGTCTTGTAAAAACTGCATTCGTTTATTTTCACATTGGAACGAAAAAGCCCTCCTCCTTCGGAGTCGGGCATTTTCGCCACAATATGAAAATAAACTCATGCAGTTTTTAGACAACAAGCTTTCATGCAAATTTATCGGTCATTTTGAAGCACTTGTGCAATTACCCCCGAAAACTGTTTGTATGCACCTGAATACTTCCGAACAAAATTACAAAATTTCTTGGTCTTTATTAAACTAGAAACTGCTTTGAATGGACGGGAAACCGTAAGCTAAATTCTATTAAACCGTTTACGATTGGAAAAAAGTGATAAAAATTAAAGATAATAATGTTCAATATTCTACTATAACTGCAATCTATATTCGTAAATGTTCGGTCATTTATTGGAAACTGGCTCCTTCAACCCGCTCAAGACATATTTTTATGGCCACGGTATATATTATATTATTGCGTGTTGATATTGCCTTATCCTTGTTTCTTGCTCGTTATATTCGATCATTTCGTCCGAGCCTTGTTTTGTTATTTGGTTTGCTTACAGGATTAGACAATTAGGAAAATTAGATTTTCCAAACACAATAGAAGACAGTTTTTCTCTCCATGGCGCCTTGATGGAATATGCTATTTATCAAAATCGCTTTGATTACATTGAAATTAGTTCAGTCCCAGATCCATAATTTAAACTGCAATATCTCAATATGGGTTCATATTTTCATCAAACAGTGGTGGACATTATATTTTGGCATCACACATGACATTAGTGGTATGAATAAATTGAGCTGAAAAATCAAATATTTCTTTTTGAAAAGTAGGTACACGTTCAGGGTTGGAGTATTACGCTAATTATTTTTTATTAATTCCATATCTCAATGCAACGCTTACATTATTTTACGTTCCTTCATTGAAATACCAGGAATAAATAAATAATTTGTGAACACTGTCAACAATGATTGTGGATGTTAAACTTGTGGATGATTTCAAGTGCTGTTCATGAAATTTTATTGATTAATTTAAAAGTTTGCTTTTTAAAACAAGTTATTTCCAAATTAATATAAACAATAGATTTTAGTTGCAACCGAACATTACCTATGACTTATGACTCGTCGTATATCTTAAGACTGTCTTAAGACTTACTGAAGATTGAGACTCAATTCTTACGACTTCCGACCACACATCTAATAACTGAGTTTTCGTTTCTGCTGTGCCTTCTTTTATAGTTAAATCATGCTGATCAAAGCAGAAACGATAGTACGTCTTATTTTAAAATAATAGTCAGCATGTCATGTGAGAAATTGTTTAAAATTTACTGTTTTAAAAACTATTGACGTCATAAATGATACTTTTATTGTTCCGCCGCGAGGTGAATTTAATATATGAAGTCAGAGTTTAGAGCAAATAAAATAAATTATCAGATGTAACTAAAAAACCAAGACACGTTAAGTAAATGTAATGGGAGGGATTCTGTTTAAACTAAGAAAGCAATTGAAATTTTATATAGATCTGAATAACAGATAATTTTAACTTTAAATAAAAGAACCAATGAGAGAAAGAATCTTAAACAATAATAATCCATCCGAAAAATGCCCCGTTTAAATGCGTCATCCGAAAGCTCGGTGAAAAAGAACGTTTGAAACACCCTAGTCAAGCTTTGTGAAAATATACAACAGATGAAAATTTGTTGCAATTAGTTTTTGTGTTTTGGCAATTCCATTAAAGTTTTTGTTTGTATAAAAGCTTATAATCAACTACGTGTTCTCTTTGGATTTATGTCATTTTGGCTTACGTTTGAGTACTATTTAAAATTATAAAATAAGTAGTAATTAAAAAAATAATCTATCAAATATGATAATTAAACGAATCATAACGAAAACTCATTGTGTTACTGTTGATTCAGGTTCTTTAATTAACTGAATATACGCGCAAATCCATCGTTGTTCAATGATTCATTTTTGCTTATTAAAACTGCTGAACCAAAGTCGAATGCACTGAAAATCACTATTAATGCTTACGCAGAATTTGGCTGGCTTTATGGAAAAGGGCAATGCGAAATGAATTTTTTATGTCCGATCTCTGTTTTGTTCTGCCTAAGGTGGATTTTTAATCCACTCCCGGCAAATTTGTTCCAACCGGGGTCGCTCAATTGAGCCGCTTTCTACCTATCAATCACAAACTTTCGGGAATTGTACATTTTATTTCATCTGGAATTGCCTATTAGCAAACGTCGATTTTTGCATTTATTTTATACTCGTAAATATAAATTCTGATGATATGTAAGAAACTCGAATGAGCTTCAACGGCTTTCTAGGGAATTTTGCACTCAATCAGATATTGCTATGCCAGGAATAGCGAAGGGACTTTTACAGGTGAATTCATGAAACCGGAGCTGCTCCATGAAATATGATCGTTTTCGACTAATTATTTAGAGTAAAAGGTATCGAGTTTACCTATTATATTTGGAGAGACTAACCTGATCTAACCTTGAGTAATTACGTGTAATGGCACTCTCCCAATTTAGACGATTTTTAGTACTGAATAATTAAGAAATACAGATCAGAGAAATATCTGAATAAAAGCAGAAAAAATCGAAAGAACTATTTGAAAAAAATGGAATTTTCAGTGACTATTAAAATATGGTTTCAATTACCTGATCCATGACTGCATGTGGAAATAAATAATGGAAGGCTGAAAATGAATACATTTCTTGGTGGTTCATAAAAATGCAGTAATTACCTGCTTTGTTCATAGTCATGTTAGAACGGCTGCAATTATTCAGAATCCCAGAAATACCTTGTAAGTCACTTAGGCAAAAAGTTTCCTCATGGCACTCACAAGCTTTTAAAAGCCCTTGCTCGTATTTTAAATCAGCAGGTTCGTGCAGTGGAGAAATACTTTTTACTCTTGCATCTTAAATATCTATTACGTACTCTTCTTTGTAGAAATGTTTGTTTGCAAGTTCTGGTAGAATTGAAAAGCATAATTTGTTTTCAATTGTTGCCATTGCTTTCGTTTTGAACTTCGACTCTAACTAACTGCTCTGGTAACAGTTCTAGATTTTGTAAAATATGTTCATAACTCTACTGTGGTTTTTACGATATTTTATTGGTTTAAAAGAAGGCGTTATCCCTTTAAAACTTGTCATGGAGCAGCAAAATAATTATTAACTTAATGTAGTATATTCCTGTCAATAAAAACATTAACAATTACACAATGTACAAAACGAAAGTAAAAGTGGTGGTAATAAAATCATAATAAAGATTTAAAATATCCTGGGTGTCCAAGACGATAAATATGCTCTCAACTCACTTCGTTTGAACAGGGTTTCAGCCCCGTTCAGCCTCAAACCGGACTCTCGAAGAGTTGATCTCTTTTATCCGAGTTAATTTATGTTTCACCGAAATACACAGAACCTTTTTTTTACAGTTCAAATTCACTTTATTCTACAAAGCCACCCAAATAAGTCTTGAAAATAGTCAGTGACAACGTCTTGCCCTGGAATAATTCTAATCGTTTTTCAGCTACATATATCATAGTACCATCTGCAAAAACATTCCATTTTTCATTTCTCTACTACTGTAACCATGTCATATAAATTAGAGTTTATATGAGGAATGTAATCTTTTCTGTGCTCCTTTTATTTACTCTCTGCTACCTGTAGTGCAAATAATATTGAAACAACTTTAAAACTATTTGTTTAATGCCAAATTTGATCGACTAGTGCAGTAAAACATTTCTACCAACAGTCTGATATGCTTATTACTACCAAAATATAATTTCCATATACCATTTCTGCAAAAAGAATCGCAAACGTTAATCACACCGCCACACCCCAAACTCCCACGAATGATCTTCACATAACCGTCACTTATTTAATGGCAAAATGTAATTCTTATTATAATAATCCTACAATTATTTTATTACAAAAACCTCTAAAACTTTTTTTATAAATTTAATTAATATTTATTGCTCTCAATTTATTGCAAGTATTTGCGTTTTGCATCTGTGCAACCGGAAGCACAATTGATTCTTTCCATGCTGTTGTTGGAAAGGTTCGTTTTTCAAATTTTCAAGAAATAATGATTACCAAGAACATCAAAAATATCAGACGAACCATAAAATATATTTTGAATAAGTTTAAACGGTTAATTTGTGAAAATTATTATGATCTTTTTGTCACAATATTGATATATTTAAATCCGTTGCATAACAGCATTGAAAGAAATTTTAATTTTTTGAAATAATTTCTCAAACATTTGTAATGTTTTAAGCAATGTCAAACGTTTTTGTTGGTTATTTAGGTGATAGCAGACAAAATGAAAGAATCAATTTCTTATAAGTAAATAATGTAAGTCAGATGGAGACTAATAAATATTTCAAATGGAGATCTACCACATATACATTGATTTGCACTTCTTATTTCTTATTGTGTCTAAATTCACCATTTTATTGTTATATGTATGTTGCTCGCTGGCAATTTACGTTTCTTAATTTCGACGGCCCAATTATTTAATTTCCCAAATTGGCATTTAGGGCTATCAAAGTACAATTTTCAACAAAGCGACTATGTACGTACATATATATGGACAATGCGTTGTTAGACTGAACATATACGGTTTTGCTTAAATTGTGCCTCATAATGATTTGATGGGTTTCCGTCGTAATTTGCCGCATATTGGTTGTTATTGGGAATCAGCTAATGTTTATCTCTCGGAGTTTTTGCTCATACTATATTTTTTTGCAAGTTAATCAATTCGTCTTTAAGTTCAAATAGACTGGAGATATTGCTTTGGAAAAACCCTTAGCTTGTTACATCCAGGGTTTGAAATTGTGATTTAAAAAATTGGATCTATTAATAACACGGAAACTCTGAACTGTTTCACTGATTTAGGTTTTTTTACTCTTTTGAATATATTTAAATACTACCATTATCCTGCACGCGTGTAAGTCTGTGAAAAATGTTAAACTAAAAAAATTTGGCCACTGATTCTTCTTATGATATGTTGTTCTTGTAGCGTTTATGAGTTATTTCGTATCACCGGTATTTTTTAAAATAAGTATAATTTATTTATGATATAAATAGAAATGAAGTATAATTAATACCGTTTCAATTTTGTGTGTTTTACCGACACACGAATAATTGAAATATGTTTTTCCTTCTCGGGGACAGGCCGAAACGCCAAGAAGGAAAATATATTTCAATTAATAATTTCAATTTACAACTCAGATTCATTTTATTACAAAAAAATTATTAAATTAAATTTTAGAACTTACTCACTTTTTATTTTAAAATAGATTTCATTATGAAGAAAGAAAATTCGGTTTAGCTGATATTTCATCTCAAATTGGTACATTTTTTGTAATACTATATCTAAAATTAGTTTATTGAAAACATTTTTTTTGCACAGAACAAATCGACTTATTAAACACTCCGCATTCTAGTTCTGGTAGAAAGCGATTAATCCATTTTCACTTTATCATGCAAAATTGAAACAAAGATAACGCAATTTAAAATTATTTATCAATCAACATTAGTCTGACATAACTCTAGGTTTAATGAAATTAAATAGAAACACATAACCAAAAAAGAATTAATAACTGCGTAAAGAAGATAAAGTATCGCTCAACATTCAGTGATTAATAGCGGTCGTCCATTTTTCATTGGCCAAAAACAATTTAAAACGCTCCTTGGATATTAATTACCTTTTTACGCTGCGTTTTATTTGAAAATTCAGAATATTTTATTCTTTCGTTAATCAAGTGTCCCAAAAATCCAATTTGAGACTTTCAGTGGGAAATGATGATCTAGTCAAATTATCTAATTAATCGGTGTGACTTAAGAAACTTATTCAGCGAATAATTCAAAGTTATACTTTACATAAAATGAATAAATAAATAAAAAATTAATATAAACTTAATACTTTTTTGAACTTTTTAATTTTAATTCCTTTTCTAATTACAAATGCCTGTCTGAGCGGAAACTTCATTTCTACCATAAAAAACTGAAATTTGATTGAGGCTGATACTATGTTCGTTCAAAGAAAAATATTTATGGGAAAGCTGATCTACTCACTGAAGTAAAAATGCGTTCCTATCCATCTGATCTTGCTTTGTCGCTTATCTACTTTATGCGCCTATACTTACCATTTTTTCTTGAAGTTCTGTCCTATTTTTGATATGTGTGCATTTACGATTTTTCAGGGGTTCTTGTGAATGATAGCAAATAGTAGGTATTTAGTCACAACAATCTTTTGCTGTGGTCTTCTACTAGGTCAACTTTCTTGTATCTTGTATATGTATAAAATATTTAATTTTTCAATAAGTTTGTCCTCGGGGTGAATTAAATTATAATACTGAGACATTTGTGTGCTCGAACATTTTAGAATTTCAGCTAGATTGTATTAATGTTTTGTTGTAAACAAAATTTGTCCATCATGTCTCATAGATATTTCCATTTAACTTAAAGGAAGACATTCTAATTGCATTCTAATGGCATTAAACCGTTTCGTTTAATATCAAAGATTGTATAAATTGGGAAAATATGCTTGCTTAGATCGTTGGTTTTATCGGTCAATAGCTAGCTGTAGAAAATAAAATTATACTTTTTCCTTGGGCAACGTTGTTATTGATAGAAATATTAGCAGGTAATTGGAAATTAACGTTGATCTTTTCAGCATGTTGTACACCAATGTACTGAATAACGGAATATTGCATTTTTGAGGTCATTAAACTCGGTTAATTCTTTTTTAATTTTTCAAATAGATTGTATTTTTTAATGTTAGCTTAGTTTCTGCTTTAGCCGTACGAATTAATATTTAATTGCATTATATTAGCGTCAGTTAGTCATTTTGATACTCATTTCCTTTGGTTGTATTCCATTAAGAATAAGAAAATTAGATTGATCTTACGTTAAGGTAGAAAATCAAGAAGTAAGGACTAGACGTAATTACCATGGCGAGCCGCCCTGCTTTAGCTGGTCTTATTTACGGGTTACAATTAGTAGAGAATACGAACTTAAACATTAGTTTTACAATCTTATGGTGTCTGAGTCAGCGGCTAAACCAATCAAATTTAATTATGTTTTATAAATGTGATTTCAACAGTGGTTCTTTCATTTCTATTTGTGTCAATTTTGATTAATTTTCAAACAAAATTACAAGAGCTTTACCACATGAGTCCTTGACGCAGTTCAACTGTGCTGAATCAGTTATTGAAATTGGAATGGTTGAGCCCATCTGTCTGTCGAGGACTGAATGGACATCATCGCTAATAATGGCTATCTGCACCGGTTTAATGTGGCTCTAAGTAAAATTTAGGTCCAATGTAAGTAATTCAAACCAGACAATCTACAGATATGATAGATTATTTATTCCCGCATTACTGCCGAGCACTAGTTTTGCTGTGGAAATAAATTACATCTTGAAATTAGTGTGTGCAATTTCCCATAGTTCCTGTTAAATAAGAGTGCGAATAATCATTACGACGTTTCTTTGTTCAAACTTGTTTTCTTGTTGAATGACAGTTCATTTCAGTTTCAAATGATCATATGCTCAGTCATAGTTAACTATAGTTGACTCTATTTGACTATTGGCGTTTATGAACATATTGATATCAATAATTAATTATAGGAAATTAAAAGAATTGGCATCTTATATAATCGTTCTAATTGTAGTAAAATGTTCAATTTAGTCCGCAACCGGACTGGTTCTGGAACTAAATTTGTTCTGAACTCCCCAACTAGAATATTTAAGCCTATTAGTATATCATAAATGAAAGTCCGATTTATTTTTAAATGTGTTTCTTATCTCATGTCACACACGGAATTCTTGTAGCATGCAAAATATATCATCTGAAAATGTGATTCGATTTACTAGTCAATTCAAAATAGGTTTTTTAATTGAACAAAAAAACCAAACACAAATTTTATTCGCACACAAATGAATTAACGTTATGCTTGGACATATGCTAACGTAACAATTTTGCCTAATACCAATTCAATCTTTAATACGCTTTGAAATAAAAAAAGGAAACTTATAGAAAACAAATATATTTTGCTTATTCATGATTAAACTCTTTATAAGGAAACGTCCTTTCACGACACATGGTGTAACACATGTTAAAGTGTGACACATATTAAGAGATTCTAATCGATATTACAGTTCTGTAATGGCAATTTGAACGGCTTTGCAGTCAGATAATAATCCCTCTACACGGAAGAAACTTTGCTATATGGAAGAAAAATTAAATGAAAAGAAATATATTCCAAATAAATCTTCTTTCTCATGAAGTTTCTTGGGCAGTATTTGATCCCATCATTTTTATATTCTAATTCCTTTCATACTTCAATTTCCAGATTGTGTGACAATATAATAATTAGTTTTTGACAGTATTTTCTAATCAACAATATATCTGCCTAAATCGTGCTATTGAACAAATCAGTGGGGAAACTAATCCTAACGGCCACACTAATTTCCGCATGATACAAAGTAGATCTATATGTTTAATTGAACATAATGCTCCGCCACGCGTAGTCACTTTGGCAATTTTCTGGTCTTCATGTAGTGGGCAAATAATAGTTTTAATCAGGTCGAGCATTATCCTCAATAATTGCAAAATGCGGTACTTTGAGGTTGTAATCACTGGCCTCCCTTATTGATTTGGGTTTTGTTACCACCTCTTTTGCGGTTGATAACTAATAGTAAATTCAATTACGCGAGAGAAATATTATTTCTGTTTGAATCCGACTTTTAATACAATGTGCGCAAAAGTTATAATCGCTGAATAATTTCGGTTAAATGTACAGCATAAAAAACACATTGTTGAGCTCTGACAGAATGTCATAAGCCATTTTATGCCCCCTTTATATCGCTTTACGTATAGCGAAGCTGGAAAACTGGATAGTCTATAATTTTTCATTTTACACATTTTCTCCTTGACAGCCATTTCTTTGGTTAATTATTTCAGAACGGACATAGCTTTTAAACACTCGACATCTAGGCGATAGGTCTGAAAAATATGAAAGATAATTTATTTTCCAGGAAAGCCCTCAAATTGTTTGTTACCAATGAATATTCAGACGTGATCAATAATCAGAAAATGTGTGCACATCACTATTATATAATACTAAACAACCAACCTCATGGTTTTGTTAAACAATAGAGGATCAATATTAAGAGAAACCAATAGGATTAGTCACAATTCAGCAATATTATTTTTGTATAACTTTTACAAATGCAACTATTTTACATTCGGTCGTCGTAACGCTTCTCCGTGTGTGTCAAATGCAATTCCGTCGCCGTATTGAAACCAAGTATATTGAATCCAGGATAATTAAAATCCAGTCACAGACTATTTTCGTTATTTGAATGAAACTACACTTAAAATTATTTGTCGTATGGAAATCCTTATTTCCTTCAGATTCCCAAACATATTACGCTTGGAAGCCGCATGAATTGTTTATACTCATTTATTATAATGATTTTTGATGTGGATGCGAATTGTAGCTATTTCTTCTAATATTCCTTGAAGCATCTAGAAGAAATGCAAAGAAAATATGTCGACTTTGTACAGAATAACTGGGCGATATTATGGGTATGTCGCGAAATGGCATAAATATTACCCTTTGTGGACTTCCGGAATTTACATTATGCAGAGAGAACAGGGCACGGAATTTTCAAACTCTTTTATGAACGTGTTATACGCGTTTCGCCATAATTCACCGCTATTTATCATTTAAACAAATTTATATGGAAATGTTCCGCAGTGAAGTGTGTAGTTATTAATAGCAGTTCGGTTTTCATTCGGCATAATGACCATATGTCTCAAAATTGTTCGTTTAACCAGAATGCAGAGATCTAGCCAATTAATTTTTTTATAAAACTATCTATATTGTTCCACAATAATTGAAATATGCAAATTCTCATACATTTCAAATTAATAAAATGCAAGTTAAACTTTTAATCAATATCGGTTGAAAATTTGTTTTGAGCAATATGTGCATGCATAGTTTAAATTAAATTTTTCATAAGTGTCATTTAGTCGAAAAGATGCTCTACATGCTAAGTTTTAAATTTCGTTGCATTTGCAAAATGTTTAAGCCAAGTTAAGTGGATAAAATGTGGACTAAACGCTGAAAGCTTTTAAAGTAATTGAAGAATAATTTTATGATTACATTTTTCTCCCGTTTTTGCATACGTTTATTGCAGGACACACTTTTTAAGAATACTTCAAGTCTATAAAAACAGCTTTAAATAAATAATTAAATACGAGTTTTATTAGTTCATTCAACTAAGATCCATTTATGATCTGAAATGTGCAACCGTGATTTCCAATTAAAGAATTGAAAAACCACAATTCAGTGGGTTCAAAAAATGGTAAAGTATATTGGGGCTTAAAAACATTTAAAAAATACTTTTAGGAAGCTTTCATGTTGGTCGTCCGGTTGCACCGGAACGAACTTTGGAAATATAAAATCTTTGAACCACAATTCTGAAACCTGCCACAACAAAAATAAAACTAATTTTCATGCTCGTTTATCCAATTTCCTCGTAGAACTTTGTGGAGTTTGAAACAGATATCCTGTTTTTCGCAATACGGTTTTCAATTTATCATTTTCTATGGCAAGATGTTTATTAAAAATTCTACGTTCTGGTTGACTGAAAGGTCTAGCTTGTTTGCATGCAAGTTTAATAGATGAATCTCGGCAGCTTTATTATAGTTAGATGTGTCGTCAATCATAAAGAAATTTAGATGCCAGAATGTATTTAAGATGTTGAAATTACTGAGCCACTCTTGCAAATGTTAGAAGCGACGTTTGAGATTCATATACTTTTTATGCCGATTTATATTTTTTCGTGGGACATTTTGATAAATTAAGTCTTAGTTGTTCAGAAGAAAAATTGTAATTTTAGTACTTTTATTTTTTGTTTGCATATCGGCTCGCAAGTGTTTTTAAATACTTCTCAGATATAACTAACATTTGACTTTCATTCATTTTAATTTAAATCGAAACAAATTATGTCTGCTAATTTACAGTGCGAAGTTTGAATAATACTAGTTTCTTAGGGCTATAGCGACCATTTACTTCTGACTTGTGACATAACAAGCTTTCTGAAAATCTAATTTAAAAATTAATTATTAATCTAAAAGTTTGTGGGATGTTATTGGATGAAGGCTATGCGGTTGATCACGTTTCTGGTAAAACCAACATGTAACACAGTCACCGGAAATATGCGTTTACAACTTTCGGGTTGCGACAACCAATTCAAATTCAACTCTGAAAAGAAAAGTCTTTATTTCAACAAAAAAAGTCTTTGTTTCAACTTTAAATAAAAGTAAAATTATATGCAATTGTTTTACTTGAGATAGATGATTATAAAAGCCTTTCCGTTAATTTTTACGTTCATTGCTGTTTGGAGCGTTTTATAACATCCAGAAAGTTGACACATTTCTCATCATTTTGCAACTCACGAGCCCCTTTTTGATGACTTCCATTATATTTAACCAATTTGTTTTGATTCTCAGAGCAAATTTTAGTTATACATATTTAAATTTTGTAGAACTGTTCATTTTATTTGCAATGGTTTTTCAAAAATGTGAAAAAAATAATGTATTTTAATTATTGGTGATCTCCAATCAATATGCTAATCTAATTTTCATACAACAGTTATGTGAATTTGAACTACGTATCTTGTGAATTTAATTTCTGGGATATTAATATTTTATTTTATTCAAACTATGCTTTTAATTTCACAAATAATCTGAAAGTCATTTATATTTCGGTGAACAACAATTTTTTACCGGAACTTCAGCAGCCGTTAAGTGTTTTTACTAATTATGTGATGATTTATCGTTAGCTCCAAAACTTTCTATTCACGATCATACGGGGAAAAACTGCCATGTTATCGACGAGCACGAAAACTCCTTCACAAACTTCCAGATAATCGGATAAGAATAGTTTGAGGAAGTTGATTTATTCCAGCCATTTGGCAAGATTCTGCAGACGAATATTGGCGCAGTTTTCAACAGATTTGTTACTCGGCGTTTATAACTCCCAAGATCTATGAGTTTTATGGTGATTGCGATCGCTCTTTTTCCTAGTGTAAACAACAATCTTATTGTTTCAGTCACCGTTCTGATTTATTGGTATGTACTATGCCATTTTCATACAAAAAATAATATATTTTAAGAAATATGTTATATATCGCCATATTATATGGATATCCGAGCGAGAGCACATGCCTGTAAAAAACTCGTAAATTTATTTTTGTAACTTATAAAATGTAACAACTTATGAGGTTTTTTTTACAAACTGCTTGTTGGGTATTTCGCCTCAAAAATGTTTGTCTTTAAAAAAAGACAGAATTTCCTCACGTCTTTTATTACAGATTGATTATGTTCGACGCATCGTGTAGCGCCGGCATTATCTGATGATAACTTCCTTTTGGTGATTTGAAAGTGGTTTCGAAATGTGGTCCTTCATTGAGGTAACTAAAAACCTCTATTTGAATTTGTCTGAACTGCACAATTGCTGATATATAAATATTTTTATTTTTGCGGTCATATTTTTCGATCTTCAATCTACAGGTTCTGTTAGTTCAGGAAACTTTGGAGAAAATGTATCGCTGTTTATTATTATAAAATTGCTGTAATTGGTCTACACCAAAATTGAGCTTCATTTGTGCCAAGTGTAAATAATTGATGAAACTATTGATTCTGTTTCGTAATTTAACCCAGTATTTGCATCATTTAAACAAAGTAATATTTATTTTCAATTATACTACAACTTGCCCTCTAACTAAATCCTTGATATTGACACCAAGGGCACGTACCTCATTATCCAGACTTACTCCGGCATAATTCATAATTTTACCCCTTAATTTTAAGTTTATTGTTTTCTTGCCTGTAGAATATAAATAAGGGGATTTAGGATGAGCTTTTTGCTGGTCCGCACGCCAAGCGGAACCTCTATTAGGAAATTATGAGATCGAAAATCGAGAACTGTACTAGAAAAATGCGAAAGGTTTTCCCCGTAATTTAAATTTATGTTTTCGCTTAGTCTGGATAATGCTGGAATGGGCTATTAAACCAATAGCTTAAACGTTATTGCAAATATTTCAAACTTCCTACGGGTAAGATTGCCATTATTAATTAGAATGTTTGTCGACAAATATTATCTCGTCTCATTGCCTTAGATCACTTAGTTAACCATTGTCAGCATGAATCCGGTTTATTCATTTTCCGTGTTAGTTGGGCCGTGTGCATGGCCCTAAAAACCCTTTTATACCTGGCCTGAAAACTTTCAAGTCTCAGCGAGCGCTTAATTTACATCCTATTCTTAAAATAAAAGGCAATTTCCTAATTCCCATTAGCAGAATAGGCTTTTACAAAAAATTATGATGAACTTTCACCTCGCACAATAGCCCTTAAATTAAACGAAACCTGGTAGGTAAAATGTCTCCAAGGCCTAAGCCGGTAGTCGTTTTTCAACTCTGATTAAAATTAGACGGTGACACGGAGACTAAACTGGATTTTAAATACAATTATTTGATCCGGGAACTTGAGCATTTGACAATGCTTATATTTGGATGAAATCATATAGATCGCGACAAAGATTAATTAATTGCCTTGATCTGATGTTAGTGGACCGGTAAATCAATATTTGTCGTTAATTTGGTCGCTAAGAACTTCAAATATGAGTTTTTCGTGTCCTAAGATGAATGAAACTTTCGCTGCGACTGATTCCTGATATTTTTTTTGATCTGTTAGAGTTTGAAGGCAAGAGCTGCTAGATTTTCCTTTTTTTTGCTATAAATATAGGTCGTGTTACTTTTCCTGATTGTACTTCAATTTTATTACAAATTGGTTTCCTGGGTTTCAGTCATCTATTTCCTTTGCTATTGCAGTTTATTTCATTCTTCAGAAAACGTTTCGGTGTTTTTTCGTTCCACCATCATCAGTTTATTGATCAGTTTTCATCAGTTTATGTAAACAACTTCAAAGAAATTTTTCAACATTATTTGGTGTTAAACCGCCTATTACATTACATATTAAAACACACCAATATTATAAATAATAAGACATTATTATGTATTAAAATTATATAAAAAATGTCAAAATTATCTAAAATTATCTTTTCTTTCAAATAACTGTTTGATCATTTTCAGACCATCTTAACATTTTTTATATAATGTTAACAAGATTATTGTTGTGTTTTAATATGTAATGTAATAGGCGGTTTAACAACAAATGATGTGACCGTTGAAAAAAAATCTTACGCTATTTGACAAAATGTTTTGACTGTTTGTGATTTTAAGTGAATTGATGATGGTGGAAGCAAAAAACACCGAAATGTATTATGAAAAAATAAATTTTGACTGTGTGATTTCTGTTTTTAAACATATTCTAGCTTTATCTTGTGCTTAGCAGTTTTCAAACAAAATACTTTCAAATAATTTCTCCATTTCACATGAATGTATTTGAGTTTCAGTTGGTGTGTCGTCTTAAAGCGAATATTCGTCCAAAACACCTTGTACAATCTTCTAGATATTATACCTTCTACCTTTGAATTCTTTGTTCTTACTTGTACATTGACAGTATCTCTTTTTATATTTCTGACTCAATTTTACGCTGTTGAATATATGCGTGGCAAAAGCTCCTTACATTTTAAGCTATCAAGTGTCCATTTTTATCGACACTTTTTATCATATCATTTGTGACTGGAATAATGTAAACAGTTGTGGTAAGAAAATGTTTAGAATAATTAGTATGGTTGTATGCTATATTGGAACAGCTAACAAATTTCGTAGACTTAAACTTTCCGAGAGTTTTCTACGTATTTTTTAAATCTATACTGAATTATTTCAAACGTCTGTTGTGTTGCAGATATTAGTTAATAGATATATTCTTTAGATTGAGCGTGATAAGTTTTAAATTATTTGAAGCGGGCTTTGAAATATTTTTAAATCCCCAAAATAATAAAAGCTGTTGTGTGGATTTCCTGATAAATGAGGATATGTTCCATTTATTTAACTCAAAACTAGTGCTCAGCTGAGCGCACCGAAAAATATCTAATTGAACACCAGATTTATGTTGACAGTTGTTAGCAAAATATTTGTAACGTGAGCATTATATTTTTATATCAGGAAAAGAGTGATTTAGGTAAATAGATAGATAGATACAGTTCAATAAATGTGATAAATTCAATGAATATGATTTTGTAACTTTTTACTCGCTACAATACATTCAGGTTTTCACCCAATAATTTATTTCCATATGTAAAAAAGCTGTATTGAAACTTTTATTATTGTCGATCGTCCAATAAATTTTCTGCTTCAATCAGAACTGTATGAATATGAAGAATATAACCCTTCACCGTACACGTTTGATAAAATTTTACTTTGAAAAACAATGCTTGTTCAGGTGTATATCAGATGTTTATAACAAGGAGTATGCGTTTCCTGGTACACAGTGTTGATGAAAATGATAGATTTTCCATTTGCTTACTTGAAAAATTAATTTCATAATGTGTCAACTAAATCTTACTGTCTTAAAAATGTGCTTCTCTATCTCCGAGTCATTTATGTGTATTTCTGATAATAATCTAAACAGAATACAAATGCATTTTATGTATCAGGCATAAAATATATCCATTATTCCAATGATATCTAAGCTTATGAAAACATAGAACGTGGAAAAAATATTCTAAATGCCGACACTTTCCTCCATTTTATTTGCTTTCCGACTTTTTACTGGCACTCTACAAGTTGCTTTTACACCAAAACGAGATTTAACGCATGCCAATTGTAATAAAGTCAAATTTATGTATTACACGAGAAAGCTGTTCAGCCTTTCAAATTCATTTTGACGAGGCAAACAAAATATCGCACTGTTTACGGGAGTTAAAGAAATACGAAAATCGCCTGAAAGGGAATCCTGCTTTTGTTTATTTTTTGAAATCCATGCTAAACAGGGTATTAACGACACTAAGATTTTCTGACGCAAAATAACATTGCCAGGAACAGACAAGGAATAATTCAATTAAAACACAAGAAGGGACTGGGACTCAATACTAAATAACATGTTCTACTGCTTTCGTGCAGGAAATGGTTAAATATTTGTCTGCGTAATAAAGTAGGATTAAAAAGTACCTAATTAAACGATAAAGTCAATACCTAATTTCAAATAGAAAAGGTTCACTTTTGTTTTGTTCATCTTGCTGATGATTAAGGTAAGGGAAGAATTGCCGAATCGGAATTGATTGTTAACTTCAAATTAATTTACTATACAACGGATTGAACGTTTACTAAAAGAAATAGGAAGAAGAAGAACTCGAAATTGAATTTCTAAGAAACGACAGGTTTTTTCAAATATTTGAAGGGACAAAACTGCCAATCGTCTTTTTAAATACCTCTAAGATCTGCATTTCCTGCATTTTTGTATACCTACTCCGTACACTAGAACTATGGTCGTACGTCATCAATCGTCTGTCGAGCGTCGTTGCCGTACCCGCCATAAATTATATAAATAAACATAAATACTCAAAGCAGTATTAAATTATCTCAATGCTGTCTCGCTTTAGCTGCTTATTCTTTATGGAATCATGGTTTATTTGAAAAACAGAAATATACCATCAACGCAAAAGTCATGGACAAGTACATGACGAATGCAACAAGCAAACGTCATGTGTCTTTAAAAAATTTCCGATAAATCTAAGATCGATCCGGCAGCATTGTAATTTTCACCAACCTAATCATTTTAAAGATGAACATAAATAATCAACATCGCTTTAAATTAGGTAGCATTCCAAAGTTCTTTCGCATTTTATGATTGCTTCAGGTTCTCCAATACCCTAAACGGAGCAAAAAAATTCGATTTGAATATATAATTGTTTTTTTATTCGAATGAATCTAAATTTTTCTATCAGAACCCATTTTTCGATTAGAAGCGATGATCAAAAAGAAGCACGTTTCTTTACTGTTCATTTGTTTTACTTTTACGCACGGACTTTTGTGCAAAAGTAAATCTGACAAATTGAACGTCTGTCATAAAATGTTTTAAAATATTTTCATTAAAAAGTAAACGACAGGCTTTTTTTAATGAATTACGTAGGTTCATAGAGAACTATTGATCATAATTTAAAGTTTACTTACAATTTAATTATAAATTTGTTACAAGTTCAGCCTCAAAGTCGTTCAAATGGTCTATTTTTTTGCGCTTGCCGATGTTGCCACAAGCAAAACACGATTTTTTTAAAGATCACACATTTTATGCAAAATATGCATCTTATACAAACACCATACCGTGAAAGCAGCACTTGAATTTTCAACACTGATTGTTTCACTAGCATATGCTTACAAAAGTACGCTTTTGAGAAATAACAAACGTCAAAACATGACAATTTCAAAAATGGCATTGAGATCATATTTTAAATATGAAGTTGGCGGCTTTTATTTTTGGCTATTTTCATTTATTCTAACTTATTATTCGTGTTATATCCTTTATTCGAATAAAAATACTTTTCGATACGAGGGCGAAAATCCGTTTTTCGCCCTTGTATCGAAAACTACTATTATGTTGGTAGTCAAGTTTCGTCACTGATGACGCGCGACCAATGTTATAGTGTATGGAGTACATCTAAGTCATTTGGTGTACATCTCCATCAAATGTTGGCTTATTTATACAACAAGAACAAGACACAAGAACGATAATTTAGGTACAGGTCGGTCGTTATTTGTTCCTTGCATTTGGGTTGCCATTTTATTGTATTTAAATCGAACAGACATGCACGCAAGAGTTTGGGTTCGCCTTGTATCAAGACAAAATGATATTATACACTTTGTCATCGGTTTTTCCTCCATAAAAGAATCGCATTGGATTTCAGTTAATTTTATTTGCAAGTTCAGCAGTTTTAAAATTGCTAGAGGTGAAAGAAAAGGACTAGACTGTAATTTGCAACTGTCAAACTCGGAAAATGTTCTATCGAGTTCCGTTTTTAACAATGTGTTTAGATGCGCATATTCCGTAAATATATCGATGGCTTTCACAATGAATTACTTCAGTTTACCATTTGTTTTTGTCAGAAGAATCATATTTTTTTATAGTTATATGATCAAGTAGCAACAATTAAGTTGACACAAATCACCTATCATGAACCAGGTCAGGACTGTAGCTGAAGTAATAATTTAAAACGTTTATAAATCGAAAATTACGGGATAGTATTTTCTATACGACAACCGGAAAGTATACTGTTTCAATCTGCTATTTTTACTTTTCATTAACTGTTTATAAAACTTGCACCGAATTTGATGTTTTGAAGTTTACTTAAAGGAGATGAACTTGACCCGCGTTGTTTCGTAACCCTGATGAAGAAACCAGAGGAAATTGAAGGAGATCCACACAGGGAAATTTCCAGGTCAAGCAACTTTCAGATTATTTAAATTCCACTTCTTTCTTCGTTTATTTGCATATAAATTTAATAAATTGATTGTGTTTTATTAAATATTTGGCCGCTAAATGGCTCCGAATCAATAGGAAATACGTTTCCCATTGAGCGCAAATTTGATTAAATGACAATTTACATTTTTACGCCTCCTCCAAAAATTTGCCTAGTTTTACTATTGCAAAGAACTGTTTTAGAAGCGTGACGCTCTTCGAAGGATCTTGCAAAGAAGAATAAAAGTGACCTTGTAGCTTTAATTATGGCATTATGCATTCGTAGACAATTTTATTCCTTCAACTGTTGGACAGAATTGAACGAAAGGAATTGGGTCGACTGAAGCTCATTATTTTTCCCAACTCCAAAGACACTGTCCCACTTTCTTGCTGTTAATTAAAGGACGTCGCGGCGCCTTGGCGTAAAAAAGCAAATAGACGCCGAGACTAGTTTGCATAAATATTTGACTGAGACACAATGCCATCAGCAATGTTTTTGTATACCAAATTAGGCCAAAGATAAGTGGCCAAACTGAAACTGCTCCAAGGAATGTAAATTAAACCGAAAAATAAATTTTATCTACTTCCATATTTTTCGTGGTTCCATTCCCAAAAATTACTAGTTATTCTTATGTTTGTTGCGCTTGACAGTTTAAAAGAGAAATAACCCACGTATGTGGAATTAATTTACGGTACCTTTATTGTTCACATTCAGCAAACATTTTGATCAACAATTTTTAAAACCAAAACATCTATGAGAGTCGTTTTAATATTTTTCCGCAATGCTTATGGCATATGCAACAGAATTAACATTTTGATTGGGTGTGCTGTTGTGTATATGTAATTTTCATTGAGGAAATGTCATAGCTCAAAACTACCTCTCAGCGAATAGAAAACAAATCTGAAAGCAAATGGTTCCGTGAAACAATTTGCCTTTGGCCAATCTCATTTTTTTGACTTAGAATGGAATATTTACTTAAGCTTACCACGTCTCTGTTGAACGCACGTTGTTTTCCACTAATTTATTGCATCTGTCCAGGTAATACCACTTCCTTGTAATTTGGAGTAATGTCTTAGAGACAATTCGTCAGCATTTACTGAGCAGCATTATAGTGGAATTAAATTTTGCTTGTTAGAAACACTGCCCATGACGTGAGGAAACTATATTAATTGTTGTGAAGCAGAAGGTGTAAACTCTGACTAAGGTTTAACACTCCTGGATATATCCAGGGAAGATGATTAGATTGCAGAGGTTAGACGACAAATTAATAACATTGAATAGAAAGGATAATTGATTGCATAAAGTTAACAGATCATTAGTTTCGGATGTAGCATAGTATTTATTCCTGCTAGTTTGCAAACACGAGTGTTTTGCAGCTTCAGAGGTAGTTTGCTGGAAAGCTTACACTGATCTGCAATTTCGAGCAAAGACCGCGAAAACCTAACTCTTTGACTTCCTTTTGTTTATTTGTATTTTGTAGACGACCTGGATGCTTATATGGCAAAACTTAAAATGCGTAATTTATAAATTACAGAACTACGCATACAATGGATTTTGATAATTCTGCCCCGAAGAACCCATAAGCTTGATTCTAGTCTTCTGTTCACCAGGAATTCTTTCCAGGATACTTCAGATTTCTCTAAAACTTATTGGGAATTACTTTTCACATTGTTTCACTATTTTCATTAATTTTCAGAAAGTTATATAATCTTATTAGATCCGTATTCTGGATAAATTGTGCATTGAATTGGTAGACGATCCGCACTCTGTCACTATAACTTTGTAAGTTACTTTGTTAATTAAAAGTTCTGGAAACTATGTCACATGCTATGCTTTGTGTGCGTATCTTGAATTGAATCGAAAACAACACTTGAAGAAAGTTTTCTCAATTATTTCATGAGTGAGCTTCAGTATTTTTGAAGATAGTATTCTTGTCAGTCAAAAGAGCCGATGGCATTTATTTATATATTGATTACTCATATTTATCAGTTGTAATGGTGGAGAAGTGTGCTTTGAGGAAAAATGCCACTAGTTAAAATACTGATCGCTAGCTCTGCCCATGTTAAATTCTTAGTTTATGAATTAAGTGTTATGGTCGTTATATTTTGTATGTTTATATGTATGTATATCTCTTTTAGTTACTATGCCAATTATTACTAAACTTATGCAGGTTCCTCTATGAGTTCTGTAAACAGTTAGTAAGGTTGTATGGGTCACCAGCTACATGGTTGAAATGAACTTGACTTACAGGCATTTGAAAATTTCCCTGGATTCTTATATCAGAATGCCTGTGGAAAGTCTGCCCAACTCTGTTAATTTAATTCAGTTAAGGTTAATATTCAGTTAAAATGAGGTATCAATGTAGTATCAATCACTTTCAACCAATCAACTTTCAAACGATTGAGAGAAATTTAACTAAATCAAAAATAATCGACACCGAAGCAAAGTTGTGACTTAAACGTTCATCAATATTGAGTTAATGGAAAATGCAGTTCAATTGACCAAGCTATTCTAAAGCCGCATATTCGGATGGCACTACTTGCAAATCAAATCTTGAGAAATCGACACGTACATTAATTGAAGTTTTTAATAATTTGGTATTTATTTGGGATGTTCGAGGTGGGCTTTACTACGTAGAGCAAACGTTTTACCGTAGTTTCGTAGTTATCTTAAGGAAAAATGCCACGAACAATATATAAAATCAGAGAAATTGACAATGCTATTAGTTTTTAAAGTTCATTTTTCATCTTCATGGTTTTCGTACCACGACCTTTACCAATTAAACCAATGATGCAGCCAATCTTTATATTGCTTCATCTATATTTTTGCACCCCGTATTTTGACTTAGAGCTCATATACAGGATGAATACTTTAACCTAGATAAATTTCCAAGCAGTTAGGAACTTTTCTAAAAAATATGTAGACACGTCACAGTTTTAAAGTAGTTACCTACATTTTGGGAGCAAAATGAAAAATACAACTTGCCCATGAAACAATGTAGTTGAAACTACTCACAACCTGGTTTTTCTTAATTCATGATATGGGACCTTTCACTGGTTATCCGAAAGAGGAATTTATAGAATCGACAAAATTTTAGGTTTTAATACCTGTGTTTTCTCCATTTCTTTTAAGTCTTTTCGTTTGTATGAGAATCTTCCTCCGCTGTAGCTTGGTGTTAACAGGCTCTGATCATTCGGTGGTAGCTGTTGATATTGCAGCGCTTTAGAGTAGTAACACCCTTCACCATTGATTCATTACTGGAGAGAAAATAGTCAATTTCACTTTCGTATTACCATCCGGACGTCGCCAGGTCTATTTTCTTTGCATCTTGTTATTAAAGAATGACGCCATCGAGTATTATCGATGTTCCGCTATAAACTCAAGAGGTCTCTTACATTATACATTTCATATATCGACATATCATCGACACTAAATTGTCCTACATATTCTTCAGTTGTTTCTTGTTTTTTTTTTCAGTTTTGCATTGTAGTCTCCAATGATGAAAGTATATGTTGCTGTTTCTTTGCTAATCATTTCTCTGATGTTATCATAAAGCTGATCTATTTCAACGTTGTTGTGACTTGACGTTGGGGCATAACACTGTGTAATTTTGATTTAGCAGTGTTTAGACATTTTTATTAGTACCGAGCAAATTATGTACGATGTAATTGAAACCTGCGATAATCGACGATAGGGGTTTGTTGACCACGAAACCCACGCCGCGTTGACTTTTATGTGCTGATTCAATATGATAAAATCTCTGTCCTGATCCAGAATAAAACATTCGTCTCCTTTCCTATTCAATTCACACTTTCCTATCAAATCCCATTTTATATGGGATATTTCTTCCTCTAATTCTAGCAGTTGTGATTCGTGCATTAACGTTTTGACATTTAGACATTCCAGTCGGAGTGTTGTTTTTCTCTTATTAAGTTTTATGTCTTCTCCGTATTCTTGTTTGAGCAAATATAACGTTGATAATAAATTAAAGTATAAATGTACGATTTGATTTTATGCGATACCCGAAGTACAAAAAAAAATGTGTTTCCCAGAAGATGCAAAATTTGTGAGGGATCACCAATCATGAAGTTGCATTTGAAAAAAATAAGTGCACGTTAGTTTCACCTAGACCTAAAAAGTTGTATTTTTCATCTTTCCTGCAAAAATAGGTAAATTTATTCAGATGTTAGTGTATTGGGAATTTGTTGGAAATTAATTTTCGTGCCTGTTCACGGACTTATTCCAGTTAAATGACCCTCCCTGTATTATAACATACAATTTTATTGTTATCAAATTCGGAAATATGTAAGTCTGAATAATTAATTTGAACTAAAACTAGAATCTTGATGTTGTAATGCTCCTCTTAACTAGCTATAGAATGCACGTGAAATTCGGATTAAACTACACCAATTAGTATGACTAAACTCGAGTTTCTCTCATTTTGAAACCGCACTCATATGCAACGGCTTCTTCATTATTTTACTATGTAATCATTAGTTTGTACAAATGTACAAATTGAGCCATTTATTGTTTACGAAAGGCATATGTTACATGTTTAAAGTATTTCAAACAATCTACTCAAATTTTACGAAAACAGTAGATCGCTATTTATAAACACCAAATAAGAACTAACGAGATGGAAATAACATCCAGTTCGAATTATTTTAACAAATAACTCGATGAGAGAAAAAAACTTCCTTGAATTCAAGTAAACTTTTAATAATATTTATGTCACTAAATCCATCCAATTATTTCTTGTATAGGTTTGAATAATAATAATTTTTAAAGCTGTTTGTTGTTGGGAATGATGGGACTGTGAATAAGGCCCTGGAGCGAATTACATTTGTATATTTTGCAGGAATTCATTGGAAGGAAACTGCTGTTGCACAAGGAGTTGCGAAAGCAAGCGAGTACTTGAATTTTAATTCTTTCATAATTCTTAATTCTTAAAGTTCTACAAGTTTTAAACACCGCGTAGTTACAAAGTTTTTTCCCTACAAACTTTGCTTCTGCCTGCCGACCAAAAGTCTTTAACTTATTTGCATTGCATGAATAAGCAAACATTACGAACACCGTAATATTCTTATATTTTGTTTGGAATGTGAATAATTAACACAAGGAACAAGAGTAGCTAAATTAAATTGTACAGCTTTCCAACAAAATATGTTTGCATATAAGTATTTCGAAAAGTATGTCAGCTAGATGGCGATCGGACTGAACTATAATTAAGACGCTTGGTAGTTTTACAGTAATAATTTAGCAATGCGGTTTTTCAATGGCTTAACTGTAACGATTTGCGGCTGCATTAAAACTTTCCCCATTTTCATGCAATTAAAAACATTGGCGTCTTCCATTTATTCGTTGTTTATTGTCCAGGTTTCAACAATTAAAGTAGCGAAATGTGGTTCAATGGCAGTGATTGCTTTTAATCAAGACTTTGAACTGTAGTTTTCTTCACAGTAATGTTACTTGGCTAAACACGTTGAAATATGGATTAAACTGCAGATATAACCCCTATTTGCAGCTTTTTTTGGGTGACTGCCGGGAAATATTCTAAGTTTTGCTAAGGCAGTTTTAGATATTTTTATAGGACGCGATGGTTTTTTTTTAAGAAATAGATTGCTCTATATTAAAATGTAGGTACTTGTAGAATTTGATAATTTTAAATAGTGGATTATGATTTCTATTGCGAATTTGAACAGGCGGTTGAATATTATGAGTTTTATCTAATACACTTTGGGTAATTTGTCACAGCTGTCCGAAATGGAATCGACTATTTTCAATAGCAAAAGAATAAAAATCAACTGTAAATGAAAGGATCATTGACAATACATTTTCGAAACCTATGCCTATGACTTAACGTGAATGAATGGTAAACCATTTTGTATTTGTTTTAATTTATATTTATAGTGATATTACTTTTTATTACAGCGATGTCAAGCTAACTTTGAGAATAGTTCTATTGTTAATATGGCCATATTAAAATTCTTCTCGAAAGCCGGAAAATTTTGCATTCGCATACACATTTACAATTACCTCGACATTATTTGTCGCTAATTCCGAATCCAAAATTGGCAGGAAATTCTTGCATGTATATTCAGTGAATGTCCTTATTGCGGCAGCTTGAAAGCAGCCATATGAGAAACAGCTTATTGTTTTCATTTGAAATACTTGATTAAACCTTCTACATTTTGTTTAGCATATTTCGTTGGATTTAAAATTTGAATAAGAAAAACATATTGACTTGTTTTACAATTACACATATGTAGAAATTGACTAATAATTCGTTGACTAGTAATTAGTTATTCGCAGAAAACTGAATGTGGTAGAAGTCAGGGGGTTTTGATAAATAATTTCTAATAAGACCAAGCAATGAAATGACATTATTTGACTAACTCAGTATAATATCTACATTTTTTTAGGCATATCGTGAGACAAAGCCGAAATGGCCAAGTCATTTTTGGTATGTTTTAGTACTATTGAGAGAAAAATCCACTAGCCAGACTTTCTATTTCTCCAATTTTTCTTCCAATTTTTTTGCTGGAAAATTTGCACCAAAATCAGTTTCACAGAACGATTTGATTGATTGATTTGATTTTTTTTCGCTCGTGTCAATATTCTGTCAAATATGTTTGGCGTATGTGAAAATACGCCGATTAGGTTTCTGTCTGTATCTTTTGGTGCTCTCGTAAAATCTTTTTTTTTCTGAGATATAGCTTTGCAGTCTCTTCACCCATTAGTTTCTTAATAAGTTAAGTTAGGTGTTGGAAGTTAAATTGTTTGCATTGATATTTAGCTTTCAGTATACTGCTCGTTCACTAATTTTACATTTATATGGGACATTTTCAATTTCTTTGTTTGCTCACTTGTTCGAGATGTAGATAGAATAATATAACAGAGACCATCTGTTGACATCATATAAAATTTTGGTGGTCAGTTTTTTACTTTATTGAGCATTTATTAACAAGTAAGTTTGTGTTTAACTACTAAATGTTTAGTGGCCTGCGGAATAAAGAATGTTTGATGTTGACAAAGTAAAATCGAATACACCTTCGCGCATTTATGACATGGATAACATTTTCGCGGTCATCTGCCGTCATTAAGCCCCTGACTAATTAATTAATAATGTCTTTGGCATAAGCCGCTTTTTATTGGTCATTGGTGGTCATGACTATCATTCTTGGAGTGAAAACATGCTGAAAAGTGCTTGCAGAACGCCAGAACCAAATTTCTATCGACGGTACACTATAAACAACGATGAATTAAAACCTTTATTATCAACAATAAAGCCTAGAGTTATGAAGCGTGACAATGTTATTTTACTATTCGGAGAACATTTATTGACATTTTTTATGTTCCTTTAAAATAGTTTAATTACGTTTTTAAACAATGCGTTTTTTTTTTGTTTTTTTTAACTTATTTCCCGTCAGTTCACAGCTTCCCAATACAAAATTCAATATTTGATGTGAAGTCTAGTGAGAAGCATATTTAGCTTTTGTGGCATTATATTCTTAAAGTGTACTTATAAGCCGATATTTAATAATTAAAGTGACAGTGCAATTTTTGATTTTTGTATTTATATATTTTTATAACTCTGCACACATTTTTTTCATATACATACATGGAAGTCAGGGTAAATGTTGAAAGTACATTCAAATATTCAAACGACAAACCATCCAAATTATTATATTGTCTTCAGTGTTGAATTAAAATATTTAGTGTCCAGTTTTATTTGGTTTTGTGATTTAATATAACTTATAATAATCAAGAGCAACTGCTCTGATTTGGCCTTCGGTTTTCGGCTTCATTGCGCCATTTGCAAACCTTTTCATCTCCACTTGAATGGTACAGAGCTCTCAGAATCCCTTTTCTAACATGCCGGATAAGCCGTAGGTACGTAATAAATATTTCGTCAGTACCGTTTCAAAAGATAAAAACATACTGTGCATGATATGACCATCCTTGGACGTTACAAACTGTCAAATAATGACAAAATTTACTACTCTCTGTAAAGGATTTTTCAGATATCCATTTCAAATACTGCAGATACCTCGTTACTTATTGGAACTGAAATCTAGAAGCGATTGTCTTTCGAAAGCACAAATAGGGTCTGTTAGATAAACCGTTTAAAAATTATTGTATCATGCAACTATAGTTCAGTGCTATTCAGAAGTGTTATTATTGTCTCAGGAAATTGGGATGAAAGGGTAGAAAATTAATGTTGTTTGGGACGTACGTAAAAATAAATTTAGCTCAGGCAGTTCAGTAAGTGCCGTTGGTAACATATTTTAATTCATAACGGTGTTCTTTGGCCTATTGCTATGTGTTCCGCATAATTGTCTTTAATTTTAAAAATGTTAAGCCTTCTGGTGTAGATAGGTAAATCAAAGTGATTGAAGACCGCACATTACAATATTTTAGAATAATGCTAATAATAAATAATAGTCGTCTTTCGATAATATACTTATAATTTCCTTCGTATGCAGACCTGGCAATAAATAATTCTGAAATTTGCACCTTGAAAGCGAAATATCCCTCCGTGAGGTCCTTATCTGAGTAAAGCAGAATAGCAGGACACACCGCCTATTCACTTAAGCAGATCAAGTCAATGGCAGTGCTCGGTCTCCCGGTATTTAATATCGGATTGAATCCCTAGATTGGACCGATTCATACATTATTCATCGGGACCAGGAGGTCTGCAGGCGACCCGTTTGAGTTTTCCTCTTATTTGAGTAGTTTTCGGAAAACCTGCTGGTAATTATAGCTAGAAAATGCGTTGTCTACAAGCCATTAATTAATGCAAAAGGAGTATTAAAGTGTACTTTCCCACTAACGTACTTATTATTTCCAGCAAATCAATTTCTCTAAAATATCTATTCATCGTTTCTTGGTATGAGTCATATTTAGTGGGCGTGAAACAAAGCAAAACTTTAAAGTTGTATTGTAGATATGTCAATTCAAAGCAAATGAAGTATTGATACGTTTGAGGGTTTTACACATTTAGATCTAACAAAAATGTAGTCATAATTTTGCCATTAAATTTGTTTAAAAGCCTTTCACAAGAAGCCAATCCTTTTTAACATGACATTAAATTTAACATATCATTCAAAAATAATTTAAAAAAAAACGTTAACATTTTCACATCGGTAGACTTAGGTACCTATAAAATATGTGTTAATATGTTATCAATTTTATATTTTCTCTACTAAATGTAATTATTTTATTGTAATATAATATGCCTTATAGTGAGTATAGTGTTTATGATAGATATATAGATATATTTGAGATAGATATGAGATATATTTCCATTTAAGCATGAGGTTTTATCTGATTGATTTCTATTCTGTAATATCACAGGCGTTTAATTAAAAGAAATTAGGGTATAAAAACTTTTAATTTGAAAAGGTTTTTGGAGAAAAGAGAAGCACCATATCTTCATATCGCGTCGGCTCATTCTTTGTTTACATTGTGTTAAATAATAAATAATTCCCGTCGAATATACTTCGGGTTAGAGAATAATACAAGATTACTACTTTACTTTACTACTACGATTATACTCAGAGAACTCTTATGTCTATTAAAAACACATCACATTTTTGGTGCTGTGTGACATTATTAACTTATTTATTTATATTTATGTAAATGAACAGATCTTTGAAATATTGAGGAAATTTGTTCCCGTATTAAGTGGGTGATTCGATAAAATTCAGTGTAATAAAGCAAAGTGCTTTAGGTATATGCTGTAATCAACATATTGGCATACACCGAGAGCAAACTGATGTACGTAAAATTTTCATTTACCACGAAATACAAGACTTAAGACAAGGAATTATCAAGGTGTCTGGTGTTTATTTATTATTTAAAATTTTGTTTATTCTGTATTGATACCTTTCTGAACTACATATTTGTAATAAAATGCTCTTCAAATTTTATTTGAACATGGCATATTGCCACAAATCCGAACTTAACCGTATACTTTTTGTTTTATATTTCCTTTTCGCATAACTATTCACTTGAGATGATAAAGCTTTATAAAACACATATATAATGTTAAACCTGAAAATATTAATGCAATAAATATAGTTTTGTTAACTAATTTATTTTAAATGTAACAACATACGCAATAGAAAAACATTCAGAACAAAATGTCTTTTAATTGCGTTACAGTTATTAAAAACATAAAGTAATATAAATATCAGCTAGACTATTTATGTTTGAATTGTAAAATTCTGAGTAATTACTTCAGATTAATTCGAACTTGTCGCCCAATAATAGAAGTAATTGTCGAGTTTATCGGCAAAACAATTTTAATGTTTATTGTATTCTCAATAACGCGTCAAACTTTCTTAAAATTTGATCCTCACGTATGATAAAGCCTTGCTTAATATTTTCTTCCTTTGCCGAAATAACGCGAATCAAAGAAAGGTGGTTAACTTGCAGAGATTATATCTAATGAATCTCACGTTTGGTTCGTTTTCTTATGAGTTGCCTAAACTTACTTTCACTTCGTAAGTTCAAATAATGTTTCGTTTGGAAATGACGTACCCTTTTCTGCCTAAATACCATCAGATTAACGAGAGGTTTCTTGCGAACGAGCGAAGAAGAAGTGGCAAATAATGCTAAATTCAAGACCCAACTAAATTTGGCTGTAAACTACATGAACATTGTTTATAGTCTTGGCCCCAACTTGAAACTCAATTAATAGTCACGGTTGCTCTTAACAGATTTAGTTATGATGCTTGATGTGTAATATGATCGTTTACAAAGGCTTGCACGGAATCGTATATGCTCCCAGTACATGAATAAGACCTTCTTTACATGTACAACAAATACACAAATATTGCCAATCAGTGGTAATATTTGCAAGTACATTTAACAAGCACAAAAAATAATTTTCTGTAAATATGGCGAAGTTTTCTGTAGAGCTTAGAATTATTAATTATGCTTGAATCATGCTTACAAGACTATAATTTTTGCAGAATTTTTTTGAAATTACTCGATTTTTCCTTGTAATTAAGAACTTGGTTGAATGGTTATTTTTTGTTTAAAAATCAGATATAGTTTAGTAAACGTACGTACGTAAAAATATGTCTTTTTCGTCCAACTAAGCTTGAAGCGAATATAACGAAAATGTACATACATTTTTAAATGTGTTGTATTTAAAATAGTGTAATTTGGGTTATAAAACCCTGAGGATTTTTGATTTGATTTTTATTGTTTAATGGTTTTACAAGTTTTTCATTACATTATTCTTACAATTGGTTATGAATATAAGTTACATGTGCTCGATTTTACTTGTCACTTCTGTCTTTTAAAAACTGTCTTAAATTCGCCAAGCGTCCCAATGTGGCAACGTTGAGAGGCGCGAACAAATAGAGATTGTCAAAAGAATTTTCTTTTTTGTTTTCAAACATGTTATTTCAGTTTACACCTGGTAAACTTTGGAATATAGTGTTGGTTCAGTATAGAGCATCGGTAAATCGTTTTACGTTATAAATACTAAATTTTAAAACATATTTTCCACGCTTCTTACACCTCAATCTTGAAAAAGGAAGAAAATAACTCGCAGCTTGATCTGAAATACCAACACATTTTAATCGCCTTGATCAATTCACAATGGACTGAATAAAACGAATTCAATACATTCATTGATATAATGTGTTTTCCATTTATTTTCACAACAAATCCGTAGTTATTGGCCGGTATATTTTGTAACCCACCATATGTATTTTCTGTTATTTCTGCAATCGTAAGAATGATCGGACCTACTTCTCCGAAAGTATAGTTTCTTTCATGTCCGAGACCTCAAAGAGGAAACGCTTAAATTCGCGTGGGGCATTAAAGAGCGTTTAAAATGAAATGCAGACTTTTTCTGCTAAAACTCGACGACGTTCAGATTAAATGTAAATAAACCGAAAAAGGAAACGGTTTGCTGGGAATAGATTTTGGGACATTTCGGAGGGAGTTTAGATCATATATCAAAATATATAGTTTATTTAAGTATCCGATATGTCAGAACTTTATATTTGAGATGCGAGTTTTCCGTAAGAATGAGCTGCCGTTAAACTTACCGCGTGTGAAGACAAATGTCTACTATACATTTTCCAATTTGATTACCATTTACAATCAGATCACATTAATCACATTAAAGTCCTAAGAATTGCCTAGGCTCAACTAATCTATTAAGTAATTGATTGATCGAATCTACATGTACGCATGTACCTAGCGATGATTTTGAAATGATAAATAATTCAATTAGGGGATGCCGCAAGTTTAAAGACAACTTGATTAAGCCAACTATAGCAACTTAATTGTAAAAAGGGTTGCTCATTATTTTGCTGAACGGCAAAAACGTTTGTGCCGTCCTGGCGTTAATTAAAAGAGTGGGAAAGTGTTTGAAATAGATCACGTAAAACAAAGTGGCAATTCCTAAGTATAATTTACATTGGAATGTAAATTGTGATGTGATACATCTGACTAAATCAGTGTCGTTTTCAACATTTTGCGCCATAGAAGAACTGAGTTTGCAGAACCAAGATTTGGGCATTCTTACTTTGATCGGAATCATCAAAAAGCAATAAATGTAACAGAATTTTATACAACCAGTACTTGCAATAGAAATAGTCACAATTGGCAGCTGTCCGAAATCTTCCGTGAACAATAAATGTTGTTAATTTCAATTTACACTTATTGCAAATTATTGTTGACTATGTCAATTTAAAAGTACACCTGATATACTTATAAAGCATGATTTTATTGCGCAAATTCAACATGTAGTTTATCTGCTTTTATCAAACATAGGACCATATAGGTATATGTTCCCTAGCACTACAAATATTAAAAGTTTGCAAAATTAAAAAAATGGTAATAGAGAAAAAATATATATTATATGTTCTCTATTTATACATTCTTATTCATTCTCATATATATTTAAACTTTCTCTATCTACAGCATTTATATGATAAATGAAAAGACCCAATTGTACTCCGCTTTAAAAATACGGCTTCCATAAAAGTGTGTACTGAAAATGTCAGTAAAAGAACATTTGTTTTTACATTGGACATGTATGTGTTAATGAAATAAACTGAAATTTTACAAAATCAGTTTATAAATAAACACCCTCAAGGCAAACTCAATTATTCGGTTGACTTGCTCCATATTGACGTATTCCATTAAATTCGACGTCATGTCCCCAAGTAGCCCAAATGGCAAATAAAAAGCTGAAATCCATTTGGCCGGTCACGGCATTTTCCATTCTGTTATCAAAAATTCTCTAAGCAAATAATAACGTCCGCCTATAAATCATTTCGAACCAGCGCAATAATTCAGCACAAACTGGAATTCACCAACACAATCAAGTTCTGCCAACCATTGCAGGACAAAAATCCACTGAACAATTTTTAGCAGCGGTTCGGCGTTTATAAAATTAGAGAACTCATTAACTTTTCTGAAAAAAACTCAAACAAGTCGGCTGCAGATTACATTGTTATAGTGCGGATAATATGAAACTACGCGAACTCTATTTTCACCTCGTGTTTAAATATCAAAACATACGCATTAGCTCAAAATACAAACGAAAATGAAAATGATGAGTCCGATGTTTGTGACAGAAGTTACATCAGATTATTACATTCGATTCTCAAAATGATTATTGAAATTCATGCTATTTGTAGTTTGACAACAATTGGGTTCTAGTTGATGCATATATTTATTGTGGTTAATCATGAAAACGGTCTTAAATGAGAGAGAGTGGACGAGATGTAGGAATGGCAGAAAGCTGAATACAGATAAATAGTCAATCATGAATCTTACCACTTTAACCACCTTTAATAACTTAACCACTTTAATAACGGTTTAAATTTATTTAAGATCAATTTTTGTTTTATTTAAGCGCAACGTTCTATTCTTGAAACAATGTTATATTCAAGACACTGTTAGATTGACGTAAAAATTAGTTATAGGTTTTAGTTTTGACAAATATTTTAATACAAAGTAGATGTAATGCAAAGTAGATGATAAAAATTTCGCATTTTGCACGTGTCCTAAACTCTTGAAGTGCAAATGTATACTAGTGTTGTGTGAAGCGAACCTGTTCTGAACATCTTGAGTCTGACACTCTTGTAAGGTCTCTATTTTTTAATAAAAATATACCATTCACATCATCAGTCATTTTAATTGCTCCAAATAATAACGATTGAAGTCAAATATTTTTCTGACAATCCGCTGATTCAACACACACACATAACTGGAAAAAGTTTCAAATTTTAAATTCATTATCACGATGTTGCGGATTGTAGGTATGCAGGAAAAGTCTATGCAAATATATTGAGCTGATTAAATAACCTTTTCAAATCGCTGGTATGTAGACTTCTGCTGTTTATAAGCACTTTTAATAATGCTTCAACGGAATTTCAATCAAATCCATTTAATCCGATTTGGAATAAATATAATATTATGATGTACATTTTGAGCACTGCTTTCGCAAAGCTACAACATTTGCAAGCGTTTTGGTTTCACATAACAAAACAATGTAGCTGAATTTATTTCAATTAGGACCGTGATCAAAATATTTTTGTTCAAATTGTATGTCTAACTTTTAATTTTTCACACAAAATAGTGCTTTGCACAGTGCGAAGTAACAATGATTGTTCGACATGGATTAGTTCTTGTCCCGCTTTCTACTTAGAATTGTGTTAATAATATATTCCGAGAATATGTTGTAATTATAAAATAGCTATTGTGGAAAGTAACGTAGTTAAAACTATACAATAAGCTCGGCAACGAATTACACAAAGACGTTAATATAGACATTTTCCAAATGCAGACAGTCCATTTCCAATGAAGAAAGTCTCAGACCGTAAATATTATTTAGGCGCTTTTAAATGGAATTTCATTTGATTTGAATCTGGAGTTATAAACTGCTATATATGAGGAATACACTGATGACTCGTGTTGATAACAATGTGATAATCAATCGAACTAGGGATGGGACATCGATCCTAAAACATCGATGGTAGCCATCAATGTTGACATCGAAAGGTAATATCGATATTAAGGAAACATCGAAGGCAGAACATCGATGTTCTGATAGTTTGCCGTTGCATACAAATTTCAAATTGATTAACTTAAACTTAAATAATTTTATTTTACTGCTACTATGACGAAATTTATTCAACTTCTAGTTGCCACATTTTTCGGTCAACTGACTGCAAAAAGAGGCTTTTTTCGGGGGCAGCTGGAAATGGGCCGCTATGCCGCGGTTTCGTTTGTATCGGCACTATCAAAGAGTTCGCAGAGAATGTTTTATCTTTTCATTTCAGGATCTAACATCGATGTTTTTCTCCCATCCCTAAATCGAACCAACCGAATCAGTCAATTGCAACAATTTCATTGGACATTCCGAAAACTATTAATTTATAAAACAATTTATATCAATTAACCAAAGAAACTGGAAACATTAATTCAAATAATTAAATAGACGATATATATATATAATTTAAGTCCGATAGCTGTTCCAGATTCAGGTCAAATTCCTTCTTCAAAATTAAACAATCTGTATAAACTTTGGGTTAAACTCGGTTTACTTAAACTTGACAATTCCATTTTCTCCTAAAATGGGCCCTTCTGTTTTCTTTAATTATCATTTTTTTCCGTAATGTAGTAAGAATTTTGGATCCATATGTCTAAAACATCTAAAAGATTTAGAGGGAAGACACCACGATGCCGTTCTTTTATCCCGAATTTTTCAGATTAGTCAAACAGGGTTTGTTTATCAGTTTGCAGTGATTAGAAGTGCATTTATTTCTGGGCCTAGTTTTTGTTTGGAAGTTTCATTAATATTATGATGTCATCGATTTTCACATCGCAACACGAACATATTTTCAAAAAAAACAAAACTAATTGTCCACCTCTAACAGAAAAAATCAGGGCTTAATATTAATAGTTAGAACCATTAGACTTTTTACTGTTTAACAACGTATTTTCTAAATTCATCAAAATCTATTTTTTTGCTTCTTGCCCAAATGATGCCACGACTATTATAATTTTGAATTCGCTCACAAATTTTGATCAGTCCGATGATATATAATGACTAAATTTTTTATTTTACTATCGCTGTTTATCGAGGTCTTGAACAGGATGGATTTTAGTCTATGTTTAAGAAAATCTCAACAATTGGAGATTGTTAAGAATAGGCGTTTATCGAAAAAATATTTAAGTTGTTAGCGACTTCATCACTTTTGAAAATGTGGAGAAAGAAATTCAAGGCGTTGCAAACATGTACATTAACATATTATAATTGTATGAGGCGCCCTAAGTAGCCGATTTAAAGAGTGTATATAAAATTATGAAGAGAAAAGGAACTGGTCCACAAAATCAAATTAACTTTTAAGTTTAGACTTAAAAAGAAAGTGGCCAAACTTAAAAACATAGAGTAGAAAGTAAAAAAAAAACTCATAATTCCTTAATTTCAGTTGAGAATAGTGAAGTATCTACTACTGTAAGAAGGTGAGCTTCGCATAATACGATGCGCCAAGTTATTACATAATGGGAATACAGAGAAAGAATTTAAGCGTGATTCTATTTTATTCTACGTGCAAGTGTGAATCGGCTGAATTTATTTTTCTCACTTTAGATTGGTTTAAATTGTCGATCGAATTGAAGAACAGCACTCTAATATATATCGAGAAAGATTGAAAAGTGTTTCGCGTAATTTCAGTTTATTGATATAAGTTGATTGATCGAATGTCGTTATATCCGCTAAGGCCTGAAATAAAACGACTTTATTCCATGGCTCTGAATCGGTGATCGAGTTGACAGGAATGGCTGTTCCTATGGCTTTCTCTGATTATAATGTTCATCTGGTGGCCTCGCTCCTTAGGCTTCTTGTTGGTAAGTATTTGATCAATTATTAGTGTTAACCTACGACATGGAGGATAATTTATAACAACATTTAACAGTTTTATTGAAAAAAAAACCTGAAAGTGCAGAAGAAAAACTGCGCAGTGTTAGTTAGTTAAATACGTTACATAGTTTTTCGTCTCTTATTGAAATATTTAATTGACTGACCGAATATATAATTAACTCTATGACCCATAAAGTATTGATTAAGGCTCAACAGGTCAATAACGGTTGATTGAGTTTTAAATTTTATTACAGGCTTCAACACGCCATAAAACTTCATTAATGTAATTGAATTCAGGCAAAATGAGCGAAGTGGAATTGAAGTTTCTAATTGAGTTAACGTAACCATTTTTTTATGAATCAAGGGTTAATATATTCATGCTCTGAACCTTTGATTATATTATCGTTCACTTAGAATGTTAATACCAACCCTCAACTCAACTAGTGAAGCGCATTGGAAAGTTTGGTTTGGTTATCCATTTATGTTAAAATATAGTTGTCATTGAAAAGCAGCCACTTCTTCTTGTCGTCTTAAGTCGTTAGAAAATTTCATGAAAACATATATTGCCGACCTGTCTCAGGCATATTTATTTTAATATATCACCACCAGACGGCAATGTAAATGTTCTTTCATGTATTCTTTATAAATGGGTCCCCACTCGCTGAACTGTAAACTGCTTTCTTATGAGCAAGATGGAATGAGAAAAAAAATTGTGACAACAAAGATATTTTCCACGAGTTTCATTGTTTTGTGATACCAAACTGTTAGCATATTTTTTAAAGCGTTGACTTGTAAAAATATTCTTTTTGCTACTTTTCATTTAACAACTTATTTAGTAATAGTTAAAACTACCCATGCAATCGATATTAAGTCAAAATACCATATTGATAATAATTATATTTGTTTTTCCGTGGGACTTTTCTTTGGTGCTGTGTAATATTTCATCATTTGTTTTAGTTGTTTTAGCCGCCATTTATGGCTGTTCTCAGCTCTCATCACTGAACAATAAACCAAATTTTACATTTTATTACTTTTAAAATTTACATTTGTTGACTTAATTTTTCGCTCATAAAATATCACATTATTTCTGTTTTAAATTTCATATGTGTTACCGGGAAACAGCACGAATTAAAAAGAAAATAAACTATTTGCTCTGCTAAAAAGTAATGCTGTTTGATCTCTTGTTTGATTTAGTGTTATTGTCAAAAACGGAGATTTTTTTATTGTAGTATATATTATAGTATATAAATAATATTCTTTGATATTTTATTAATGCAAATATTATCATCAAAAAGTTTTGCGACTGGTTCAAGTTAAACATGTAACTTAAAAATAAAATTACGTTTCCCAGGATAAATCCGAATTTTCTCTCTAACCGTACTGAATTCTATCTGTAATTTAAGTTTCAAATTTTAACTCAAATAAGCTAGTTGGATTTTCTTATTTTGGGCGAACAGGGTGTATAGCACTTGCCGGCAAAACTTTGCTTGGATTCAAGTTGTACTAAATTTGGTTTAGATTAATTGCCTGTCAGAAGTTAATTAGCTTTCTGTTATTTTTAGTTAATAGTATAGGATGGTGTCAAATAATAGTATACTGTATCAAGTCCATTACAAAATATTTATAAACAGAGGCATTATGAAGGTCAACCATCAGCGTATAAACACCACCAGATACCAATATGAAAATTTGCTGTAATTTTACATAGCAGACCCATAAAGACTTCGACTGTTAGAACGTGACTGGAAGATCATATGTTCTCAATGTTTTTTGTTATATTAATTAGATTGAAACCATCATCGAACCTGTTTGTTTTTTTGCAATTGCCAGTTATGTATCATTAACTGGCTGTAATATGAAGAATCATAACAATACATTTCATATGTTCAAATTTTCAGATAAATTGATACATGGACGAAGGACATTGAAATCGACGGTTCACATGTATAAAAAGTATCCTATATGCTATATATTTTTATTTATGATAGTTAGCTATTACGAACCTTCATTACAGATCAAAGTTTAAACCAAGATCCTACAATACAGCCAACGTAAAACTATTAGAAGTCGCAGCGCCTATTTGATGGCAGGCACTTCCATCTTCCATTTCAAGTAGATTATACGAGTTTATGGGAAATACTTGGATCAAAAGTGCATATTTTATGACTTGTTCCCATTTCGGTCTATAAGAGTTAAGCATCAGGTTTATTATCTTATATGCATGCAGCATACCTAAGCTTTGCGCCGGGAATCTTTTACAGAAACTCGAAAATGCTCGAATAGGTATGATTACTTGAAATTTATAAACTTTCTCTGTCCGAAAGCTAGTAAACCAAGTTTTATACTGACTAGTGAACCAAAGCGTAGGTGTGATGATGATATAAGTCACATTGGAAAAATGATTTCCCTTGTTTGAAATGGATGTTTTTATATGCGCGTTTCTATACGACCTTTTGAAATGAATACGTGCGGCATTGCATAGGTTATTAACTTTGTACAAGTATTTATCATGTAGGTTTTCGTGACTGTATTTCCAATTTTAATATAACCTGGGAAGCAGTCATTTTCCTGGGAAGCAGTCATTTATTTCGATATCACCAATTATGCATTCTTCAAAAAAACGTTTCGGTGTTTTTCGACTATCCAGTTAGTCTGTATCAATTTTGGGAAAACGGCAATGTTCGTGCATCTGGTTAGGACGTTCTTTCGAGAAAACCCTCACATGGTGAATAGAAAAGCTTGAGAATACAGCATTATGGATCAGATGGAGGAATGCAACCTGAAGAAGCGATATGAAAAGGCCTAAGGCTAAAATTATAGGAGTGGTTAAAAATCCTGAATTGATTATTGAAAAAAAGTACCGAAAGAACTTTCAAACCAGATGCAAGATCTTACCCTTGTCCCAAAATCTATACAGACTAACGGAGGATGGTCCAAATACACCGAAAGGTTTTTTAAAGAATTGATAATTTGTGATCTCGAAATAAATGACCCCGGAAAATATTTTCTATTAAAACAAGTATTTATTTCGAGCATATTACTATCAGAGATCAAGTTATAATGTCAGCATTTTCCCAAATTGTTCTTTTGTGGGTAAAGCTACTCAAAGTTGCAGAAATCGGTTGCCTGTTCATGTTTCACCTACCGCAAAAATTAATATGAAGTTTGAAATTACAACTAAAACAGACTCTCGCTGCCGAAAGATGTCTGATTTTTCAAACAAAAATATATTTGCATCAAACTTTCGGGATCACTGAATGCGATAATTGTATATTCATAGGTCATTTTCAAATCTACTCATATATCCAATTTAATAATTAATATTTGTGATTGGATTGCATTATTATGTTACACCCAATTTCTGCTAAATTAAATATTGATAATTCTTATAGTGTGTAATGAAACATTGATATGCCCCACACCCGCATAACTACTCCATAGCTCTCAAAATATGCCAGCATATTAATTTAATATTTGCTAACAAAATCATAAAATTTGAAATGAATTATTCGGTATTGTGATGTTGGCGCCTATTTTAATGAGGATATCTGGTAATTTATCACAATGTAATAAACCACTTGTTTCATCATTTTCGACATGCAATAAACTACTCGTATATTTGAAAGTGGTTTCATTTTTCTAAAATCATGTTTGTTCGTTGTCGACAACGACCATTATTATTTTTAAGAAAAGTTTGCAATTATTTACCGTTTTTAACGATATTTCGGAAATCCTGGAGTTTGAATGATATTATGTTTCATAATCATGTTGCATTTGTGTTTAACGCCTAACACGTTCTATGAATATTTATAAAAATACCTAATCTTTAATTTATTTCTTTGTTTTTTTTCAGGTGAGTGTTAACAGTAGTAGCTATTTGAACATCAAACAATTGGTGAGTACGTATTGACTTCAAATGATTATGCCCGTTTTAAGTCGTTCCCACTATAAGTATAGTAGCAAAATCCGGTACTGGAAACAGTTTGATATCGAAAAAGTGCGTTTCTTAATTAACGGCTCACGCAGGGGTTTAGCTGATTGGAGCAGCGCAATTAATAATGTTTAGTAAACCTCCGTTTTTGATTAACAAAAATTTGAAATATACGTATATTTTGACGTGATAACTTGAAGACTTCCCACCCTTAATATCTTTCATCCAGGTGAAAATATGAAAGGAAAGACCCGTCAATTTTATTTGTAAGGGGGATAATTTAATAATGTGGTAGATAATAAATAATAGTGATATTGGTATATCACTTGTAGGGATATACTTTTGATTTCGAGTATGCTGCCTTCAGATGCCGTATCTTCGCTTTAACTATAAAGGCGAAGACACTCCACTCTCTCTATCGTGCACCAGCAAGAGGTCACTTCTTTTCAGGATTACCTGATTTTTCTCTTTTCTTCTAACTTCGTTTAGACTTACTATGTTCCATTTTATTTGGTCTAACTCTTTGTCCAGTTCAAACATTCTATCGTCTGACAGCAAAGTTCTTACATTATAAGTTGCAATATGCATTTGTCGCTCACACTGGCAGCCTGGTTTAAACCGGGGATTCTTAGCACCCTCTGCTCTTGCCCTTGCCTGGTGTTCTTGGTCAGAAGCATGTCAGAAGTACTGCAGCTGCCGGAGACTGAGGGCCACTGTTGATCTCTGCTTTTTATCTGGTATTTGGCCAGAATTCGCCACGCCGGCCAAACGGGTTGGCGAAAATTTTGTATCAAACCGCTCTTGACATGGAGAACCAGACGCTCTCAATAGCCATTAAATCATAATAAAACACCAATTAAAGATGCCTCATCGCGAAAGGTCATCAAACACCACGGTTTTCATACCGTTTTGTAATTCGATAGTGAATCTTCGACATCAGCCATATTCCTTACGTGTATCGTCTGAAAATCGATTTTAAATTATAGTTGTTTGCTTGAGCTTATACGATGCAAACAAAATATACGATTTAGAAAATATGCATTGTCTAGATCCATATAGCGGCTCTATTTAAAATCGATATTCGATTCAGATAGACGTCGGGCTTTTACCTTAAACACACTCAGCAGTGATTTGGTGCATCTTTGCTGTAATAATTAACTATTGTTTGAATTTTGAAGATTGCGTGAAACACAGCTCCTATTAAGGCAAATTATTTTCCAATTTCTGAATTGCAGGATAGTTTTCTAGCTGCGCCTAATTTCAAAGAAAGTACTTAATATTAAATATGTACGTTTTATTCATCATTGTTTTTATATTGAATGTTAAGTCATGCATTCAAATTGCGAGTGGATTTATGTATTCAAAATATATACATATATACGTATATACCTAAACCTAATACCTAAATCATTTCATACGATTTCTGTAAATGTTGCAAAAATTATAAATATTTGAGATGGCTGTCAAATATTTTTGAAATTTGTTTGAGCATATTTATCAAAAAACTCATCCAACTCCTAGAAGGCGCTACCTGCAGTACTTTGAAACTGGTTCAAACTATGGAACTTTTTTGTGCTTTTCAATGCTGAATTTTTTTTGCTCAAGTCATATTCCTTGATGTCGTACAGGAAAAATGATTCTTGGTGAAAGCCAGAATCAGTAGTAAAGTCATCACTGTTGTAGCTAAAGATGGCAGAATTTTTGCCTTATAAGTTATGGAGTGAAAAAAATTCACACACTTTAAACACGTTGCTAACTTTGGTACATTGCTTTTTGATATATCCCGTCGAGGTAATTGTTGGGTTTTCTAAGTATTTTGCGGAAATATTACTCGAATACCTAATAATTCTAATTAATTTATCCGTTTTTGTCAACCCTGTACAATGTTTATTGTTTAACTGAACACAATGCCTAATTTAGTTCATTACACCATTTGTGTGCAACTGTTGAATAGGAACTGCATGCGCTTAATTTGTGGCGCTTCATTATGATAATTACTAATATATCTGTTTGGTGCACTTGAGATTGAATTTCGGTTGAGTGTTGTGATTTTTCGCTTCAGTAAAATGCCAAGCATTAATTCTCTTCAGGCTAGCCATTTTTCTTGGAATATTGTCATCATTTACAGACAGCAAACTTTGAGATGCTATACATATTTGTTTTTCAATTGCAAAAGAGTTCGCTAATATTCTTATCTTAAAAATATTAGTATTGCATTGTTCTAAATATTTCTCTGTTGCTCAATTCTGAAAGTATTTTAATGGTAGTTTGGGTTTTGTTACAAAAATTGTACTAATTTTATTACCCTTTTGTCGTGAAGCAAAGCTGAGATACCAATAAATTTACATCAAGTAACATCCGAGAGAAGCGTTTTTCCCGGCTTCGAGCAAAAGTAAATTCAAATAACAACTACAATATAACACAAGCAACCCAACACATACTACCGACATCAAAGCAGCAAATTGAATTAGTACAGAGCGATAAATATACGGCAACATAGATGTAATGAAATTGAATTTTCATATTTCTTCATTATTGTATTGCACGGCTTTGCTTTTAAAATGGATAATCTCGATCAAGTAAATGTTATCTGTGAAAATAGCGAAAGAAAACACAGAGATCCTGTTTTCTAATAATATTGAAAACGGATTAAATTTGCAATAATAACACCTGCGGCAAATTCAGTTGCTTTGATTTTATTGGAAATTGTATTGTTAAAAATGAAGAACAGTTTGAGGATGGTTTCTATTAAAACGGAAATGTGAGCATATGCATAAATTTTAAACGAAATTTCTATTTTTTCTAGGAATGGAATTAATTAACGTTTAATATTATTGTTAGTCAAGCTGGATACATCGTCTAAAATCGGGTCTATGTCAGGATATCCGAGACACTTTGTATTTGAATTGAAGCGAAAATTATACTTTTCACATGTTCTGAATTGTCAACGATACATTTTAGGGTTATGAGATGTTGCTGAAGAGTGATTTACAGTTTAGCAACCTAAGCCCTTAATAATTTAATAATAGCTATTTGGCATCTAGTTTCTACAATAACTGGATAAAGAATTACGCATGTGTACGACCCATTGCAAGAAAATGCACTGCCTCCTAAAGATACATTATCAACCGAAACAAAAACTTGCCTCTATCACACATTGAATACAATCTACTGAGTATTATCTTTAAGAGTATCTTCAAAGTGTGGCTCATTAGGCTATTCATTCGGAAGCCATTGCACCTGCTTGCCTTGTTTTTGGGCAAACAATGAGAATCAATTTCTGCCAGTTGTTAGGCAGCTTTCCGGTCTGGTATATTTGGTTGAATAATGCAGTCAGAATAGTTTCGCTTTCGTCATCAATAATTTTTATCAACTCAGTAGGCATTCCATCGGGGCCGGGGGTTTTTCTTGCTTTTGATTGTTGTATAGCTTTCTCCACTTTGGATTCACTATCAAATTGTTGTTGAATAAATTGTTGCCACTCTATACTTTGATCCTCCGTTGTTAGTAGTGCTTTTCCGTTAATGTTCTACAGCACTGTTTTGTTTTTGCTTTTGTATATGCCAGAATGTTGTTTTAGTTTTTCATGTAAATTTAAACAGTCGTGTATGGAGTGTGCTCGATTTCTTTACAGGATTCGTGAAGCCATATTTCCTTCGCTTCTTTAATTTTTTTACGAATTATATGGTGTATGCGAATGATTCTACCACCAGACGCTCCTGCCGACCTGTCGAGAAACATGTTCATTATTGTTAGTAGAAATTTGGGTTTTCCTGTACCCAAAACCAATTCCAACAATGTCCCACTAAATCTAAGAACTAGCTGCCGTATCCAGACATTTCAGCGCTGTTTTACCCTCTTTGTAAATGTCCTGTTCTTTGCTGCTTTCGTATGGTCTTGTAGCCTGTGCATGCAGGAAAAGATATTCGTTCTGGTTAATTTGACCATGTTAATAATATTTAGCGTTGGAGTGCTAAGTGTGTAGAACATTTACTGCCAAATTTTTATTATTTTTTGATAAATCTTGTATAAGATTGGACAGACATAATGTCAATTTCCATACCTGCTAGAGATCTCAAACAAATCTGTTATTTGCTTAAAACATTAAAAGTAAATCAGAGCTCTACAAGTTATTATTTTCAAAAATTTCAAACCTACATGTTTTAATAACTATGAAATCGAAAATGATTAGTTCTAATTCCCAAATAGAACTGATAGCTCCAAGTACTTAATTAGCATTTTTTAAGCTCTAATTATTTCACAATGAATATGAAAAAATATGATATGATTGGAGGAGACTAAAGGCGACTAAAGACACTACCAAACAGCCGACAATGGAAAAATGTGAAGCAACTCATAATAATCGTGTTTTGGAAAACTTCCTTTTAACGAACATTCAGGAGAGTGCTATGGGGAATTTTATCGAAATCCCATTAGTCCATTTTTAAAATGAACCTATTAATACTATTTTCTCGCCCCTTTTAAAGAGCTCTAATGTTGAATGGATTAGCGATTTTATAAAAGCAAAAGAATATACGTAAATTTTTGTGTTAATTTTAATTCCAAATCAAAATCAATTCATTTTCTGAAAATTTTCATTCATTGAAAATGTATGCCAAGGCTTAAAGCAGCAACGCCACACGTAAAAACTGATGATGGTGGAAAAATACACCGAAACGTATTTTAATTGATATATAAAGACAATAAATGACTGAAACCCAGGAATTAATTTTGATTTGGAATTGAAACACAGTCAGGAAAGTATATACAATTTTAATTTAATTTTGTGTTAATAAATCAATGTGTTAATTTTTTTATAACAAGTTATAATAATTTGCCAAATAGTTTCAGTCTGAAAAACTCATCTGTCGATTAGTTTAAAGCAAGATAGCGCGAAAACGGTGTACGTAGCCAGTTTTTATGAGAATGCTTTTTTACGTAGAAATGATACAGAATTTGATTATCATACCAAAAATATGATACAGTGATCTAAAAAAGTTAAGAGTGTTCTGGGAAGAGCAAGATGTAAGTCGTGATCTCTATGTGTAAGAGGAAACAAGCATAAATATAAACTTCGCCTATATTGTTCTATTGCCACGTTAGTAAGTTTCGTCCAAATGCCGATATCATATAGAAAATTATGTTAAAAAACAACAATTAGAGTTCATTGCTTAACACCCGGTAGAGGCATACGCAACATTTTGCAGACTTTCCTTACTTGCCTACTTGCCTATAGGGAATTTTCATCTTAAAGTTATCACGTGAAATATCGGACACTTATTAAAAAACACCCTGCATTTGCCGCCGTATTGCTTAGAAAAAATTGTTGTTAGGAAGAAAAATTTACTGATACCGGAACAACTAAATATCTTTCCCCATACCGGAATAACTAGATAAAAATATTTATTCAAAAGCATTAAAAGCTTAAACTAAGAGCCAGTCTCTTGATCTAGACACGCAAATAGTGCAATCAATACATTGACAGATGAATGTGATTAATAGAATGATTAATAATGAAATCAGCATTTGGTTCTTATGATCTAAAAATATCGGAAACTTATATGAACTTCCAAATGTTTATCTTGAGAAATCGCACCTAGTTAGAGTTAAGCACCTACATGCAAAAAAGAGCACACTACTATTTTCCGTACCTAAGTCCTCACTATCTATTTCGCATAATAATGCATAAGAATTAAAGCTATAAGCTGCAGGAAAATATATGCATATACTTAATGTGATTTCGAAATAATCCCTATTCATGTATGTTCTTTAAGCTCTCTGGCACACAGTTGTATATCCTGCGAGATGTAATAAACGGCCTCCGGTTCTCAGATTTTAACGCACTATGGGCAAGTATATAAAACGTAATTGAGTTTCGTCTAGTATAGTCCATCTACTATATTATAAGGTTTAAAGGCTTTTGAATATTGTACATTGAATCTTCGAAAATACGTTTACTTTAGAAAATTGACTCAATAAACCATTTCGAAGAGTAAGTTTTTTTAAAATTAATGAGTTAGTTTTGATTACATACCTTAAGTAATTATTGCTCGATGATTTCTCACCGTCAATACTATGGGGGTGGATGTAACCTGAGAACCAGGAACAGTTATTATGTTCATAGATAAAATTGTTTTAAATTAGATGAAGATAAATTATTATTCATTTAAAGATTTTAGATGGGCAAATTGTTTGTAGAACAATGAATAACAATTCAATTCATCAATGAACTCCATAGGAAAATATTCATATCTTAGTAGTCAATACTCAATCTAAAGGTTGGTTTTAAATAAAATGTAAATATAGATAGTTGTGATAATTATTTTGCGTTTTTTTTTTCAACTAATAATTCTTGTTAACCTTTTGTTGCCAATTTCCAAGTTACTAATCAAATTTTGGTTACCGTTTTTTTGATACTCTTAAATTTTCTAAGTCTTCGCATCGTTTTTATTTTCTAGTATTCTCTCTCTTTAGCTGTTTTGGATAAGTAAATCTCCCACAAACTATTGAGTTTGCAGAAAAAAGTTTTATAGATATGGTATTTGAACATCTTCCAGCCCCGTACTTGTTAATGATTTTCTGAGGAAGAAGTACATGACCCCAAAAGCATGTCGAAGTCGTTCAATTCAGAGAGTTTGCTGAATGTTTTTAAATTCGAAAGTAATTTATCAACTATGCACCTGTAAGTACTAAATCGGAAAAATGTATGAAGGCAACCCCACCGAAAATGTTAATAGTTCAACTTTTTATTGATCCGTAGCGAATCGTTTGCGGGCCTTAGTTTATGTCAATTTTTGGTAATGGAGTAAACTAAAGAGATGTTGCCGTTAGTATACATGCTAATGGGGAAACTATGTGTTACATGTACATTAACAATGTATCCCAAATTCGCTATCAAGAACCCTACCATGATCTAATTTTCAGCATCGTTTGGCTCTATTTACGATTAAAAATCAATAATATAAAAACTAAGGTCAAAACGCGTATTAAAAATATGAAAATTAAATTCGTCTCGGATACGCTTGTGATGCAAAAATTGTGACGAGTTTTTCTTATAATTGTGTCTCTGTGGTCTTGAAAAGTCCTGAAAGAAAACAATAATATACGATACCTTCAGTGTTAGTAGCGTTAGAGAGACCCTATCCCTCGAAAGAAATTTCTAAAATAAATCTGAAAAGTCACACATTCAACTGACCGGTATTAAATTCTAATTCTATAAGACCAAAAGGATCCGAACACTGTTCTCGACGTTATCTGAACGGCCAGCTTCCTTTATCTTTTAGCAAAGCTTTCAAAAATCCCATCTAAATAGAATCGCTCGTTTCGTGCTACACATAGGTGCTGATAGGGCCAGAGTTATCTGGAATTAATACTTGCCCACATTAAAAAAATGCGGGTTTGTGATATGCAATACTTCGTAATTGGGCACTATTTTTTGCATTTGGCGAAATAAATTTAGGTCCTTATTAATTACCCGGCATGATCTGCATAACTTTATGTTAGGTATTGTTTTTCCAGGAGTGATGAAACCAACTCCCCAATTACGCCTCATTGTCACCCTCGTTCCAGTATAAGTGCCTTTCTTAATTCATCTTATGTAAATAAGCATTGTTTGCTAAGTACAGCGAGAAAACTTACTAGTTGACTTGCAAGTAGGTAATGAGTATAAAGTAGCAGAAGTAGCAGGAAGGAAAACTAGTATAGATCGTATAATATTTGCATGTTCTATATTTTAATGAGACAAATACACAGATTTACCAAACGTAGCTACTAAATTTTTATTACGTATTCCATCTCATTGCTCAAAATAACCACTGCCTATAAATCGTCACTTTGACTATAAACTGCAAAGATACATAAACGTCTTGACATTTTTTGATTCACGCTGAATTTTCCTTAGATTCAAATTTTTTGAAAGTGGGAAATGGTGTGATATGTGTGATAAGTGTGGGTTTAAAGCTGAAAGTGACCAAATCCTAAATTCGCGTATTTGTAATTGAAGATAGGCTTTCGAGGCCATTCCTTGAAACTTGTGAGTTTTTCGGGTTTTTAGGCCGTCGCAAACTTTTAGGAGCTGGCGCAGTGCTGCGCAAATGGCTTGGTGCCCCAATTCAACGAACCGAAATTAATTTGAAGGTAGTGGCTGTGCGACAATGATTAATACGTCACTATTTATTTATTTGCCGACGTTTCGACTTTCATTAGCGTATTCTTCAAGGCTCAAATTATATGTGAACTTTCCGTCAAAGTGAATTCGTTATAGTGAATAATTAATTAATAGAATTCCTAATCCGTAAAATAGCATTCGCACACTTTTGCACTGCAGACTAAGATCATGCATGATTACGAATTTTTAAAAAATAACTAGTGCCTTGCTATGAATATGCATTCACCATAATAAATCTACGTACTAAGACAGAAGAAATAATTTGAGCCTTGAAGAAGACCCCAGTAGAGGTCGGAACGTGGGCAAATAATTAAATAGTGCCTTTTCATCATTGTTCCACACCTCCTACCTTCAACTTAATTTTCCAATTGGAACACAAAACAACCAAATGAAATTGTTACTTAAACTGCGAGTTAAAAAAATTACGTAACCCTTTTTTTGTTGTTTGCGCAAAGTGTTAAAACATTACTTATAAAAAAAAAATGTCTATGACCCTTTTTTAGATGTTAAAATTCCAGTCTCGGGTCTTGTAAAGCTTTAATTCACTATAATAAATGAGTTATAACTCGTCGGCTAATCAGTTATAACTCTTCAACTCGAAAGCGGCAACAACACATGTTGCCGTATTCGTGTTTGTTCACCAAGAAATTAAAAAAATGCAAATTGTCTTCAAAACCTGACGAGGCCACACAAATAGGTATATTAAAATATGTTTTTAATGACTAAGTTTCCAAAAGGATTCTGATACAATTTTTGGATCGGCTTAAAAGAGCATTGACCAAAAATTGGTATTTTAGACTTGGTCAGTTTTAGCTTTAAGCCCACGATATATGAATTCAAAATTTGTTTAAGATTTGCTTCCTATATTCGTTCGTCGTGTTGAATATATTGTTAAAATTTAAAATATAATTGCAGGTTGAAAAGCACGGCAAAATATTTTTTTATTACATAATTAATTCGTTCAAACCTGTTTTGCATAAGACATGCCGGGTGTGCGTTATTTTGTCAGTTCTGAATCAACCAGAGCGACAATAATCGAAATGTTATGCTCATGCAAACTGTGCTCTAATAGCTCTTCTGAATTCCAATGCAATACAAATTTTAGGCCGAGTTGTATATGGATGGCCTAACATTAAACAAAACGGTGATAAACTGTGACATCTGGCAGAGTAATTAGACGTAAATTTGCTCAATAAAATTGCGACTTTGGTTATTGGATGCGAATATTATGAGTTTTAACGGGAAGTAGCGTAAACGTGTAATCAGCAAAAGATGTAAAATTCTCATAATCGGGTTATAAATGTTTGGCTAATTTTGTTACTGCTTATATTCTATTTGGTATCGGTTTGTTTTACTTGGAATATACCAAGTAAACAGGCTTCGCTTTTAAGTTAATATTTGTCTTTATTGTTGGCTCCAATAAAGTGGAATGCTGTTTAACTTGTGCGCTGTAGTGTAAAGCAAATAATTCATGTTTCATTATCTTGCGAGCAAAATTACATTCACTTGTTATGTGCAACTTGTAACTGTGAAATAAATCCGAAAACCATTTCTCTTTAAATCCACATAAAACCATATTTCCTTCAGACAGCGATAAATCAACTAAATTACAAAAGTTCTCCCTTATTTTTCCCCTCTCTGTGGTTTACTAAGGTTGCATTAAATATACAGCCATATTTTAGTGGTTTCCAGTTGTGTCATCGACATCAGGCCATAAAACATATTTTGGTATTTTAATGTTTGATATATGGCACCTTGCTTATTTATTATACTCTGCATTGCCCATTAATTATAACAGAAAAACGTCCGATAGGCAATTTGTTACTTTTTAATATAATGCAAAAATTGCATATTTTTTATATTTTAATAGAAGAATTTTTTATTCCATATTTTAATATTAATTTAACTAGGTTGGTCAATTGTTTGCAGTGCAAAGGAGTGCAAGTGAACAGTGGAGAATAATAGTTAATTTTTATTTAATTGATTCAATAATAAATACGAAGACAGATTTCCATTAAATTGCGAATTTCCAGATTAACAAAATAGCCTGAGTCCTTAATAGCGTTTGAAATAAGTCTGGTTTTAAGTCCCTTCAATCTCAAGACTTCAAAAAATCAAATGCTGAATAAGTTTGTTTCGCTGATTTGATAATGATGATAAGATTTCCAGTTTTCAAATTTCAAACAGTATGCCTAATATACAGTGCATTCAACCTGAAAAGAAAGTGATTGTGTATCCACTACCCAAAGTATTCTAACTACACGTGATAATCGCTCATTTTATCTGAAGCAGTTTTATTTTACAACTAGGTATTCTCAAAATTTCTATTAAACCATTTGGAAATGTTAATGTTAAACGTTAAAGGGTTTCTTTTGTATTATTAAGTCAATTAATAGTTCTCAATTGATCTTTAAATTTAAATTAAATTTGATATTGCAACTCCTCTCGCAGTGTTGAAGTTCCGTCTTTCAACTTTGGAAAATTTTATTAATGTTTATGTTAATAAATGGGGAGTGTTGTGTATTGATAATTTCGCCCCATTTAATTTGAATCAATATTAAAAAATGAATGTAAACGGGCGCCTAAGTATTTTCATATGAAACATTGGGCCTTGTCGATAATGTAATGAAAAATCGTGTCTAACACTTTAGGCCGTTGAGCCCTCATCTCGTGCATTTTCTCATTAATCAAATATTTGCACCGGGAAAGACTGAATCGTCGATAAGTGCTTGAAAAAAATACACGAAAGTAAATGCACAGTAAACTATTTATTATCAAAGCCGCAGATTATCGAAATATATGCAGTTCCAGCTACCTTGTTCAAGGGGCACTGAGAAACTGCAAAAACTTTCTTTTATGATTTTTTACGGTTATAGAGGTGATAGAAAAAACTAAAATAAATAAAAAAGTCCGAGACATTTGACAACAACCTCGAATATTGATAATTTGCAAGGGTCACACTTTTTTAATAGTTCCATTCTTATTAAATATTGACATAATAAGTGCTCACGTAAAAAGACATCATGAAAATTGTATTAGCTTTGTTAAAAAAATATAAAACGTATAATACACTTTAGATAAGTTCTATATGATTGAGGCGGATATATGTTTTCAAAAATTTTTGTTGTGTTGGTTTTAAAAAGGCGAACGGGTTTCGAAACAAATTGTGTTGTATACAATGTTGGAAGAAATCACTAAATCGGCAATTGAAATTGCGAATTTCAACTAAATAAATTATTTAATTGATATATATTTGCAATTTACACAACACTAAACAAATAATTTATGTAGTTGAAGCAGCGGGTTTTTTGTATTAATTTAATTAATTTTAATTTTACAACAACTTTACCCCTTCATGGAAATCAATTGGATATCGACTTTTAAATGGGCGTTTGTGTCACTAGCAATGCTATTGTTGTGTTTAATTGTATTAGTCCTATTATTTACATTCATTTAATAGTACGACTACCATGCAATTGTTGAAATAAAATTCCGGTGCCAATCTAATCCACAAATAAATGTGCACATGAACTGAAGGAAAAGAAAAAGATATGGAGGATTAGTCTTGGAAAGACATCATAAAATGTTCTTCGCAAACTTCCGCAGTATTATCTCCAAGCTATTTCGGAGTTGGCAACAAACAATTAATAAAATTAAATGGCAATGCCTTTGAAAACTTCAACAAAAATCAGCAAAATTTTATGACAAGTTAAAACTTTATAAAAATAATTGCCATTTTCGTTCCTAAACGTTTGTTCAAGTAACTATAAAAATGCGTTAAAGCTTAGTCGGTTATCACGTCGGCATGTATGATTTCCACGAAAATTTGCGTGCGTTCGGTATATAAAATGTGAACGTTTTAGCAGTTATTATATGTATTGCAACATTGGAATTGTCTCATTCTAAACTTAACTTAAAATAATTATTTTGTGAAAATGGTTTTAGTTGTCATCTCGTGTTTCCAAATTTAAACGTTACATTGAAAAATATGGCCTGTTTTGTTCCGTTAAAATATTTATAATACATTTTAACAATAGTTAAATAATAATTATATTTTCCGAATCCCGGAATATTTAAAACGTCGATACAGTATACCTCCTTTTGATGTAGAATTTATATTATATTTCGATTGCAACATAATTTTCAATAGCAACGTAATTAATTTCACATAAAAACTATAAAAACTGTTTTTAATCTACATTTAATTATTTAAACAGTTCAGTATGCAATACACTAGAATGTTTAAAAGTATTTATTTTAATTTAATTATAGTCACCCCACTCGCTCTGCATTCAACTGCTTATAAAATAAATTCAATGATTGCGGATATAATATATTTGAGAAGGTTTTGACAAAAATATGTGCATTTTACATTTAACTAAAAGTCACAAAACCAACTTTAGTCAACATACTGATGGCACTTCCATTTCCTTCGAAAAACAAGACCCACTTTGCGTTTATTTTATTATAATACTCATTTATAGCAAATAGAGGAATTGAGAAGATCCAGGAAACTGTGTACCGTGTATATTTTCTTCTAGAAGAAAACGGTGGCAAATTGAACGATTGTTGGAGAATTTAAAACACAACAGATTCTGAAGAGCATTATTAATGACACTAAATAATATTGTTTTATTTCGAAAAGTGGGGAAAACAGTAGTTGATAAATTCTGTAAAAGATCTGTAAACATTTACTTGACTGATCTATCTATATCTATTAACCACTTCTATTAGAATATTTGGCTGTTGTTTAGTTAAGGCCTCAAACATGTTTTAGGCCCATTGTAAAAACTTCCGAACTATTTCTAACTCCAAGCCGAGGAATTTCTCATTTAAATTACTCATTTGGGTTCATATAAAGCTGAACTCATATAGCCTCATGATTTCAAATCAGAAAGTCTATCATAAAAGCTCTTGGCAATGTTAACAGAATATATTCCGTATTGATTTGAGGCAAAGTTTTCTGTGATTTACAACTTGTGCACTTAGTTGGCATTATAAATAAGCCATCATTGTAAGCCTACCAAATCGATATTTCTAAATCAGCTTACGTCGAACAATTTCTAACAGACTATATAATTTGCACGAGAACTTCAATCGCTTTACGTGTATCGTCACAGCGACATAACGTTGATTACAGCTTCTTGATTAATACCTCAAATTCTCTTTTGGATGGGAGCACGAGGGACGTGATTAATCTGGTGTGTCAGAGAAACTCTGTGCATTCGACTAGGCCAATCAGGTCCTGTCTTAAATGTACTCCTGCTAAATAAACAGTGGAAACACGTAATGTTATAAGATTGATACATTAGGTAGTTCCATTTAATAGGAAAGTGTAAGCCAGCTAAACATGTGTTGCCGTCAAGTATACCGAATGTTCTTACGTACATAATTTTCATTTCATAGAATTTACAAATTTACTAATTTAAGACTCCCAATAGCTCATAACTGTAACTGTGAAAATTAAATGATAAAAATTGAAAAAACATGAAAGATATTTACTTTTGTACATACTGACAAATCTGAATCAGTTGAAAGAGTCAGGAATGCTGTTAGATCAATGCTGGGTGAACGTTGAGATTTACCGATACCAACACAACCCTCTTGTGCTTCTATTATACTTTCAAGAGTAAGCAACAATAAAATGTATATTGTATATTAACTTTGAATCAACTATCTGTTCTGCATTTGATAGTACGGAAGCATTTTTTAAATATAAAGTATACATATTCTGAAAGTGAAAACCATGTTGTTCATCGCACATTTTGTCTGGTTAATCTACGAAAATTAAAAGAATAATGCGTATTAAATGTATCTAAGTAACAACTCGGTTATTGTTCCTTACATTTATAAATGTTTTTTTTTAATTATGAAGATCGTATTTTACGTATAAGAACATTTGCGCTAACGTGATATTGAGGTTTTTAAAGCCTAAATAAATCAAGAGATTGAAGGAGTAGTATTCAAAAACCGTTCGGCCACCTTTAAAATGGGATGGAATTGTTCTGACGGACCCCAATCAGTTGAGTTCTTCAAGAGTTTATCGTTTCATCTTTTACGTAAACAAGTCCGTTTAATAATTATACTTTATATTTGTTTTCATTTGCACTTTTTATTTGGATTTAAGTACAGTTAAATCCGCAAAATGTTTTAAATACATTATTTTTTTTAATTAAATTTAAATTCAAGTTTATGATTTTGAAACATTGAAAATTAATTTTACGTATAAATAATAGAAAATTGTTAGAAAAGTGGATATGGAGACAAATATTTCCGTGTCTGAGTGAACGAAGATCGAATTATTCAAAAGAAATGGTTACAATGATAGTGGTCTGGTATTGCTATATAAATTTCGTGCCGTGCGCATGCTGTACAAAAAAATGAAGTTTTTCAGCTTTTAAAAGCAAATACAGTTAATTTAAATTATTTCTTATCTGTATTCTTAAAAAATGAGTATTCTCACACGATAACAATACATAAAATAAAACGTAATTATTAACAATACATAGATATAGTTAACATTGTGGAACTTATTCTTCCAAGAATCAGATAAAGTATAGGAAAATTAAGTAGTAGAGAAACAAAAATATTAAAAAAACACATGCAAACACGTTGTAGCGTTGACCTGTCAACAACTACCTTTTTGGGTGCACGGAAGCAGATATGATTTTTTTAGAAGAAGATTTAGAAGAAGTTTATAGAATTGTGGTTTTCTCATATCAAAATCCTCCTCGAGTTGAAGTAGGTTTCTCAAATGGCCCAAATTCGCCAAATTGATATTGACCTATTGCAAAATTGCTGACTATCAAAGTTGCAAATGCATATTCATCGACTAATATTTTCGAGAAGTCAACTCAAGTTCATCTTCAACATCTTAAAAGGATTTGCTAAAATTATCGTTTCTTGAGAATTGTTCATTGAATAATTCAGCAAACAAGAAAATATATATCTTAACGTTGGTCTTGGAAATGTAGTTTTCGGTTGGATTTAATTCGTTTGTTCTACCCTTATAACCACAGACAGGTTTCCAGAATCCATTTCAGTTTTGAGTCGACACCGTAAATTGCATGCTTTTCTGTTGGAGGACCGAAAACAGAATACAAATCCTAATTGTTATCAGTTGTATTTTTACAAATCAAATGCTATTTTAATATGAGACGCTACTTGTCTTTCTACGGTATCGTGGCAGTTATCTTAATTTTAGTTTTGTGAGTTAAGAATTTTTCAACGCAAAGGCACAGGAACATATAGAACGAATCGGTCTTGCTGCCTCAGCTGTTGTTGATGGCTTCAAGGGTCTGTTCTAACCGTTGCATGTTTTTGTCCATTTGGGTTTTGTTGAAAATTGAGTACTTAACCGTCTGTTCGAGCGGATGGCATCCACGAACGAACAAATAAATGGACGGAATTTCTCCTGTTCCTACAAGAAGGCGTAACGATTGTGGTCAAATCTTATCGAATTATTGACGATTTGCAATTTGACATTTGTCGAACTGTTCATATTAGGATATTCTTAGCAAGGCTGATGACCATAGTAATTGCGTTATGTATTATTAAGTTTTTCACAGCAAATTTTTAGCCAAATACTGACTGAAATATTTTGGAGAATATGTATTTCCAAACAACGAAGAATCAGTCTCCAAACTCAATGAGACCCTTTCACTTTACCAATTATTGCTGAAATTAGCTTCATGTTTTCGGACCCAAAGTTTAAATAATACTCATACAAGGGAAAGATTGACAAGTTTTATAGTCTTATAGCTAAACAACAGCAGTGTAGTGAGAATCGCTGGAAGTCTTCCAATATAGGGTGTCAATTTGAAAACTTCCCACTTTTAGTATCTTTCTTACATTTGAAAATATGAAAAATCGGATAGACCCGTCATTTCTATTTGTAAGTGGGACACTTTAAATTAATATTTTTAGCCTCCTTGTTTCAACTTCTTAGGACCCCCTCGGACTGGTAGATTTCACCCTTAGAATATTAAATGGGAAGGGGGGTCAAGTACCACATCGTTTTAAAGGGCGTTCAATTCTCTTTACATTAGTTATTAATTTGTTGCCTTTTGTCGAGATGTTTCCGGATAATCGCGTCTCAAAGTTGTAGAAACAATTAAACTTGCGTGCATTCGGATATTGGTTTTCACGTTAGTGTTTTTACAAAAACAATTGTATTAGGTCTCCTTATAATATAAATGATTCGAAGAGTCGGCTGCACTGTTGAAATTGTTGAGTAAGAGGAAGAAAAACTAGTTTAAACATTGATTACTGATTTTTCATTTGGATCTTATTTCTTATAATAAATTATTATAATATAATATAATATAAAAAATAAAAGATTATTTTACATCGACAAACATAACTTTTTATTGGCGAAATAGCGATTTCTGCAATAAAACCTATGTCCTCTACTTACGCACCCATCTTATAGGTTGTTTAAGTGTTTCTGTAAATAAGGTCTGTTTTTTAACTCTTCCCTAACATTTCGGAAAACTTCACCGGGAAAATACCTACATTCTGCTGCAATACGCCGTTTAAGATCATCAATATCAGCAGGTGGTGCCTTATAAACAATGGACTTAAGATGTCCCCAAAGAAAAAAGTTTAAGGGTGTTCAATCCGGTGATCTTGGAGGCTATTCAATTGATCCTCTTCTGCCATTCGATCTACCGGGAATATCTTATAAATGTTAGGGAGGGTTCGAAAATAGACCTCATTATTGTTTATAGGAAAATTGACAACATTTTGGACAACTTATAAGATAGTGCGTAAGTAGATCTCATGGGTTTTATTGTGGAAATTTCTCTTCCGTAAATAAAAAGTGATTTTTCTCGAAGTAAAATAATTAATAAATCCGAAATCAATTGTTTGAACTAGATTTTCTTCCTGCTATTCAACGATTTTAACGGTGTAACCGAAACTTCTAATCATTTTTACTATAAGGAGACCCAATGACATAATTTTTGTTTGAACACTAATCTGAAAACCAAAATCTCGCGATTATTCGAAAACATCTGAACAAAAAGCAACAAAGTAGTAACTAATGTAAATATAATGCTGCCTTTGATTTAAGATTGTAAGGGTGATATCCACCCGTCCTAGGGAGTTGAAATAAGGAGGCAAGAAATATTAATTTAAAATGTCCCCCTTACAAATAAAAATTACGGGATTTTCCTATTTTTCATATTTTAAACTGCAAGAAATATATTAAAGGTGAAACATTTTCAAATTAACACCCAGTATTTATCAGGCGTGGAAATAATTTATAAGTACATCTAGATCTCACATTAATTTTCTGATTAAGAAACACGTCATTACATATAGTAATTGAACATAAATTTTCTACACAGTTTCATACGAAACGGTAACATTTCGGACTGAGAAGTTGCAAATATTTCGAATTTATCAACATTTTTCCACACCTAAGATTACAAAACGAACATTTACTTGCAACGAGAAATTTATTATAATAATTTAGTTCTTCAGGAGACTGTAAAACTTTGAGCTGTTGCAACTTTTCCAGAGTTTTTTAGGCGTGAACTCATTATTAGTTCTAATAGAACTAAATTGCTGATAGTAATAAGAGCGCTAATCAACACCTTCATACTATTTTTACTTAAGTTATGAAGTTAGATAATCAATTTAGTTGAATCTTGTAGGGTCATTAAATGTGTTAGTCCGTGTGTTAATTCCGGATAAGGTTTTCGATTGTCCTGGTAGAAATTGTTTGCTCTTGAAAGCCAAAACTTCTTGTTTATGGTAGGCAATGTACTTTCAACATGCGACTGTTAAACTGATATGTATGGATGTAAAATTTGACAACATTTAAATTTGAAACTGCACAATTGGCAATTGCTAACGTCGATTTATTCAACCTCCAATAGTCCATCAAGATTGTAACATTTACACACGGGGAAGGGTAAACATACACTGCTGGTATAAGTTAGTTATTTGGCCCACGAAACATGTGCACTAGGAAACGTGCAACTTTTACCGGCTCTATTCATTATATCTAATTGTCTTCAAGTGGGGAAAGGCAGTTTTGCTTGCTTTTAGAAACACAGTAAAAGATTTACTTAAATGGTTGGTAACCACATTTGCATTTCATTTGTGACACTTTCATCACAGCTACAGGTGCGAACTGCAACGATGACAATTGGATTTACGACACCGCAATAGACCGACAGAAAATCATAAAATTAGCAATGGCTTCCACTATATTCAAGTTATTTAATGTGCCACTACATATATCGACTAATCCACTTCATCTGAAGAAACTCAGCTTTCAATATTTTTACTAATTCTATTCGTCTAAATTGACGACCTTTTGCTTGATTTTTATTAACAATTTTGTTAAAGTCAGACTGAGCACTCAATGGCTTTTAAAGCTAGTACGCAAAGCTGATCTCCCGATTATTTAATGTGACGAAGACACCTCAAAATTGAGCAAATAACACTATGTATTAGGTTAAATGTTTCCGAAATTAGTGGTGGTATTCTGGCGCCGAATGGCATCCTTAAATTCTCTCTGACAGTTGCAATCAGTAGTTATCGTTCGGATTCTAGCCATTTGGGCGATGTGCTGCTATTTGGGCCTTTCCAATTAGCACTTGAAAATAGAGGGACACATATTAGTTTTGGATTTGGTGTTAAACTGGATAAATTGAATTTTATCTGCAAAAAATAATTATTTTTCAGTTCATTCTTTGTCAGTTCATTCTTTTTCAGTTTCATTTCAGTTGATCTCAAGTTTCATTCTCGAAGAGACTAGCGACAAAAGCTTACTGATAAACCGTCCAATCTACTTACTGGCTTTATTTAAGAAGTTATCGTTTATCCATGTTTTGGTTTTACACTATCGATATGAAGGCTCCAATATATCTTACGAGCTTCGGATAAAATTGAGAGAAGTGAAGCATGCTGACATTAGAAGTATGTACGGGACGTATTGCAATTTTTCTTCTGCTTGCAGTGAAGCAAGAATTGTAAGCATTAAAACATTTCGTTCATTATTAATTCAGATACTGTCGCATGTATTGTACGTTACAAGAAGTGCAGCTGTCTGTACGAATGACACACTTTATGCAATTGGATCCCAGAGTACAAACTCAGAATATATTACCTCATTAGTACCGATTTAATCACTTAGTTGTGGTTATGATTTACGGACTAATTTTATCAGAGATTAACCGCTTAACGGAATCCAAATGGAAACGCCGGACTTTATGTAAATCTTTATTTAATCCATTATGTGATTGTTCCATTGTTTTCTTTTGTGCTGTAGGATCGTTCTGTAAATTAAATACATCGATTTCTACGTCAAAAGTTTCCGCAAAGAAGGCAGCCTTGAACACCGAATTCAAATTCCTCTAAAAATATTTGTGGTCAATAGCACCGTGGATAAAAGATTTAATATACGACATGGATATTTGCCTAAAAGGTTTCCCACGGCAAATAAATTGACGTGGTCAAGCTATATTTTCCTTTTTGGTGACACTAAACCCTAAACTTGGACCGTTTCGTTTCGGTTGACATATCCTGTATCATATATCATCAAAATGTTGACTTGATCAGGCGATTTGCATCACTTACACTATTATCTGCAAATAGTATAGGTTATACTTTCTATGAATGTGGAAGTGAATAGGAAACTATGCAAATATTTGGTAATAACCATATTAGCAGTGGCTGAATTAAAAAATGTGAACATAAAATAGTGATGATTGAAATAAATTCTATATAGTGTTTGCGGCTTTGTAGGTATAGTTTGTGTAAGTAAGCAATGTTTTACCATTTTGTTTATGCACCTTGCCATTCGAATTTAATTACATAACTTAGTTCTTCGATAATTATGAGAGACAGAACTGGTAACTGGTAACCAAGTCAGTTAAATTGAGATGTTTTAAAAATTATAGTAGTAAAAATCTTTACTTCTTAAGAAAAGGCTATCGATCTATCGGCCTTACTGCCCTGGATTAATTACACATTTTTGTATGGCAAATTAATGAGTTAAATAAAAATTATGTTTTTTGCGGTTTAAAGCTTTTTGATAGTACATTCCTAGGCTCATTATTGGGGCGACTCTTTTCGATATTTTCACTGAACCGAGCTTTTAGTTTTCGATTATTTTCCAGGCCAGTAGAGTAAAATCTTACTTTTGGTCTTTCTCCAATAAAGTCGATAGGACCAATATGAACAATTGGGTTGTGCATAAAAGTGCTATTATTAAAAGCGCAATAATTGAGACTGAGATTGAGAAGAATGGAACCTTAGATTAACTGACGCATTTAAATATGATTGCTGATACATACGTAGTTGAAATGGGGGGCACATTAATTGCTTAAATGAATTAAATTGTAATTCCTTGTTTGTTGTGCTCCTAGCTCCTTTTCTGGGCAACTAACTGAAAATAAAATAACTAGAGTATATTCTTAAAACAGGGAGTGAACTTCGCATTAAATTTTTCCAATTGAATATTTTTTTACCTTTTCTCGTTCTTGACGAGTTAGCACATTTTCCACCACGGTGATTTTTTTCACTTAAGAAGAAAACCTTTTAGAGGGAGGGGCCAGTAGGTATGTTTTTATTTCAACTCTTATGCTATCCAAGGACAATATGATATTTAAAATTGTTCGTCGAGCAATTTTTCCCATGCAAATGGAAACCTCTTTGTCGCTATGATAAACTTGCACTTTAACCCTTTTTATTAAATAATTTAATAATTTTGTCAATGAGAAAGTTGTCGGTTATAAATTATTATGTTATGCAACATATATACATAAAGCATTTGAAGACATTTTTATAAGACATATTTTAGAGCATTTAAGGCTGATCATGGATTTGCACTTTCCCCCGATATATTACAAAATTATAAAGATAAATATGCTCATTATCGTTATTACGGAGAAACAATGTTAATCCAATTAAATTTTTTATCTCATTAGTAATGTGGTATTCAAGCTTAGGGAAAATTATTTCTAGATGCAGTGCCTCACACTAATTACCCCATCTAGTCTGCGGCTCTCTCATTATTAATCTCAATTTTCTTTGCGCTCTTTTACTATACTTGCATTTATTATTTCGAATTCCCTGCTCTAAGGCACATGCTTTTTACATTTAAAGTTGCTGCTTTTCTGATACAACATTCATTAGATATTATTTTGTTGAATACTATGCACATAAATGAAAATGTTTTGTTGTYGTTTAAACGTTGTTTGGCATTGGAACATTCGCCAAGCAGGCCGCAACCTTTATAAGCTGGAATATCATTTATTCCAGAGTTGTGTCCGGTCATCCCATTATTCTCTTAACATAAGCTTTGATTCATTTATTTTCGTTCGCTGAGAGAAATCTGATATATGATCAACTATAGAACATACACGCAGGTGTTATAAAAACCCGGGCTAAAATGATCCACTGAGAGGTGATAAATTACAAATTTAATCTCACCGGACAGGCCGAGTGATGAATTACCAATGAATAGAGATTGAACAGAACGGAGGATAATAGAGTTGAAAGACTTTGTTGTTGGACGTGGGAAAGTTGCTTGCTTTTGTTAGGGGAAGTTCTGTTTCTATCTTTTTCGATTTTGTTGATCGTTGATTAAATCAATTACGTACTTACTTATAATTAGAACGCGCATTCCTTTGCATTCAGACGATAAAGCTGCAACTCTGCCACACCTATTAAATAATTTTTTTCGATGCCTTCAAAATTTTTTTTTAATTTACAAAGGATGGTCGGAAGTTTAAGGAAAAGTTTCTGAGAGCAATGTTTAGTCAACGTAAAATGTCGGGAATTACAAAGTCACGAATATCAATCCACGTCAGCCACGTGTATATGTTTTAAATTTCGTTTCGTGGAAAAAATTTGCCATAAAAAATTGAAGGTACATCTGTTTTTGTAGTAATATTCTCTATATTTGCCATATTAGTTAAATTTGCTTGTGGGAATATTACAAACGTTGGGATAATAAGCAATATAATGACGTAATAATTGCAACACATCTACACTAAGAGCCAAAAAATATTTAAACTCTTCTAGGTACAGTTAAATATCTATTGGTGGGATTCTAAAAATTTCAGTTGTTGCCTCCAAATATTTGCACGTAAACCTAATGTTTGCAAGTAGAAGTGCATTGGTTGTATTTTCCATGAGGACTCTTGCAACTTTGTTTCGCGAAAGCAAATTGTGTTGCAATTTTTACTGGTAACGTGGCGGTCTCCTGGAATAAAATCAAATTTATATAAAATGGTAGATATATAGCCTTTTTTAAAACTATTAATTGACATGTAGTTCCCTCAAAATTTGAAACCAAAGAAAAGTTGTACGAATGCTTTGAATTTCTTATTCACGCGTTTGTTTCTATCAAACCCAACCAGGTCGCGATTTTTACTTATGTGTAGTATTTTCAGTTAACCTTCACTGACGACTTTTATGAGACCTTCACTTCCAGGTTTCTGAAAATAGTTAATTTCCTTGAAAAAAAGCAACACACCGTGGATTCCCCGACTTTCTCATGGTGCAAACTGACCAATTTAGAGCCGCCATAACATAAAAGTTAAACTGTATGCAAGTTTAACATTAATTGAAGTTTTGTTGCTTATTTGTACCTTAGAATTTTTGAAGAACAATCGTAAAAGTAGCCAAAAATACGCTGTATTGCCACCACATGTCTGGCTTCATGGTTACTGTTGTAATTTTTATGGAAAAGAATGTACAAAATCATCTATTTTCCAAAAGAAAATGTTGCGGAAGCTTAAGCCAGTTTGGCAATGTTTTATTTGCAATGCGAATCGTTTGCCAGATGACCAATGAATTATTTTAAAATATTGCTCAATAACGAAGATCACAGTCCTTATTCAATAGCTATTATGTTCGAATAATTAACTAAGAATAATTCTTAACATTTTCCGGTTTAAAGAAATATAGAAAACATTAATTTGAATGCATGGAACCGAGATAATTATATGTAAGATGCAGTTCTAATTCAGAAGTCAAACTGTTCTCATCTAAACATTCAATATATCAATAGCTGCTCTGTAACGCATAATATTGCCATACATTTTCTAATATATCTTATCAGCAACTATTTCACATGAAAGTAAATAATAATCCTATATCTCATAGCAATAGAGAACTGCTGTGCATCCGCGGTTAAATGAATACACGAACATGAATTTTCTGTGTGCATATATTGCTTCCAATAACTCATCTGATTTGAGAGAAGCACAGTGCGATATCTGAGGCTGACCTAATTTCTTTGAGAAAAATTCCGTATTCCGCAACAAAACGTGCATCCCCCACTAACATCATAAATCAACAAAAATGGTGCCAAGACTAAAAATTTCTATGCCGAAAAATAAAAAGTCTAACACGCTTTATATCGCGTCACAACTTTTTGACAAGTTAAACCACGTTTTTACGTCGCAGGTAGGGAAAGGTTTTGCTTGGAATGCTGCCAAGCTGAGCAAGTTGCAGCAAACATTTTCGGTAAATTACTAAATTTGCATAACTATTATTCAGGAAGGTTATTAGTCATAAAACTACGCTTCAAGGGTCTTACTTTACATTAATTTTCCGAAAATAAACGTGTGGACTCCTGGACAAGCGGAACACAGAATTTAGTGAGAGGCACCGACAAGCTGATGCGTCTCCAACAGAATAATAAAGGGTTTATTGCTGCTTTAAAAAGTTCAGGTTTGTACTTCTGATTTATTGCTGTACTTGCGTCTTACACTTTAGACCTTATGGTGTGACATGATACAAAACGTTAAAGCTAGACGTTATTTCTTACATGGGGCAGGTCTTAAAACGTTTAGGTGAAAGTAATGCCCTTTGCTTTAGTAACTCCAAGTAGAATCTTCACTTTTCAGATTAAAGCATTTTTCATCAAAACCAATGCATTCGTATAAAAATTGTCCTTCATTGTTTCGAAGGTAGCAACTTGTAGCAAATAGATTGAGGTTAATTCAGTTTTCCAATAAAGATGTACCAATGCCGCAAATTGATTGAAGCATAGTAATCAACAATTATGTTTTATGTAGATTGACGAAAAGAAGTTTGCAATGAATGTTCAAAATATTTTTTTCTGGTTTCCAAAATTGAGCAGCTATTAATATTTAGTAATTTGCGTAAAATTTGATAAAACAACATTCCTTGTTAACCCAAACTGAATTTTGCCCAAATCCAGACCAGTCGGTCGAGTCTGGTTTCTTTAAAATCGAGTGCAATTATCATTATTAATGGAAGGAAAAATAAACAACAAATCAAAGAGCAAAATTTGAAAATAAAACAGAAATAAACATTTTCAAAGAGAACTGCCAAAAATTAAATAAAAGATAATTGTTAAATTAAAGAGTGAAACGATACGTGGTGATAAGCATTAAAGAAAGCAGCACACTAAGAGCACGCTGGCCAGACAGAATTAGTCTCACCAATTGGGTAAAGTATTCACTTCAAACCCATTTTACAGTGGATTAAACAACAAAACTTCCTAGACAAAGTTGTCAATAAGGTTGTCGATAAGCGGTTAGGATTACTATTATTGACTATTATTATTTGCCCAAACAAGTAGTAACTTTATTACTTGGTTAGCTGAAAGATTCATACGATAGTATGCGGAAAGCCGAATGCGTAAATGGTGTGATTTTGGGCGCTATGTTAGCAAATCGAGTTAGAAAATTGTAGTATGGACTACTTCATTGATTTTTATCTAGAGAGATGTTTTGAGGTGTCTCTAAGCAGTCACTGACTTCTGTCCAAACCCACAATAAAATATTTGTATGAGTAGTATTTGTATGTATAATTTTAAAAATTTGCAACTGTATCTATCTGATGGGCCTATTTTTAAATAGGAACTTATCCATTAAAATTCTTCAACAATTTTGCAGGAAACGTAACCTGTAAAAAGGTATAGATGTTTTCTTTCATTTTTCTATCACAATTCTATTGTAGCCTATTACCTATTCGAAGGTTTGTATTCTATCTTTGCGACAAATCGTATAAAAGCAAATGTTTTCGGTTCAACCCAATTCCTTCAAAGATACAAGACACGCTGCAATAGGGATTTAGGAGAAAAATACTCGACAAAACAGAACTGGAAACGTTTAATGTGCGGTGACAAGTACATTGAAAGTTTCTTGTGGCATTACTGTTTGTGAGTTCTGAGATGCGGAGATCCTTTCGGCATTTTCTGTGGATTTGGGAAAAAGTCATTTCGGTTTAATTATATTTTATTATACCTTATTCCACCGGTTTGGTTTTGTCTAAGTAGACATTGTCTCATTATTTAGGTCGGTTATAAAGTTTCGTATATTTATTTTATTACAAAACTGATACCGCGTAACCAGGGTTAGATGGGTACAATTCGTATTTTAATAGAAAATCGTAATACTATGGTTATTTCCTTTTGGATAAAAAATTATATGGAGTATAAATTGGGCATAAAATTACTTTTGAACATATTTTAGTTAAAAATTTGACAATGTTTTTGAAATTTAACATATCCTTACATGCGGACGTAAAACGTTAAATATAAATGCGATTTTCAACATAAAATCTTATGTAGGTAATGCATGCACTCTTTCTAAACTTGTTATTGCCCATGTAAAATGCAACATCTTGAATACGTTCCACGGCAGGTAGAGACAATTTGCGCAAATGGAAGACGAGATCTGGCAATCTTCTTCGAAAATTCAGTTGTGTAACTGTTGTTTTACAAACGCACTAAGAATTATGGCTTGCATAAAAAGGATTGTGAAAGTACAGCATAAATATTATTGTACTGGGGAAAAAATGTTTTATATGTATGTATATACAAAGATCGTGGAAAAGCAAGAATATGACATGTATATTGCCTTGCCTCAAAACTATAAAATGTTGTTGTGATCAATTTAATACTTTTATAATATCTTACTTTGGTTCGGGTCGAAAGTATATTAATTTCCAACTCTCAATGAAACAATATTTTGTAGCTGTGTCTAATATTATTTTCAGCAAGTAATCGCAAAATTAGACACTAATATATCACACGCTATTTTATTTGACTATTTGAATGTTAGGGTGTGCTTTTTGAACCTGTTGTGGATGAAAACATTGTTGTTTTCAAACCGTAGTTTTGGTATTATTTGAGACATTCTCGAGGCTCTGGAAGGCAAGAGAGAAGCTCTAGACTATAACAGTCACAAATATGGACACACGTGCAGTTAAAAATGGAAGCACATAAAAAGTACTAAAATCAAAGCATACTGTGAAAACACTGTTGAAAACTGTAGTCTGATTAGGAAAGTGTACTTGTTTTGGAGAAAAGAAAAGCGAATTGGAAAGTAATAAATTTGAAACTGTCTTGAACCGTAGGTAAAGCCAAGCATTTGGAATTAACGTAAAATTTGACTTCAGAAATTTGATGTTCGATTTCAATCAATTTACAAATTCAGTTATGGGATTTATCCAAAATATTGCACTTACTTTGCCCCAAAAAAATTGAACTGAACTCATTGAAATTAATCAGTATATTTCAATAAGTTTAGTACTTAACTTTTAGACTCTCAAAAACAATCTTAAGTCACTGAAGGTAATTAATTTAAAATTTTAACGTTTAACTGTAAATCGAAAATGCAGGACGAAAATACCACTTCATAGGTGTATGACACATATTCTGCCTTTTAAACAAATTTCTTCTGAGTTTTTTTAAATAAATAATTACATTTTGTTTGGATTACATAATTTTATTTTCAGTTTTTATGTGATATTTTTATATCAGCCGAAGTTTGCTATCAGAGCCATTACTGATTTGTTTTGTTGGGGCTGACTTGAAGGTCTCTGTAAAACTAGACATTGTCTTTATGGCTCAAGATGTGAATCATCTTTGCTTTCAAGAGTCGTTAAAGCTCCAAATAAACATTATCGATTTGACGTGGTTACGTTAGAACAAATTGTATGTCTTTTGTACGTCTTACTGTACGAATTTTGTTTATAAATCATGATGGATTTAAAATTTAGATTTAGAAACCATGATTTGCATTGTGTTGTATCATTTTGCTCTTTTGAACACTTTATAATCCATGACCTTTCCAGTTTATAAAGCATGACTTTATAAGGTGCGGTTTCAATTTGCTCTTTTGGACAAAATTCTTAAAAAAGTTGCTACAGTCAGCGTCTGATGGTTCTATCCGATCAACAATAGTTTTCAAGTTCCATTCGGTTTCTATGATTGTGTCTATATGCTTTACTGGAATGTCGAGGCACAAATGTTCTAATAGAAAATGTAGAATCTGGTGTATTCTTAAGCAAGATACTTTTTTAAATTTATCTGCTGATTTTAAATTTGTTGATATTAAAGTTCCAATTCGCCAGTTTTTCCATGTTCCAAAAGTTCCAATCCATAGATTACAGTTGATATCTTGAAACTGGGATACTACCACTGTTCAGCGTGTGGTCGAACATTCCTCCTCATTTATCTTGGTTCCATTTGCTTTACAATTAGTTGTTTCGAAATATTGCTAAAGTAAGATTATTTTCTCAGGGGAAGATGTAAAGTATATGTTGTGTTAGGCCCACTTTTTGTTTTTAAATTTGGAAAAAGTCATCATTTTTTTTGGTTTTAACTTATTTGAAAATTTTTGGATACTATTTTTTATATGCAATAAGGTTTTATGTGGTTTTCACTTAAATTTATGATTAATTAAAGGTGATCTGTAGACGAAGTTAGAATTTACTTATTAATACAGTGATTAAATTTCAGTTAGAAGATCTAAATAAATTATGTCCAGAAATACTTTATTCCGTGATCTTTGGCGTAGAGCAAAGGTAAAATGTTCTTCTTTAGATTCGGAAGCATAAGAAATAAATATCGTTTGTCTGAACAAAACACAGTAATATGTTTCGCATACACCTCAATGCATCAGAAGAATCGTAGGATCAATTATTTCGTACAACCATTATGAAAATATTTTAATTTAGCTTTAATTGACAAAATCGTTCAAGTTTGTTTCAAGCGTAAAATTATTACGATACGTCTTGAAGCATAGGATTAACACGTTGATACTAATACGATACGCAAACATGTTATCACCTCCACAAGCAAGAATTGTTCAAAAAATTGTCATTTTTTGGGTAGAAATGAAAATAGATTGCTATCGTCCATTAAATGCGCTTTGCTTCAAAATATGGGCTTTTGAAATGATGGCAGAGTTTGATGTTACCGAACTTATAAGTTTTTGTTTTTATGTTTTATGTCTCAAGCAGAATCGAGTCTGATATTTGAAGTAGCTATTTTGTAATGGGCATGTAACATAAGTATTGCAAAAACAAATGTAGTAGGTATTTCAATTTTTTATTTTATCAATATTTATTTAAAAATTCGTGCCATAATATAAAAAAATCTGCAAAACCGTTGAACCGTTGGACTGATACCGATTCGTTAGTTTTTTAGATCAAAGAAAAATTCAAGGTATGACTGCCGATTGCACACATGATAAACTAATATTTGGACCAGGGAATTAATTTAAAACATCAAAGGCATAGTAAACGACATTGCCGATCTTTTCTGAGGAATTTATCCTGGTAATCAGAAATTATTAATATTGCTAGAATTCGAATACGAACAGAGTGAGCTGTTTTATTTAATCTCCTGAATCTTAACGGCGCTGAAATATTTTTTCAATTTTTTATTTTATTTATTTCCTTATTTCAAATAACATTCTGATACATGCACATGTATAAAGAATACAAAATGAAATGGCGTTAAATATTGGCTGAAGGGTCCGCAGTTATTTTAATATATGACGTGAAAATAGGAATTTGATTCGAAAATGTGCTTACTCATTCGGAAGAATAACAGATAATTGTTGATGGATTTTAATGCTAAACATGCTAATTGTGTAAATTACTTTGTAAATTGCCTATCCAGAGCTCAGCCGGATCACAAGTTTTATTCATTTTAGAACTATTTTAAAAATATTACCCCATTCTTCTTGATATCGGTTGATAATAACCAACAATCGACTTCTAATAACTCTCTCTAATAATCGACCATGTGTTTCGAATTTTAAAATTGCAGTCTCATTTCATAAAAGCATGCGAAGCTGGATCTTATATCTACTTCCGACAACCGAGAGCGCTATCGGAAATTAATTTAGCCTACCATTTCCTCATATTTTTCTGCAGCTAGAAAAATGTGCTTGAAGATAATAATTGTTTATATTGGTCTGGGATATTAAAAGTCGAGTACCAATCAGATTTTTAGATTTTTCATTTTTTTTCATCAACTAAATGCAAATGAATAACTCTCAAATCAGTGGTGATTTCCCTATTGACAATCTTGTTTACTTTCACACAACCTTCCAGAATTCTTAATATGGGGTCTTTAAGAGAAAACGCATTTAGAACTGTCATTGTTAAGTGCGAGTTATGTTTAACTGACCTATGGGAGTACGCACACGGTCTTGACTTCAGGGAAACATTTGTTTATGATATAAGCAACGATAAGGGCTCTGGTGATGGCAAAAGTTTCCATTGTTGTTCAACATTTGTTTAGTTACACCCAGTAAGCTCATCACGACTTTGTTATTTTTCAATTACGTATTTACCAGCGTCGCACAAGTTCTAAAAATGGGACATGATACTTGGAATCGTTCAGTTTTGGTCGTCTCTGTCACATATATAATTGAATCTGCTCGTATATAATTAATATATACAAGTTAATTGACGGATTAATAAATAACCGGATACAATCAAGAAACAGTAAAATTGTTGACTGTCAAAAAATAGTACTTCAGTAGGGACTGTGATATCAATATAGATTGGTCCCTAATCCAAGGTAGATAAACAGCTCAATAAGTTTAAAAAAATAATTTAAAACTCACCTGTGTCGTTAAAATATGAAGTATGAACGCGATAATGTCGAACAAATTGAATTTGCAAAAATTCACGCATTTTTAGTTCGGGTTAGTTTGGGTAAGTAAGACTTCGTTGCCTAAAACCTTCGGATTGCCCTTCCAAACACGAATAAGTATTCTCGTTTTAAAACTCCTTCATTGTTCCTTTGGTGAAAGGAGGTAAAGAACTTTGAATTACGTCTCTAGTCGTATAAAGGAATTTCTCTCTGTTGGCCTATAGAGATTTCTCACAAGTAAAAACTATTTGAAATGAGGGAAAAACATTTTCATTTCACAGTTGCACAAAGTAACTTCAGATTTTATTCCCATCTCAGGAAGTCACGTAACGTGAAAATTTGTTGACGTAATTAGCAGCGTTTTTCCACGTAATGGGACCTTATTGTCGGCAGTTGTATCTTTGGATGGCGTAAAGGTATTTAAAATTTAACTCGTGGAGTTCATGGGGACGCATTCAGTTTTGCTTTGCAGCGAAGTTTGCAGCCGTTTCAAAGCAGCAATCTCAAAGAAATAAAACAGTATGACCGATTTACTTAGTACGTATTTGTTTATATATTTATTTCCAATTCATAGACTGCTAACCCAACCAGTTTTTATTAGTGGTTCTTAAATTAAAAATACTTTCATGTTATAAGCCTGTTATTTATAGGAATATAATAAAAAGCCTAGGATTAGATATAAATTAAATGCATTAACAAATTCGAAAAATGTTTCAAACGATTTTTGTTTTATTTCATGAATACGTGATCCATTATCTACTCTTCCGATGTACCAAGTGAATTTCTAGACTCACCATTGGGCTTTAGAAAACTGTACGAATTCCAGGACTGTTTAAATTATGGTAAAGTTTAAGAAATTCCTGTTGAGCTAAATCGCATTTCAAAGCTAAGTAAAATGCAATAACTTGTTTAGAGTACCTAAAACATATTTTTTATTTCTATTGTAACTTATAGCACAAAGTCTGGATTTACCGTAACTGGCTACATTGTTATTCATTATTTTGCTGATTTAAATACACACATTTTTCCATTTTTGTCATCAGCAAACTCGTTTGCATTAATCAAAATTCTCAAAGGCATTTAAAATAACATTTTGTTCTGTTTTCATTTCATTTCATAAAATACGCAATCATTTTACGTCTGCTAGAACTCACAAGGACAATTCGTGTACATAAAGAATATTTTCACCGCAATTTATTTCCAATTATATGAGGACCTTAAAAAAAAGAACGTATCATCTGTGTTTGAGTGCTTACAAGGATTTTGATTTGAAAGTCGATTTCACATATTACCAGTCATTTTAATTTTTCTCTTATTTTTATGCCAGCTTTTGCTCGCACAACATTTAGTTAACTAAAACGACATATTTTAGACTAATCCGAATATGACACATGTTAGTTTCACATATTTGAAATAGTTCGTTCAATTTTATTTGCTTAAACAACGTCCAGAAGTGCAATAAGTAAAACTTCGTTCTGTGAAAGCAAAGTAGTTATTTTCCACTTGTTTCACTACTTTAATTCGATTTTACCCTCGCCCTTTGAATAATAATTGCCGCTGTTGAGCTGGTCCGTGAGCGAAGTTATCAAAGTATCCAGTTTAGTACCAGTACACCAGTACACCATCGTTTGAAAGATTTTCCGATAGCAAAAGAACTTAAAACGAAAGCTTAGTTAAAGACAGGTTGGGGATGATTCGTTGCCTTTATTAAATCATTATTAGTTTCAGTGCCAAATAATAAATTATGACGAATTAAATGAACTAATTATTCCTAAATTGCCTATCTTATTCCCAAAAAGAAGTACACAGGATCGATAATTTTATTGTGCTTACAGTATTAAACTAAACTTAATGAATTATTTCTTTCTAAGGTCCTTGTGGCAAAAGGTGCACAAACCGTACATACAACATGTTTGCATTTCCCTTTTAAGAAAAGAAAACCAATAAATTATGCATCACATTTAGCCCAAGCGAAATTTTAAGAGTAGAGTAAGAGGATTCTGCCAGATCGGAGGTTTATTATTTACAGCTTTTCGAATAAATCCGAAACTCTATATCAGACTTAGTTAAACATTTTTACAGAAATGTGACTATTCAGAGGAGATGAGCGTGGGTTTGGGATCGCAATTTGAGTGTTCTGGTAAAGCTGTCCAGCCGGGTAGCATTATGCAAGTCTTTAGGATGTACAATTCATACTTCATGGAAAAACGGTTAATATTTGTTGCCGTTTTAGTTACAGGATTTACATACAATCCACACTGTTATATAGATGCACAATGAGCCTTTTCGGGTTTCTGTAGATTTTTTATACCAGGTGAATATGAAATTATTTAAACGGCTTAATACCCAGTAGAAGGAGTCTTTACTTCTCCTCTCTTAACAGCTCCTGTAATTATAAGTAGTCACCATTCATTATATCATTATGCTAGTGGCTTTTTCTTCTTCTTTGAGTGCCGTCTCCTATCAGAAGTTGGATATCATCATTGCTATTCTTAGTTTATTTGCCCCTATTCTGAAAAGTTGGATTGACCTACAACCAATCCCTCAAATTTCTCAATCATGAAATTCTTCTTCTACCAATGCTCTTTCTTTCCTTTATCTTTCCTTGCATGATCAAAATAAGCATCTCATATCGTTGTCGTCTCATTACGTTCCCCAGGGATTGTTATTTTCTTGCATTTGTGGCGTTAATTACTTCACATTCTCTAACGATTTCTCGAAGTACATCCATATTTGATCTTCTTTCTGTACATGATATCCTGAGCATAGTTCTGTAACACCACATTTCAAACGACTGTAGCTTGTTTATGAGCTCCTGTTTAAGCGTCCAGCCTTCGAATGCATAATACAGAACTGCAAACACATAACACTTTAATCTTCTCATTCTAAATTCTATTGTGAGGTCTCTGGAACAGAGGATTGTTTTCAATCTCACAAAATTCTTGCGGTTCCTATTCTAGTTCTTATTTCTATTGTTAGGTCGTTAGTTTCTGTAATGCAGGTGCCTAGGAACTTGTTAGGGGTAAATACGTTTATTTGTTGTCTACATTGTTCACGAAATCTACCAGTTCTGTATAATAGTCTTTGGAGTTCTACAGCGGAGGTTTCTATAGTCGCTGTGTCTTCCGCGATCTTCTATTGTTTATAACCTTCCCGTTACCATTATTCCCACATTTTTATATACTAGTACCTCTTTAAAATGTTGTCTAGTTTTTCATGTCTTATTGTATCGAAAGCTTTTTCGAAGTCAACGTAACAGACATGGATATCCATATATATGTCTTGACACTTCTGTGCTGACACAACGCTCCTTTCGTGTCTAGTCCGTTTCTAAACCCAAATTGACTATCATCAATTCCTGCCTCTAATTTTTTACTAATGTGGCCATGGATTACTTTCAAAAGTAATTTTGAATAGATTTCTCTATTTTATTAGTTATATTGTTGTGCATTCACATCAGACTTCATGTTCAGCGTTTGTGGATCTTGGAATGGTGCTGAAAGTGGAGAGTAACCATTTCTATGGTATATACCCTGTTTTGTAGACTTCGCCCAATAAGTCCAGTAGTATATTCAAGGTATCGTCGTTCATACATTTAAATGTTTCGACTGGGATGTGATCTGGACCTACTGCTCTCCCATTGTTGGTATTTTTAAGGCTGTTTTCATTTCTGCTTTTAATATTTTTAGAACTTATTTATTTTCTACTTCAATTTCCAATTGCTTGTCTTGCTCTATCATCTCCAAGCAGCTGATTGATGTATTCAGTCCATTCCCTTACTTTTTATTTGTATCGAAAAATTCCGTTTACATTCTTGAGTACTTCTGGTTTTCTTTTCCTAGTGGCATAAGCCATCTCTTTTGTCGGCATGCTTTCTCTGGTACTACTGTTCCTCTGGTCATTTTTCTTCTGCTTGTTTAATTTCATGCTTTATATGTTTGTCTATCCGTCTATATTTTGTATTATCTTTGTTTGTAAAATGTCGCTTTTCATTTATTAACTGAAGCATCTCCTCTGCCATCTATTGTTTTTTTTATGTGTTTTTGGTGCTAGTACTGCCTTTGGACTTCTTGCTGTTTCTGTACTCATGAGAAGCTATTTGTCTTCTATTTCAATGCTTTGGAGAATTTATTCCTTTACATTTGTCAATACCCTGTTGATCTCCTCTGTCAAACGTTGGTTTGTTTCTGGATCTCTTGGTCTGGTAGTATCGATTCCGGTATTTTTTAAATTAATTTTTATGTATTTCATTCTCATCCTGATTTTGGTGACCACGGGAATATGGTCTGACCCTATGTCGGCACTTGGATATGTTTTTGTCGAAATGATTGCATTTCTGTATCTAGAAATTGTCTATTCAACATATACTCAATTTGGTTCCTTACGATCTGTCCCTCCATGTCTGCTGGCGATCTCCATGTGAAAAGTCTTCGTTTGGGTAGTTTCGTATCGTAGTAGCTTGTTAGTTATTCACGTTAACAGAATTGCCTTCTACCTTCTACCAGTACTCGTTAGTTACTGTTCTAAACCTATGTCGTTTCATCTCTTCTAAGTTCTTCTATAAGGAGTACCAAGTATTTTACATTTTCTGTGTTCTACTTAATTAAATAATTTTTTTATTACATAGTACAGCTAAATTGTACATGATTTTCTGATCTGATTTATCGAGAATTGGAAATATTGAAAATTTGATTTATCTATCTGATTTATCGTTGTAGGCTTTCGAATTGGAAGTTCACTCAAGTCTGGCTGGACACAATATCACCAGCATGAAGAGTATATTTTCAATAATTGAATTAAATTTCTGAGATTAACGTTGCAAAATAATATTTTGTTAAAGCTTATTTGGCTTGATCAGGTGACTACAGAACCCAAATAGCAAATAATAATTAACACTGCAGACCTTGACCTGCGTCTCTAATAGTTTAAATTCGGCACTACATTGCTTGTTACAAAATATAGTTGTTTAATTTAATTTGTTTTCAGGTCAAAAAGGATATTCAAATCATGTTTGTACGCCCACTGTACTGTTCTTTCAGTAAATGCGTTAAAATCCTGTGATGAATGCGGGCAAAACCAAAAATGTTTCTTTATGCTTACTAAGGCGTTTTCCACGCTAGTAATATATTTTTCTTTTATCCCCAGCAGCGACGTGAGTCGTAAAATAAAAACTTTTAAAGTTTTCCACAATTAATTCGCGAGAGAGATTCGAGTCAGTGTCTTTCCACGGAAAAGGTTTTTATTGTGAAACTCGCCGGATTTCGGGTCAACCGAGATTGAAACAAGATGGATTTCGACATTTAAAACTCATTATAGTGAGACCCTTTCAAAATGCATCAATTAATGTCTGAGTTTATTTAATGAATTGTTTATTTTCGTAAATGAACAGTTTATCCATTTATAAAGCGTTTAATGTTGTTGGAATTGGCTATTTTTGCGGCTAAAAATTCGTTTCTATTTGAACGAATGTTTTTTGCATAAATATAAATAGATCTAATTCGAGTCACTTGTTTCAAATCGACTTTAAAAGTGATGTTTATATTGAGAGTTGTTTTCTCTTAAAATTGCAAATAATTTTTATTTTTTAGAATAGTGCATAAAATAAGCGGATTCAATCTAAAGTAGAGAGATTCTTCTTTGCAGCAACAACATTTTTAGTTGGGCGTTTTAGATTTGATAAATTCTGAACTCGACCTCCATATAAGGGGCATATGTTTTTAGACAAAACCTCCAGATATACCTAAATACATGCCGACAGATAGTTCATTAGAAATCAATTCTGCTAATACTGATATTATGCACGTTTTATACTTAAAACAATTTTGCATAACAAAACTTTGAATTTGAAGGTACATTCTCTCCTTGGCAATTTATACACTACTTAAACAATTTTCGGGAATAATACCGCTCTACCTGACATGTGAAAATCCACACCACAGGGAGCAGCTTTATAGAGATTAAGCGCAATCTGAGATTACTTTACTGTTAAGAACACGCTAAGGCGAAGTTTTAGCAGATGCTACTGCGTCCCGCATTGAAGAATTCTGTCACCGAATCTCAGTTTAATTAAAATGTCAATTTCGACATACCTCTCATACATGTACCTTATCAGAGTAAGTTTACAGCTGGAAATGGTGTTGAGCATAATAACGGGCCGAATTAATATCTTGAGTTTGTGACGTGTCCTTTTGATAGAAAACGCAACTAGTATGCAAATAGTTTCAGGACAATTTGGATTCTACTTAGCTTTATATTGACTTGAATTTAAGCGCGGAGGAGGTTCTATTGCGAAAAAGTTTGAAATAAATTGAGTTTAGTTTTTCAACAATTATCACTAAGCTTCTTCAGTCACATTACCTTAGAAAATGGAAATGTTTTCTAATTTATTTCTGTTTGATTACTTGGCGTAGCAATTCTGGGAAATTATCTATTTGGTTTTGAAACTTTAGCATTAACTGTAATTACGTGTGCACCTCGTATGCTTTATTTCGCGTAGAACGATTAAAGACGAAACGTGGTAGCATACCTAAAAAGTTGCGAACAGTGATTCAAGAAACAATTCACTTATACTCACTTTCCGTTGTACAGAATAAAACTAATACGTTCGAAAAATTGTGAGCTTACCAGAATTAAAAGGCAGTACTTAGAACGAAGTAAGTGTGAAAGGGCTCTTGAAAAGTCATTTAATTTCGATCTTCAATAAATATGAAAATACATAAAACATGTGAAATCGGCAATTTTTCATTTCAGATAATAATTCTGAATCTAGTAGTCAAATCAATTCAAAACATACAGTACTTATACTTGACAATTACGCGACGATTCCGTGAAGAACCATTGTTGCCAACCTTCTGATCTAGTTTTTTGCAAATTTCTGAATTTTTTATAACAATTAGTAAATTTGTATATTTTTCCTGTACTCCCAAACACCTCCAGAGGAAAACGACGCCAAAGTCACCATGTATAAATTGAAAATAGTTTTTTGGTAAACTCATATTTATGAGCCAAAAATCTAGAATTACGCGCCTGCAAAAGGAACTAGTTCGCTTCAACCCAACCAAAATTCCGTTTCCTTTAATAGTCCACTAGCACATCAAGTCCTGTGTTTTTGAGACAAAAAAAAATTGAAGTTGAAAAATAACCTTAACTCTTATATTATTCTCTAATTGCCTTGGTAGCCACTGTTTCACAGCTCAAACTCAAATTAATTGCATTTAAATATTCCAACATCTATGTAATTGCAGATAAATGTTCTTGTTGTTCTTGTTCACTTAATACATTTTTATAATAGCTAAATTGATTTGTTCACAAAATGTTTAAGGAAATGTTCCTTCTAGCAAGTCATTCTTTAACTTACGACGAAATTATCACACTTTGCTCGTTCGCGTTTCAGTGCGACGCTGAAAATGTAAAATATGCTTTATTATTTGCACAAGTCAGTGTATTTGCATTTAACATTTGTTTTTTTATTTAATATTATCATTCCTATCAACTTTGTTTTCTTAGCAGTGAAAGTAAGGTTTTCATTTTATTTTTAGTATCAAGTTTTTGTAAAACGCGAAGGTTTTGGTACATTTACCATTTCGTTTTTTTCATTGAAAATTTCAGCTTAATTCCTATCTTGACTATGAAATAGAGTATACTACGATTATATTTATTTACATTCACTCTATCTCAAAATCTGAATAGCCACAGAAAATCTGGATATATCGATTTGGTAACCGATCATTTGGCTCATTTTACTAGTGCGCATTTCAAATTGGAAAATAATGTTTGATACAATTACTAGTTAACATTTGTCAGCATACATTACCTTGTTAACATTTGTCACACTAAGTACGGAATTGGATTTCAATCACCTCCTGCAGGTTAAATCCGTTTTTTCAATAAATATATTTAACTTTTATCTAGTTAGGACATTTGTTTGCGTGGTTTTTAGATACAATATTTCTTGTGACATAAAATGAAAAATTACTTTTAGATGATGGGTAAACACTGTCACACTAGTGAAAGAGTTAAATTTGAAATGGTTTTAATAACCAACATTTTTTTTGTGTAATAATATGCGTGATATTGAGTTAGGTACTGACACGTTTTGTTAATATTTGCCCTATTTCTAAGCTCCATGAAAACAAATATTTGCATGTTAACTCACGTAGACGTTCGCATTTCTAGGAGAGCAAATGTTATTGTTTGCCATTAGAGTGACTGTTTTGGTAACATGTTCTGACTTAAGTGTAACAAGATTAGACGATAATACTAAACTGGTAAATATTTTATTCCATCAGCCAGTGTACCCACATTCAGTATGGAAAATATAGTACTTTTTACCGAATAAAATTTCGAAAGACATAAACAAGTTACATTATTATTCCTCCATCGATTACCACATTCTGTTTGCCTTAGAAAATGTGGCTGAACCTTTTGTACTAAACCAAGCAAAATTGGATTTGGTTTATACTTCATTAGGTTTTTTCACATCTTTGAGAAACATTTGTTATATTCTCCTAACTATCTAATATGAATGAAATAAAATATATTCTTGCTGTGCTAAGCTTGCTAAGTCAATCAATGTTGCCTCCTTTTTATCTAACACTAAATTGATTCTTAAATCTTAGAAACCGGGCTGCAAAACTGAGAAAGCCGAAATATGCTCAAAAATATTTACTTCTATTCGACGAGTGCACGTTTTCGTATGAACTCTAATTCCTTGATGAGCAGTTTCTAATTCCAAGCTAATTCCATGATGAAATAAAGGAGTCCAACTCATAGTAAAAAGCAATTTTTAATTATTTATTTTATCAATTTGTCAAAAATGGTTTAATGGAGAAATGCAATCCGACCAAGTTCTTTTGTTCAATGCATTCAATTTTTAATCACCCTATATATGACTTTTCAAAGTCCGTAAAGAGTCTATAATCGGTGTTCCATTTTATGCTCCATAGTTACAAAGACAAAGTACTCACATATAAAGTACGTGGAATAATTGACAATTTAATTAAATTTAAACTTCCCAAACGAAAAATCTTTGGCTCGAAAATGCGGCACATCTGGGTCAGGTTTACTCTTCCTTCGTTTCAGCCGAAAATAAAAAGTTTGTATGCTTCATCAGTTTTACCTCGGAGCTAAATATTTTATCTTTAGCAAATTGGATTTAAAGGCAACCACGTGATGTACTATTTTGGCGAAAAGAGTGACATATGTATTAATCCTGAATGCTACTGAACATTTTCGTAGTTGTTACTTCTAGAGCTTGTGTAATATTTTTGAACTGCCGGTGCAATAAAGTATTGCTTTTTCCAGAATTGCGCTCAAGATGCTGTCGTTGACTAATTTATCACGCAATTTACCTCGCTATTCACAGCAAATTCCAAGTACGAGGACAATTTTAATTTCCTACAAGTTTCAATTTGGAAAGAAAGTTAATTAAGTATTTTATGAGCATCATACGACTTTAGCTCTGCACTGAAATAAGCAGTTTATTTTCAACGAAACGAAAATCCTAGTGACTAACGGAAACATGAAAAATTCAACAACTTAAGTGGAAATCTGAACAGTGCCTATTTAGACAAATGGTTGATTAATTAATGACAAAGTAACTTTGCTTCATTAGTACAAAAGTAATAGTAAATACTCTTGTGTGTGTGTCACTCGCAAATGGTGAAGTCATTTGCAAAAACAACAATCTCCAGGGAATACTATCATTCTATGCCTAATAACAAGGCATTCATTTTTTCGATGGTTTTATGAATCTTGACACCTCATCAACTAACCTTAATACACGTCGAGTATTTTAATTAAACTATTTCAGAGAATTTTAATAAATCGCTGCAAATGTACGAAGATCGGGAAAGAAACAGTTTCGTTAAGAAAAATGTAATGTCTAGGGTATCTTTCAACATCTTAACTGTATTATATTACATTCTGGAGTTTCTATTTATTGTTATCTGAACTTTTCAATAAAACTCTTGAATTCTATAAAAATATTTGCACTTATTACATTTGGACCGTTCAAACGATATAAACCATTAAGGTTGTACTATAAATTTTTGAAACTAAAAATGTATGCTGTATCGAGACAATAAATTTTCTAACATAACAAAAACTTTTTTTACCCCGCTTGCTACTATGTGATTCAAGCGTGTAACTTCAACCATAAAACCTCATGAGAAACTATATGAGAAAAGGCATATAATTCTAGGGGTGCTGTAGTTTGATAAGCAAAGTGCAAGCAACTAAATAGTGTACGTTGCTCTTAAGTTGACCTATGTAACTGTCGCTATAAAAACAGATGTTGTTGAACATATTTTCGATGTTTCCGATTAGCATTTATTGCTCAAACGTTCTTCAATCTAATTTTCATAGAAATAGGCTCAGCCTCAGCAAAAATGTATTTTGTTTTCCTTGATGGTATTTTAATTTATATGAGATAACACGTCAATTTTTATTTGCAAGCAATTTCAAAAGAAGTCACATGTAGTCTAAGGTTTTGTTGCAAAGCTATTGCTTGCTTTACTAGGTAAGCTGTACTTACTTGTATTTAATACAAGAAGGATTGACTATTCGTCTATTCTTGATAAAGTTTGGTACATAGGGAACGGTCCAATCTAAATATTGATAGAAAATTTACATCCAGATTGTATTGAGGTAGGTTGAAAGAATGAAATACTAAAGAAATCTTGAACCAAGGGCTTAGAAAAATTCATGAGGAACGACACTGTTCTCTTAACATTAAAACATTTTTGATCAGTTAAAAAAATATTATTATCTGGATCACCTGCAATTTCTTGACATGATTTGTGGATTTTTTTGAACGACATAAAATAACTAACTAACAAAAGGCTTTAGGTCAGGTAAATATTAATTTCTCACATTTGAGTCAACTAGCGTTTCTGTTTTCCTAACACTGCCAATTATATAATTTCAAATAATTAACAATTTCTTTATTTGATGCTTAAAATGCTAAAAAGTAATATCTTATCCTTATCATTATGTACACTGCGTATTAATACGTAAGGACACTGCAATCCAGCAATGATGTGGAAGGTAGCCTTATACTACGATGCAACCCACTTAAAAAAAGTCAATAATTTTAATATAGCATTCTATAACAAATCATTCGACCTCTTATAAAACGGTTGCAAATTGTACAAAAATCCAGCAACACAAATCATTTCCATCCGAAACGCTTATTTCTCCCTAGGCTATAAGTACGTCCACTTAAAAGATCTTTTTCGTAATTTCCCTTATTCAGGATTTCTCTAAAGTAAGTGGCTTCTTACCTAAGCTGAATGGGACAGAACGCTAGGGTTAAAAGATAGTATTCATTATTTGTGGTATTTTGAACCTCCCAATCTGACCTTTAGCTTTCAGATATTCTGGAGGGTCGGCCAAATTATCTCTTGTGATTTTAGATGCCATTAATTTTGGGCACACGCGTTTGAGCTTTCGTTTTTGATCCTGAAGCAACTTTGACAAGGGTTTTTGTATATAGATAATAATTAGTGTCTCAAACGAAATTCCAGATTTGAAATTAGATGAGCTGAACTATAACAAAGTTTGTCGAGATAAATGGTATGGCAGAAGTCTGAAAATAGTTTATGCATTACAGTGTAATCAAAAGAGACTTTTAAAACTTACAGAATGCCGTTTCAACTGCAACATTAGGAAATTTGTGGGAAAATATAAGTGCCGCAAAAGGCGATACTTATATTTTCTGTGCAAGAAGAGCAACATCTGAGAAACGTTAAAACTAATTTCGATGTTAATGAAATATTTGCGGTTGAGTTAATAAGGACAATAATCTCTCCACCACGAGCAGTCAGCCTCAAAACCATGTGACATCATATATTGGAAATTGGTCATCCAGGTCTCCAGCCTAAATTTCGTTATATTATAACTAATGTAATTTCATTATGTATTTCAGTCCAATTTCACTTTTTATCGTAAAAGTGGTTATAAATTGGACGGGTTTTAATAAAAACTCACATTAGCTTTTATCCACTTAAAATTTTGTTATGGAACTCATTAACTATGTTTACTTCAGTGTCACTATTTTTCAAAATAGCATCTTAAATAAGCTACTTATTGAAATATATTAAAAAATGTATTTTTTGTGAAAATAATCACAATTTGTATAACTACCTATCTGCCCTATTCTTCAACTTGCCGATGAAATAAAATTTTACTAATCAATTGCAAAAACATGAACTATTTCAATTTCAAGAATACTGAGTTTAACAATAACATAATACAACATAATTTTTTTTCAGGTAAGAATCTTCTAAGACAAATTCTTTGATACACCGCCCAAATTAGAATTTCATTAAAGGTAAGACTAGGCATTTATTTAAAAATTTTCTTAGTCATTTGATGTATTCCCAAAGTCAATGTTTGAAGTATTATGAAATAATTGATAAAAATCTTTAATGTAGTAGTCATAGTAAAACTTTCAATTTATATGTGAACTTATTAGAGAGAACAATGATTTGGTATTTTCCTATTGAAATAAAAGCGGGAAAAACCAATAGAGTTGTGGAAACGTACAAAAAGCGTGAAACAGTAGCTGGTTTTATAGAAATAACTAACAATAGTTTCTAGAAAACACCTAGTGTGCTATCATAACTTTCACGCGTCAACAAGCATCAATAATTAAACCGTTATCCGTTATTTATACACATTGGGTTTCGTAATGAACGATTAATTGGTTTAGCTTTTATCACTATTTCCGAGTAAATCTGATTTTAAACGAGCGCTCTATCCTCAGTAAGACCGAAGACCAAAAACGGGTAATGTACTTGAAAGTGGATTGGTCTTATCAATTTAACTGCTCTATGAGTGGACGTAAAGTGGTCCTTAATAGGGTACGAGAACAAAATAGCCTTTCATCCTTTGCACGTTTAACAGCAAACGAAATTTTTACTCGAATTGTTTAAAGATTAGAAAGTCCACATGTACTTTAGATGAGACTGGACATTAGACTGGAATGAACCAATTTCCTACAAGTAAGAGTCGTTTTAACTTTAAACACGGTTTAATATAAATCAATTAATAGCCGAACTGTATTGTTATTATGTTCAACCATGATCAGGGACAAATAGTATGCTTTGATTAACGTTATTATTCTACTTTAGAAATATATTTCGATAAACAAAAATAAGTCTATTTGTGTATTGTTTATGAAAAATTATATATGGTGGTAAATTCGTGCTTCGTAAATTTTGTTTTGGTGTTTGAAGCTGCTTTTCCGAAGACTTGCTTGCTTCCAGTGGCTTAGAAATGTTATCGTTTATGTGATTTCTTTTCGCATGTTTTTCAATCTGGTTTCAAATCAACAATTCCCAAATACTTATATTGAAAATAAATTATACAGTTTGTGATATATTTTTTTTAATATATTAAAATGAATGGTTAGTAATAATTTGTAATCTAAGGTTTGCAGCCGGATTGTGCTCAATGCCCATGCTATCAAATTGCTCCTGTTTAACGCACGAGAGATTAAATGTTCGTGCTCACCCCCAGCCTCTATTAAGGGCCACTTTGCGTCAAATCACACTACAAGTGAATTGGCATTTCAGTTCCACTTTCAAGTACATTAAACATGTTTGGTCATTTAGATGCGCATAGTGGTGCAGATGGAGATCGGCCAAGTTGCGACTTTTCATTCGCAATGACGCGCAAGGAATTGTAATCTTAATTGGATAGTTGGAAACGTTACATGATTCGATACTATTTGAGTACCACATTTAACGAGCCTTAATTATTGTTTCTTTCAGTAATAGATTTTCGAGGTATATTCTGATGACCACGCGTATATTTTGGCTTGACATTTTTGTTTGAGATATTTTCCCTTCAGATCAATTTAATTAACCATTTACCAATCACAATCTAGTAGATAAATGCATGTCACATACAGGATGTTATACATTATTTAAGAAATACAGGGTGATTCAAAATTGGCGTTATTCCTCTGGGGGTGTTGTCTGGCGCTGTTATAGGAGTACCGAAAAAATAGTAAAAGAAATTAATTGTTATGAAAAACTTAGAAATTTGCAAAAAACTATATCAGAAATACGGCAGCAATGTTTTTCAAAGTAATCTGCCTAATTAACATTGCGCAAATACCTGTGGCTTCGTAATTATTTAAAACTCCGGTAACCATGGAATTATACAGACTGACAATAAGATAGACAAGGATAAACCGTAAATTCAACAAGATTTGTTGACAAAATGTCAACCTGTTCTCATAACCTCGAATATTGGTGCTTGAAAATAAACCATATAGCACTAAACAATTGAATGGTTAACTACAAACAAGCTAGTGCCTGTATAATCTCCTTATTATCCACTCTTATCAAGCAGCTTCTCGAATTCAGTGAATTAACTCATGCTCCATTTGTATCTCCTTGTGCTGTGTGTATCGTACAAACGTGGTAGGAATGTAGCCGGTAGTTATTTGGTACCTGGGAAAGTGTCAGTGGTTGTGCAATGTTCTGAGTGCCCCTGGAAGGCTCTGCTACAATTATGTCCATTACTTGTTCCTCTGTGCCTGGAACCCGAACATCTATCGTCCACTATCTTCCTGGAACCACTCTCCTCGCCCTTTGTTGCCGTGAGTTCTTTCAGCTTCTGCCATGTTACTGTAGGCATTTTCCCTGAACTAATCGCGTATCTGCAAATTCATGAAAAGAAATTTAAAGTAAGTCACAGTTTGACAAATTATTGTTATTATTGACGGGGGCTATCTACCTGTAACTATCTGTTAATGACAAAAAACATCATTGCCGCTGTCCCTTTTCATCAAAAAATTGTAGAAGAGAACTTTTTGGTATCAAAAATTGTCCGATGTTTTGATCGTAGACAATTTAAATCACTTGCACGTGATCCTGATGGAGTCCAGTTCAGGGTCTTACAAATTAATTATAGTCTTTCTTTTTCGTTAAAAGTAATTTTGGATATTATATCGAAATTTAGACCAAACTTAGTATGGTGGTCTGGTGGTTTTAAAATATGAGATTTATATTTATATTTTAAAAATCGTAAACTCTTCAAAAGTGGCTACGTACAACCATTTTCTAGCTATCTTGATTTAAAGTAATCGACCCATGAGTTTTACAAAAATTAAAACTGTTTTGTAAACGATTAGATCTTCTTCTCATTATCATAAAAAAATTGGCGCATTGATAAAAATTATTTGCAAAAATCCCAAGAAAGGTTCAAAATGCCCGCCGCCTGCCTATGTGCACCCAAACTTCGTCTCAATGATTCGCGCACTCGGTGGAAAATACC
>NW_026018508.1:2835028-2854875 GCF_020466585.1 Dendroctonus ponderosae
CAATAATCCTCTGTTGTATGAAAGGAGGTCTAATTAATTCAAAAAAACAAATTTTAGACTTTTCCAATTTGTACAATAATAGTTGATAAAAAACATCCATCACCTCAAACATAGACTTGTTTGTTCTCTTTGCGCAATTCGCTTAAATGAACTAAACATGAGAGGTGAAATCCTCCTTAATTGAAACTCATTTTCATGCCTTGAATGCATCCCTAATTTTCTGATTTTTTTAATATTTGTGAATTGGAATGGGCTTTGGCATGTATTTCCAATTAATCCAATTAATGTGTAAATAAATTATTACATTTAAATGTAAAAACCCTGTAAAATCATTGCACTGCCCAAAGGTTACCCATCAAACAGTATCGCCAAAACATTGTCACATCACATGATATTTTTATGAGGTTTTAGGGAAATTAACTTGGCAAAATATCGAAGCTACTACTGTTTTTGATTGATGAACAGGTATTGACGGTAAAATTTCGGCATCATTAAACTGAGTGTTTTAGATCGCCAATGTATTTTACTTAAAAATCAGAAAATTCTTGGTCTTTTTGTGAACCAATTAAGTTCAAGTTCTTTTACATTATTTATTACTTGTGTGCATGTATGTTAATTTCCGAAAATACTTTATTAATTGTTATAATATTATTCTGACGTTATAAAAATATAATTGTTAGTTGATATTGTAATTCATATGAAAGTTTATTAGAGTAAAAATAAGTAAATAAATTCCATACCATCAAGAGATCCTCGGCTAAAATTGAAGAACCGTAAATCATCCAACTTTCAACTCACATATCTGTGAAAAGTTGAAAACGCCGATACGTTTCTGCCAAATGTGAGTAAACGTCTGAGTTTCAGAAAGTGTTTCGTATGTTGTAATGAATTAAAATCCAGTGATTTAAATAGTTTTCTTCATCAATACATTTTTTACCTCAGTAACCAGCCGATTAGTCCCGTCTTATTATTGAAATTCGTAACCACAAATATTATTAAATTTATAGGATCATATCGTTTATCTATTATATTATAGCATGGTTTCATGAAAATATGATTTTGAGGTTCTAGAGAGCTGCGGTTGAAAATTTTTATCTAAATTAACTATTCATGTCGCCATATTTAAATGAAATAAAAAAATCCACGTGTCAAAAGCAAACGAACCAGTAGAGAATAGGTTATTTGGTAAAGTTGGGTACGTGATTGAAGTTTTTTGCATTCCGGTTAGGAAAAGCAAAGCTTTTGAATGTCAAAGCAGGAGCCTCTATTCATCGTGTACTGACATTTGAATGAGGCAAATCTGAAATTCCATTAGCTAAAACATGATAGTTAGAACTAAGCAATGAAGTAACTATTCATCAGTACATTACAATGGGTATCGTGAAAGCCATTATTGGTGTAAATTTACCAAATAAACCTAGAAATCGTTTAAATAGTTTAAATAACATAATCGTTGTCAGAGTACCTAACTTTTTGAAATTAAAAATGTATGAAGTTAAATTTTGAAACGTAATTTGAAAGGCAATAAGCATAACCCAAATCCCTATTTCCCCCCGTAATTTTCTTAATAATAATATTTCCCTAAAATTTTTTCAAACTATATGTCGAAAATTTCACCAAATCAAACCCTGGCTGCTATTCGTATGCATTACAAGCTCTACATCTACGAGAACAACCAAGAATTGCCGTTATCACTGTTCCACCAACATTGTTCTTTTCGCGTAATTTAATTAGGAGTCCTTTATTAGCGCTTAATGCAGGCTTAATTATCGATACCCAATAATGGTAGGCGCTACGAATATTATTTGGTTCTATCAATATAAGTAATTATCGATATGTTTGTAGTGCATTAATTGGGAATATTCCACATAATATTGACGATAAGATGGAGATTCGGATGTGAAAGGTTAAAATATAATAGTGGTGTTATAACCTATTAATTCGAAATACTGATGAGCGAAGCGTTTTTGCTTTGTTGATCGAAGTTCAGTAATTGTTGACCAAGGGGTTATACAGAACTTATTTTTAGGAGGGCATCTTGAGTAAAAGGTTCCACGAAGGCATGAAAGACAATAATAAAAATAAAATCGCATTTAAAATACAAAAAATTTGTTATTTCAATTAAAGTAAATTATATTTCTGTGCGGATGACTTATGATTAATAGTGGATTAGTTTTCATAAGTAGATCCCAAGCAAAATTGGCACACGTTACGGAACCTCCGTTAAAGAGTATACGATTTAAATCAGCACTTGCCACCTAAAGCAACTAACCAAGTTAATTGTAATTTGAATTCCTGAGAACGAAAAATGCTATAAATACCAATAATAACTCTGAAGGTATTTGAAAATCCTTAATGGACAGTTACTTGTCTTATCGATACGACCGAGGAATCTTATTTGGTAACTGATAATAAATCAAACAAACCGAACAAATTTCATATTGACCACATTTAAAGACAAATAAAAGTTTTGGAGTCAGACGAAATCAAAATAGAATTACTACAGCGTTTAATCCTTGGGCTTTTCATTAAAGAACTAATAGCATTCCAACTTGACAGCATCGATACATCCGACAAACGCAGGTTACGCTTTTAATTAAGATAAAGTTTGAGATGTCCGATAGAATATATTATTTTGACACAAAATGCATTGTAAAATTGGAGGTGATAGTCAAAACAACATGAATATTTTAGTGAATAATATTGATGACTAAAAGACAATATTTGATGCTCAAATTTCCTCGCAATTATATGTTCGGTAACTGCAACGGGGAATTTACCACATATTGCTTTTGAAGGCAAACCGCAGTTAAATGGGATTTAAAAATTACTGTTTAGTAAGAGAAGAAAGCAAAATGTATAATGTCCGTCTAGGGTAATAAAGAACTAACGAATATTGTCAGATTTACTGCTAAGTTTGTCGGCTTCAACCATGAGTTATCCTAAGGGATGAAGAAATTTTCTATTTACCGTAATTTAATATTGCTTTTCCGGTGTCTTTTATTAGCGGTGAGAATACATACACGTATATTAGAGCAACAGTAAATCCTTTGTTGCTTTTTTTGTGATAGGGTCGGCTCTACTCGACATTATAAGGTTATTTTCTTATAAAATAGGGAGTTTTAGTTTTGCAAACGGAAAATGATTATATTGACACATTTTGGAAAGTTTGGTTTCGCTATCTCTCTTGATATATCTATCAAAATGTTGGTAATTTAAAAATTCTATCTATAGACACGTCTTAAAATTGACAACTTATTCTATTTCAAGCAGTTTTATTAATTAACGTCCGTATGAAAAATATGTGTGATCTAAATACTTACTGATTTTCCACTCGCTATTTAGTAAGAAATTATATTTTTGCGTAAGTATATAATATTTATCAACTTTGACTGTAAAAATGTTCCTGTGGCGACCTCTTCCAGACATTGTCGACATGGTCTAAATTGATTTTCTGTAATATTTGAAAATTGCTACTTCCAGCGCGCAGAAATTTTGGCTCAATGGAAAATGGATTTTTCGAAGCGCCCTCTTGCTTGCTCGGATGCAATTTTCACGTTGAACTGGAAATGTGTATTGATCCTAGAACGCTCTCCAAGAGAACTCCGTAGCGCTGCCTTGTATTGATTTATTATGATTATTACTTCCAGAAACGAAAATTTTAGTTCATGGAAATAGGGAAAGATGGGTGTGATAGTTTCACTGAGAGTCATAGATCGTAATTCAGTTTTTGAGGTAATAATAAGAAAGGAAATGAGCGCCAGTATGTACACATTTCTCAGTCAAGCAGTCTTGAGTAAACCCGCATTTTCCTCGAAAATCTTCAGTCATTAAACTCTGCCACAGAAATTACCTTCGTTGCTTAGAAACACCTTTCGAGTAATCCATCAAGCTTTTCGTCGGCAATAACGGAATAATGCTGTGGTGCGCCATTTGTTAGTTTTCGTGTCATTCCTTTTGTCTGCAGTTCTTTCACAATTTGKGCATTTACTAACRTGTTACTCTCGAACTCATACYTTGCGCCTTTTAGCGTTCACAAATGGAACTCTGTCTGGTMAAATAGAGAGCAATATAAAGARAAGGATTCTCAAWTATGTGGACTATTTATAATMTACGAAAAATTATAGCGGATGGTTGTTAYATACACTGAAAARGAATGATTAAGGTTACATTGRAAATACGATCCTTCGGCTGATTTAATGCTGWATTAAGTTGCTTTTTGCTTCATTTGTATAAGAGTATAATYTTCCATTATTTTGGTCTTTCCTTAGTTTATCACATTAAAAATATGGAAAAACACTTGATTAAAAACTACTGACAACTTATTAACTACCACTGTGAACAGATATGTGGCTTTCTTTGAAATTAAATTTCTCAAWAATAGTTTTGTATGTTTTGGATACCCARATAGTCCATCAATGCAAACTATCTGTGGCATGAAAGATGAGCTCGAAGAAATTCAAATTCTCAAATTAAATTATTACGATACCTCTAYTTGTGTATTAGTCGYTTTGTATATTTTTGATAATGAATGAATTTGATGTAGTGAGTCCTTAATTTTGCAAAGCACAACGTTGGTAATTAAGATCGTAGGAAKAATAATAACAACTATTTCGTGATTYCAAAAATKTATTTCAAASAACTCTCAACATACATGGAATGGRAGGATTTTGACTGGTGGAAAGTAGAGAAAAAATATCTTTATATGATCGACTGATAAAGTATCAAGCAACTAAACAYATCAGTTCTTATTGCTAATTRAAAATTRTTTCAATCRTATTTCRCCAAATGGAGAYTTAAAATAAAATWAAAATTGGTGATTTTTTGACGAAAGTTAGTCACTTTTKAGATKTTTTCAAAACTTCAAAACAATTTGCTGCGCACCAAAATCAGATTTTATATGTTGCATCTATGTGCATACWMATTTTTCTTCGGAAATATCAGTATCTCAAGGTTATGCTGATAATTAWTTTTTTAATAATTAAGAAAACTAAAAACTGATTTTAGCGGGAAATTACAAAAAAAATTGACAATTTAAAGAAATAACATTGAATAGCCCAACCAAAAAAACATTATTTCAGGAATGTCGGTCAAAGCCAATAATAATTAATTATTATACATGCCTATATTCTCTAGGTAGAACTGTTATGATCCTTAAGAGCAACCCATAAATTATGTCTAGCGTAGTTACGGTTATGCCAATCAGTCCATTAGTAATATTGCGAGGCGTAGTTAATTGTTGCAATGTGTGAACTATTGGGAAATAGAACTGATCGAAATGCTATAAATACAAGAAATTTATGGAAATTGGTTAATTGAAGGTACCAAACGGGGATCTAACATGTCAAGAGCCCTTCTCTGTGTATTAAAATTATCCTATCTGCAATATTAATCAATCATTCGACAAATAAAGGCCCCACTGAACGTCAAGGGAACTTAAAGATTTTAAGGCGCAGAATTAACTACAACGTGCCAAAGATGGAATTATATGGTACAATAATCTACAACTCTAAAAATGTTTTGAATTGAGATGATTAAATATTGTCAGAAAATACGTGTTTTTATGCAAAACAGATATACCGCAACAGTTTTAAAAATAAAGAGTGAAATTAAAAAACTATTCCTTAGACAGAACGTGTTCCTAGACAGAACAATGTAGACTGCAAAAGATTATAAGGTGCTTTTCTTTTTTAGAAAAGTTATGCACATCGGTCGCAAAACTAGCTAACATTTTAAAGCTTAGGTTGCAAATTAAATTAATGAACACAAGATCAGAGTAAAACCCACTATCAAGATTACAAATAACGAACGATTTATGGGCTCTATTTACAGTTTCTTCTGACCTACTTTGAAAGGAAAGCGGAAACTTTTTGAAAAGAATAAAAGACCGATAGGTAAAAATCGTGACCAAGGTTTTTATCGTTTTTTTCCTCCTCCATCCTCTTCCCTACCCGGGGCCGATTTAAGTCATATATGTATGTATATTACCTTTGCATATAGGCATTATTCTCGATTTCAAATTTCTATTGTAGCCTCAATTTACTATATTCTCGCTCCTGTTAGGAGTAAACTTATGAGTTATCATTTGGCCAGGGAAAATAACTGATTGCTTTTAGGCACAAATTTTATCATTGTAGTTGTCTATAGAGTCATAACTGGACTACAGCCAGCCCTAACTACAATAAATTACACTTTTCTGATGTGATGTACTATGACTTGTAACAGAGATTGGAGGGAGCTGCTATACAAAATTAAAACCTACATTAGAATGTGATCCGGCAAGCTTTCAGTGTTTTCAATGTAAACCACTCGTTCACCATTAATCCACTCTACATTCACACCCACACACGTCGTAACAATACATTCTGGTGAAATTGGCTTCATTATTCACAGACATTTCCCAAATGATCTATCAAAATAATCCACTGGCGACCGCAAATGCCCCCGGTCACTATCTTGTAGTATATTTCAGCGAGATCTCCCGGAAAATGCGGTCACTTTGTTTCTAATTAGTAACGAAACTTGCATAAAATTGCACTTCTCCTGGGAAGTTCCAACAGATGCAAATGTCCGGAACTAGGATTAATCCCATGACGATTAGTTACCTAACTGTGCAGATCGTGAGGCGATTAGTGGTGTTTGATTTTCTAATGGCGTTTTAAAGTTGCATATATTTTATATTAAGTAATGCTTGTAATTTAGATGGTGTTGATTCGTTTCCGACACTTGAACTGGTTTGCCTGAAAGGATAACACTGCAAGGTTAATACAGGGCGATTCAAAATTGGCATAATTCCTTTTAAGGGGTCATAGAGGCTCTCTTGGGGAGTACGAGAAAAATATTGAAAATTTTTTTTTCCTAAATTTCTGGAAGATCTTAACAATTGAAGACCGAAGGAAGGCTACATTCCGACCACGTTTGTAGGATACACCCAGCACAAGTAGAGAGTAAAAATGGAGCAGGAGTTAAATAACTGAATACGAGAAGCTGCTTGATAAGAGTGGATAATAAGGGGATTACATAGGCACTAGCTTGTTTAGAGTTAACCATTCAAATGCTTGGTGTTGAATGGTTAATTTATAAACACCAATATTCGAGGTTATAAGAACAGGTTGACATTTCGAAAGTCCATTATTAATAGTAATAATAGTAATCATTAATAGTAAGTAATTCCATGGTCACCGGAGTTTTAAATAATTACGAACCAACAGGTATTTGCGCAGCCTGATTTTTCGATACGTTTGCGATAGTTATTGGCGATAGTCATAAGTTCAGCTACATTTATTTCACGACGGCCTTGTCTTATTTTCTCACATAGTTCTTCTCAAGAAGTGTCGATTTAGCCAATCCCGGACCAACCTTGAGTTATGAATAGATGCACCGTCTAGTTGGAAAAGCATTCCTTGTCGCATACAGAACCTTGATAATATCCCATAATTCATTATTAAAAAAATCAAGCCTTCGCTCAGCATTTAAGGGAGTGTAGAAGAAAAACGGGCCAATTATTGTGTCACCTAAAATTCCGCACCACACATTAATTTTTTGTGAATGGCTTTTGCAGATAATAAACTAATGAGGACTTTCTGTAGATCAGTATCTGCAGTTTGGAGAAGACAACATCCATTGGTAGTGAACGTAACCTCATGTGCAAAATATTTTTTCTTAGAAAAGTTTTGTCATTTAAAAAAATGGAACCCAAATTYACCCCTGCTGCAGTTTTATGCCTAATAGAATTTCCCTGTGGATGGCTCATATTGAATTCTTCCGCAACTTGTCGGCYACTTCAAACTTCATCACCAAATAATCTAATTATTTATATTTTCTCCCTTAAACTGAGATAGTCAATAGGTATTTTATCAGCGCACCGGCGCTTAATTAATTAATGTCAAATTTACAAYTATTGAAGGCGGCTAATTTGTTTCCAAGGTTCTCTAGTGAATACTAAGTTTTATGAATTTCTGATACTAAATTCGGATTTCGCGTCAAAATGTAAAAAAATGCAAAAATTTGACTTTTGACTTGAAACTCGGTGTTTTCCGTTGAATTAACATTTTTAACAGCTTTTTWATTAGCTTTTTGCGATATCTCTWACGCATCGCAAAATAAAGCGAATTGCCCCTATTCTCGAAGTTGTAGTAGGTTCTATTTTTATAYATTATATTATTATTTAAGGCAGAAATGAGTATMGTAAACAATTAAGCTCATACCATTCTACCTCTGTGCCGAAACGGAAAGCGCTCGTTCTAAAAATGAATAAAATAAAGTGGTTTCCATCTTAAGTGCGACACTGTTGAACAGTTTACTTTTTTTCAATAGTAATACGTTTTAAATTTATTGCCCGCACCCTCACCTCAAGTAATAAGCAACTGAACTATTGCTCTCTTCCGAATTATTAATATTGTTATATTTTGTATTCTTATTTGTAATAGTTTTCTATATAATAACGAAGTATCCTTTACGCTGAGGTGAATAGTTATGCCGATTCCAAGTAATCCAGATGTCTTACTGTTTAACTACTGCCTAATGGGAATAAAGCTATTCAAAGTCTATCAAACTCATAAAAAAATTTCAAAAATGTACTCCATTGTGCAATACCTTTGAAAATTTCTGCCTGAAAAAATTGATTGCTGCACTAAGATGTGATGCATTCGATTGCATCACACTTTCCAACGGCATTTTTTTCTCCATTCGGCAGTAGCCAGCGTCGAGCTTTTCGTTTTCTTTCGACTTGTTGGTATACTATTAACTGACATGCAGTTTTTTCTTATCTCAGTCTCTCAATCACTCTCAATCATCTCAGTAGACTTCGCATGGACTGAGAAACATAAATAATTGATTACGTTAAATTATGTACGTACTAGAAATGTAGTTATTTAGAAGAAATCGTGGCATAACATGGCTGCATTTTTACGTTCGTTACTTTATCTTCTTCGCCTATATCTAACAAAAAACTTAACCGTTTGGCACAGTTCAAGTTAAAATATGTCTGTCTTTTTTTCTGGCGGTGGGTGGAGGAGTACCAAAAAAATAATGAAACAAATTAATTGTTATTAGAAACTGAGAAATTGGCAAAAAAACTATATCAGAAAGACGGCAACAATGTTTTTCAGGGTAATCTGCCTAATCAACATTACGGAAATACCTGCTGCTTTGTAATTATTAAAAACAACGGTAACCATGGAATTATACAGAAAGTGACAATAAAATAGAAAAGCTTAAACAGTAAATTCATCATGATTCGTTGTAACTCGGAACGCATGTCTTTATCTTTGACGCGCCTTTCGAAATGTAAATTATTGTCCTCATAACCTCGAATTTATGTTTACAACTAAACATACATTTGAGTTATTGTCAACCTCAACTCGATACAAATTTATGCCTGTGTATTCCCCTTATTATCATCCACTGTTCTCGAGCAGCTTCTCGTATTCGGTTAATTAACTCCTGCTCAGTTTTTACCGATATTCAGTAATCAATTGGTTTAATGTGTCTTTGTGCTGTGTGTGTCTTACATACGTGGTAGGAATCTAGCCCTTCCTCAGTATTTATTTGGTGCTTGGGACAGTGTCAGTGATTGTGCTCTGAGAACCCCTGGAAGCCTTTGCTGAAATTATATCCAATACTTGTTCCTCTGAGTCTGAAACCCGAACACCTATTGGCGTTCGCTATCTTTCTGGAGACAACTTAGACCTTTCCTGGTGTAAGTTCTTACAGGTTCTGCTATGTTACTGTGGCAATTCCGCAAAACTACATCCGCAAGTTCGTGAAAGAGTTTCAAAGTAAGTCGCAGTTTGATAAATAATTGTTATTATTGAGAAAGGTACCTGTAACTATCTGTTAATGACAAAAACCATCATTGCTGCTTTGAATTTTCATCAAAAAATTGTACAAGAGAAATTTTTTTAAATAAAAAAAAATTGTAATTTGAAGCAACTATTATAATTTTTCTTTTTGAATGCTTAAGTATTCCAATACGCTACCAATTAAACATGGTACAATTTCAAAATAATGCTTATTAACAAGGTTGAAATTCGATTTTTAACTGTTAATATCTTGTTATCTAAAAAAAAATGTTTCAATATTTTTCTCGTACTTTATAGTGATACCCTATTACCCCTTAAAAGGAATGACACCAATTTTGAATCACCCTGTGTATRTATTTATTTATATTTTTAACTCTAAATGTGTAATTATTACATCATTTTCTCTTTAATTTTCCCAAAAATCATCAGCTTTTCAACAGGTCAATCATTCAACATGATTGACCYGTACCAATCAAAKAATTTTTTCGGCTGTAACACTATTTCAATAGCTGTAATTTTTAAAGGATTCTGTTGAYGTTAAATGGTAATAAGATTTGATACTTTCTGTATGCTTGATAAGTTCATTCTCAAGCCACAAACACCGAAATTGCSGAGAAGCGTTGTTAATGATTACAGGGACGAAAATGCTGACTGTTTGTTCTGATCCTTGTTAGTCCTTAACTTTAGTTCGAGAGGCAATTAAGTATGATTTATGAGACTAATAGGTAAAAACTAGTGACGTTTCACTACGAGCTACGAGACACGTTATTTAGTAGTCAAAAGTGGTTCTCGGTTTAGTAAATAATACTAACTTTTATTCTGATATAGCATGGGCTTAAAGCTAAAATTGACCAATTCTAAAAACAGACAAAACAAAACAAACACAATCAAAAGACAAATATATAATTTTTTTAAATTACTTGTCTAACAAACGGAAATACGGCAATTTTGGACTTGGTCACTTTTAGCTTTAAACCCACGATATAAACTAGGAATAATGATGTATTAGCATTTTCAATACAATTATCATAAAATATTATTTCTAAAAGTCTTGACACATAGAGCTTTTCGGGCCCGCCATTCCTTGTGCAATGCGTTTCACTCATAAAGTCAACGTCCAGTTCAACGAAAAAGGTGATTTTCATAAAAAAATACAATTAGATGTAACAAATGTTTAAAAATGATGCACCAGAAATTGGCCTTGTCTGTGTTTATTACACATAGTCCCCTTTAACTAATGGAAGACAGAATAGGAAATTATAGAACTTCAGAAGATAGAGGAAGCGTAGAAATTTTGATTGGCTCATATGCTAGGATGACTTATTTTAGACAATAGCATCTTGAGAAAAATCAATTCATTTTTGTACTTAACCTTAATTTTGAATACCTCAATGTTCATCATATTTCCATTTTTCTTGCATACAACTTCTAATCATTAATAACTTAGAAATCGTTACAAATAGCGAGGTACATAAACTAAAAAAAATCAGTCTGATCTTTCAAAATAACAAATAAAGGTGGAAGGTTGTTGTTAAAACGACATATTTAAGATACACCTGCACTGAATAGCTACAGTTACTGATTCTAAAGCATATTTATCTTTTAGTGTTTAAAATATAACAGTTTTAATACACAATTGATTTCCATAATGTCAGCCCGTAATTTTCTTTAAAATAATGTTTTGTCAATTACTTTTTGTCGTTAAGGCCTAATAGAGAGGTGAACTCATTGCTCCATTAATTAGTATCAATATAACTATGATTTCAAATTTTGCCTGTGGATTCTGACCGGTCTAGATTTTCAAATTTAGCAGAATTGATCCTGTGAATGTTGGATATTTTTAAAATAATCAGTCGATTATGTAAAACTGCCTTTTGCTTTTTCAGTGAAAATTTTCATGTTTTGTGTTCTAATGAAGCCAACGGCTATGCCAGCCGCCATTTACCAACAACAAAGAGAGATTCATTAAAACAGACTAGATCACTTATTTACGATACCACGTAAAGCACATAGCAGTATCATTTGGTGGGATTTGCATGCGTGTCGAAGTAATTATTGTTCTTCATGTCGGCGTTGAAGCTACTCACACATTATTTCCCATTATGGATGCAATGACGAAATTGTACCGCTAATATAGCTAGTTTGATAAAATTTTGTCGACAAAGCTACTTCTGAAAATGTGGTTGGGTTTATTATTGTTGCTAGAGGTGTGATAACCGGTTATGTTTCTGTAACGTTTCGTTCGATTTCAACGTTCTAGTTGCACCTTGGTAATAGGTTTCAAAATCCGGTTCCAAAAGGAAGATGTTACTTAATAAATGTTTCATTAAAACTGCACAATGATGGTAGTAGAAATATTGATGATATATAATGATTTCCTTTTATGTATTGGCCCTGGTATAGTTTAGTTAACAATACCAGAAGCTGTCTTTTTCGATTGGTTTTTACTTACCTATAAATAGTAGGCTTAAAAGAATTACATGCATTTCTTCAATCGAATTTACTAATCAGTATCAGTTTTAACGGTTAATTCTGATCTCAGAGCAAAACACTGCCAAGAAAATAAAAGGAAAATTGTTTGTCAACTAAGCTTATGGCTAAGCTGAAATTGATAAGGGAATACAACTCCAGTTAAGATCGGTTTTAATATTAGAATGACTGCAAAGTCAAGAATTTTATAGCCTGGAGAACACTTAAAAAGGAAATTTGTAAGACCAGAACTTTCAAATTGATTATTTTCGGTACTTTGCGCTTCTGCTTACGAGATTGGTACGTAACTTCAACACCCAGCTATTTCAACATACAAACTTAGTTATTAGAGTTCTATGTTTTATTTGAAACCACAACTTAATTCATCGTATTTGCAAGTTACAGATTCGCCTAATTGTACAAAAACAAATGCGGGAAGGAGGTTGTTAGCACAGTCAAAAACCGTAAACTGGCATGTCTGGGCCGTATTTTTCACGAAAACCGTTAAAAACGGGAAATCAAAGCAAAGCACAAAAAGTATGGTTTGGAACATTCGGGAGTAGATACCTACCACTCGTACAGCTTGAGTGGTATTACTGGTAACGTAACGTAACTAACCGAAATGTAACTAGCGTCTTCGAGTAACTGTAAATCGAGAAATCGTATTCCGTATCCGTATTCTTATATTAATTCACATTTCAATGCACCATCTCTGTGAATATTCGAAGATGAAGACATTTTTGGGCTATGCCAACATTATTTAAAGAAACTTTGTCTACATTTTAGTAGTATTTAATGAAATTTACGTAGCCGAGTCTGCAACTCGAATAACTAGAGTCTGGTTCCAAATTCTCCACATCTCATTATCCCGGTTGCATTTTAGAGGTGCGGTTTTGGCACGTGATGAGTTGCACGTCGTTTGATTGGTCAACTGTGAGTAGCCGTAGGGATTTCCGTTAGAGCCTCAATTTCAGATGCACTTTGGTCATTGATTTCCTATACGGTGAATGAGGATTGAGCGATTAATGATGATGAGATATAATTCGCACGCACCTAGCTTTAGTATAATTTATGTTCACATGACTACTTCCAACAATGGCTTGTCTCAACTGTACCTATTTTACTAGATTTGGTTGAACTAAACGTGAAGGTTTGTCATTTTGGAATGTGGATAGTTTAACTGTCGAGGAACGCGTAAAAATAATTAAATGTTTCTATAAAAATGGTGATTGTGTTGTATCAACGTTTAGGGCTTTACGAGCAGATTACCGTCGACATAATCGACAAACAGAGCAAACAATTTCACAGTGAAAATATTTGAAGAGACTGGATCGGTTACTAATCTTGTAAGGTCTGTGCATCATCGCAATGAACATTGGTTCAGCTGAAAATATCGCTGTTGTTGCTCAAAGTGTGGAATACCATAATATGTATGAACATTTGGGCTTGTTTTACGGCTCATTGTGGCGAATTTTGCAATTGGATTTGAAGGTCCATCCGTACAAAGTCCAACTGACTCTGACTCTCCAACTGACTGGGTGATTGAACAACTAGCCGTTGATGATGATTTTTGGAACCGAATTTTCTTCAGCGAGGCTCATTTTTCGCTCGGTGGTTACGTGAATAAACAGAACAGCCGTTTATGGGGCTCCCAAAATTCCCAGTTGATCACAGAAAGGCTTTTGCATCCTAAAAAAGTGACGGTATGGTGTGCATTATGGTCCGGTAGTGTTATTGGCCGGTAGAGAAATTGAGTCACACAACACTGGCAGTTAGAGCCCTATTGCAAGATAAATTTCCAGGACACGTAATTTCGAGACTGAGTGATGTCAATTGGCCCGCGACTCTTCGATCATCCTGCGACTTCTTCGAGATCCAACACCGTTAGATTTCTGTTTGTGGGGCTATGCGAAAGACCGTGTTTACGACAACAATCCTCAAACTCTTGAGCAACTGAAAGCCAATATCCCTGAAATTATGACCGATATATTACTCGTAATGTGCCGAAAAGCCATTCAAATTTATCTCAAAAGGATTGAGGTCTGTTTATAACGTATCATGGTAAGATTTAATCTTTATATTTAATTAAAATTTTCGTCTCCGTCTAAATGTGTTTTTTTTATCTACTTTCCCAAGCATAAAATGGTTAACCCTGTACCTTCATAATGTGTTCAGTCAATAAGTTAAAGACTTGACCTTTTTCCTTACATTTGTTTGACCTTAAAATAAAAATTAAAAAGTCAAAATGTTCAGGTTGAAATAACTGCATCTGAATGGACTGGAAAAATAAATTAAGTCGCCCTGAAGAGGGTAAACGAATATTGAAAGCTTTGCCTAAATGCATCTCTCGTGCATTTTCAAGTAATATAATAATGTTTTTAAGACTTTTTAAAACGTGAAATTCAATTCTCCGAAACTTTTGCATTTACATAATAAATATCCTTCACTTTAACGTAATCGCGCAAAATGGCAAAGGTTTCCGTTTTATAACATTTCCATTTAACTTATCTTTCTTTCTGTATCAAGTTACAGTAACCCCACTCACATTACCTAGGATGTACCTTCATATTGGGTTTCTAATATTTTCATTCTTTGAAGTCGTTTGTTGGGCCAAAGAGATCTAATTTCTCTAATTTCAAGAACATTTCAAGCGGGCGACGCGGGAAATAATGCCCAAGGAGAATTAAGTTATTCGGGCAAATACCCAAAACTATCACACGCACCCGATCGCTTGAGATAATTAATTTTAATGCCTAATAATGTTGCTTTCGTTTTAAGATGGACAAGGATTGAGGAATTAGATGAAACATTTGAGCAATGTTCCGTAGAATGTCCAGATTTACAAATTTTGTTCTTTATTAATAGTGAACGGTTTCCTCCAGATAAAGATGTCATATAAGACTTTTATATTTTACATATAAATATAGGTAGGTACTAAACATTTCATGAAAGCAGAATTGCCAGAAAGCGCGATGCTAGGAAAATAATTTAAAATTCATTTAATGAAAAACGAAATACACCCAATAAAAAAGTAAAGGCAATTTGACCTCCGACTAAATTGCGACTTAAATGAACTAACGAGTGACTAAAATCAAAATTGTGTAATTCAAACAGACAATTATTAGAGATGTAAAATTGGTCTTTAAGCGCTGTCAGTTCCAATTTCAGCTTTAATTATTACCAAGGGAATGCAATTATTAAGTTCTTCATTGTGTAAATAGTTTTCCTGGGTTTATACAAAAGCGTAAGTTCTTTACTTAATTTTATGATTAATGTGAATGATTTCAGATACATTAGAGAATACAAACGTGGAGAATGAGCAAACATATTTTAATAAAAAAATATTTTTTTGAATTTACTTATATAAATACTAATTTTGTGCTCAGGTTAAGTAGTTCGCTCTTAATTAAGTACGTTAAGTCGTGTAGCTTATTATCAACAAGCGGATTTTGATTGAGTAGTGATATAGGTATTCTAACTTTGACTAGTTGAAGGCCATTTAATTTTTACTTGCAGAGTTCTTGTTATTAAATATGAGAGAGACAGTTATAGAAGAAAATTTACTGCGAAAGCTAGAATCCATGTTTGACTGCAAATTATGCTGACATTTATCAAGCGTATTCTATTTTCTATTTTCTCCAAACATTTAAACGTTCCGTGTTTTGTGACATAGTTTATATTTTCGGGCTATAGTTTATAAAGCAAAATGTTATTCGACTGTTAGTCGAATTAATCATTTAACCATATTTAAAATATAATAATTAAAAGTCCACATAATTTGATCATGCATAACCGTAATATGATCTTTGATGATTGGAGTATCCTCTTTTAGCAGTGTTTAATAATAATAAGCTCTTGTTTTTCAGGAATCAGTATGCCAAGACCAAGTTCGCATTTTTATTTGCCTTCATATCTTCTCATAGATCACACTGGATTTTATCTGTAAATTTATTTATTATATATATTTTCATATCTTTGTATTCTTTTTTGTTTCTGCAAAATGTGTATGTTTAGTATGTGTCGCTACGTTCGAAAATGTAAAAATTTATTTAAAAATTCTAGGCGCTTTCCAGTCGCTTGACATGAACGTTTTCCGGTTAGCTGTTAGAAGCTTTAAATCGCTTTTTAAGCGTTAACATAAAGGGAATGAGCTGCGCGTTACAACACATAAATAAAACTGTTTTGAATAAAATTGTTCAGCTAAAAGTTAGCCAGAATAAACTAAGCCGAACCCATATTATAATATGGGCTAATAATTAGTAGCATCAATACATAATCAGTGGTATTCCTAATCACAACTATTATAAAATAAGAATGTTTTTTATCGTCTCCTAGTGATCTTGGCACTCTCGATGGCCCTCGGCAATTTCCAGAATCTCCGGTCAATAGTTGCGTCCTCAAAATATACACTTACAAACTGTTCCAACAGTGAATGTGACATTTTATCGAACAGGCCGGAAAGTTGACTCTTTTCGTATGTTCCAATCCACTTTGTATAAGCATTTGAGCAGATTCAGCAGGTTTATATAATGTAATTGAAACCTTTTCAGCCTTAGGTATATGGCGTAGACGTATTACCTGATTTAAAGTTATAGTTAAGGCAGCATATATTTGCATAAAAAGTGAAACATGTGTATTTGAAAAGATTAAAGTATTTTTGCCGGCAGACCTGCAAGCGTCTCCGACCAATATAATATTTTAAAAATTGATAATTTTTGGAAATGCAGCATTTGAATAAACMCATTTTCTAACTTGCCCAAAAAAGTTTTGGTGATGCAATGATGGTGCMATGATTGGTGCAATTTCAAAATGGTTAATTTTAGGAATAAGTAAATCTATATTTAATTGAAGTAAAAATAATAATTTAAAGCTATGTTAGTACTCGCKRCAAATCAACGGAAGACTTTTACTTTCTTTAAGTGCTACATTATATTAAAAATAATTAATTTTGCAAGTTCAAAAGGCATATGAACATATGAAATTKCGCGGTTTGCKGGAGCTTAATATTCAGAGTTAATTACTTGCAGCAACGCGAACYTCGTTAATGTTTCTTAAGAAAACCATTTTATACTATATACATTTGCAAATTAACATTTAATTTTGCATTGGGGACACGGTTTGAGAAAAATAAATACATTGGCTTTCTTTTGAGATTTGTTCTAAAATAATTTAAGAGGTAAAAAATTACTAGGGCGACTAACAGTGTTAAGTAGATAAGACAACGAAGTAACAACAGAAAATCAGGATTAGCATTACTTTATGACGCTATGATAGAATTCATTTGTTATTCCTTTCACTTTGAAAAGAAGTTTTCTTCAGAGGCTTTAAAAGATTAGAATTTAATGAACTTTATCAGACTCTCGTCTTAGTTTCCCAGTTTGATTTTAAAGTTGGAATTATTTGAATCAAAAATGCTAATTTTCTATCACGAGTTTGCAACATATGGCGTGCAGTAACTGATTAAGAAAATATTCAGTTGTGCTACAGCCAGCAATTTGCATCTAATCAAATATTAAATTACTTTCTCGAATATTTTGCTTATCGCCAGTTTCAGTGTATTCCACGCAGTGATCTCATTAAAGTGAATCCTTCCGGATAAAATTAATCTGTTTATCAATATGGTAGTCTACTTAGGGTGCTTAATATTGGGTCCAATCGATAAACTGGGCTTTGTAAACAAAATAGTTCCTTTGAAGTTGTGATACCGTTCAAGAGCCAATTTGCAATCCTACTTATGTTAAGACTATAACGCCCGGCGGGTAAGCTTATCCCTTTATACCTGCACAATATAGCTGTTAGTTAATCCTCCACGAGATAGAAATTCGATTTTAGAATTCGGGAATCCTTACATTGTTAAAAGTTTAAGTTTAGAAGGGTCGGGATGAACAAGGTACACTTTGAATTATGATCTGTTGGGAATCGATTTTAATTGTTCTAATTAGATGTTATCGAAACTGTTATTTTCGTAATTTGGTTTATTCTGTTATTCTTCTATTCTGTAATGCTGGGGGAAGTACTATACACGTACCGGTAAACATTATTGGGATATAGAAAATGTAATGTTGGCGGATTGTAAGCACTTACATAAAAACTAGGAAAGTAGATGGGAAACGCAGAAGTAGCACTGCATTATAGGGAATGTACGGAAGTAGAGCATTCGAAAAATAGACAGGATGCTCAATTTACATAAAAGCGATGCAGGAACATGATATTGGACATATATAGGCAAGTAGGGACAAGAATATGTCAATGTTCCGAAGAACAAATCCTCACATATAGTTGCCGAATAGTAAAGGTTACAACCACTAAAACACATCAATTTGTGCATTATCAAAGCAAAATCCGATGAACAAAACCTGCCCAAAATACATACCCCAAATACTTCGACAATCACCAGTTATAGCGGTTTAGACAATTCCCACAACGATATTTGCGGGTCTTGGGTTCTCATTAAAATTAATTAGGGATGATACATTTAACGTATTGTTCAAATTATAAGCAACTCGCTTTGTAAATAATATTTTGAGGTTCGGGTCCATTTAACCGCAGTTGTTGAGCAATAATGATAGTAACCAAGTTGAGCTTAAAAAAATCGTATGTGCTTTACGTGATTTAATATGGCCTTAGGACATTATCTTCTTAACGAAAACTTAAAAAGTCGTGTCTGGGTAAACCTTGCTTAATTTAAAATTTTCGAAAATGATCCATGTTTTGGATTATCAATACTATACTCTTCATTGCATTAGTCTAGTTGTTTGCGCCCAGAATGTTTTATGTTACATGCAAGTAGCAGAATATTTTCCACATAAGTTTCAGTTGTTTAGTGTGTTAGTCAATATGAACATCTCAAGAAAGGAAAATATTTAAAAACTAGACTAACCCTGGTTTGAATGCGTTTTTTACAATGTCCGCTGAAATGAGATTATGGTTTAAGGTTTTTCGTTTACATAGGAATTTGCAGAAACACACAATTGAGTGTTTTTGTTAATTAGTTCGTTTATTAATTAATTATTTAATTGTTCCGTTTCCTGAAATCACATTACCTTTTTATTAAGGTCCAAATAATAATAAATAATAATAAATTTGGGCATGAGATATAACACAAGCAGGTTCTTGGTCAGTGGTTTCTCGGTCCCTGTCTTAGCAAGTTCCGCAGCAATCTCGTTTTCTTTGTTCCTGTTCGTACCAGTTGCCCAAGTGAGTTTTACTCTGTTTGAGCTGCCGGCCAGGGTTGTAACTTCTTTTACACAATCTAGCACACATTGTGACCTGATTGTGTACGATTCTAATGCCTTTATTGTGGCTTCATCTCCGGTTACGATAGTAATGTGCTTACGTGTGTAGGCTCTTTCCTTCATTTTCCGGGCGCAATTTGTTATTGCTCGGATGCTTGCTTGGAAAGCTGTCGTAGTTGTACCCAGGTTTAAGGTGATTATTTCCCCAGTTCTTCCTCTTTCGACTATACCAGCGCCTGTGCGCGACGCTGTTTTTATGCCCTCCGTGTACCATACGGAGTCCCCTGTGATGGCTGATGGAGTCTCTCCACCATCTCGCCCCTCATTTAGAACATATGTT
>NW_026018508.1:2855874-2892771 GCF_020466585.1 Dendroctonus ponderosae
AACTCAGCATGTTTTGGATCCATTTACATATTATAGGCTCCACTCCACGATTTTTCACCGCTCTGACGATTGACTGAAAAGAGGTGTTGTCAAAGGCTCCCTCTATGTCCAGAAAAGCCACCAGAGCAATTTCTTTACGTTCTAATGAGGTTTGTGCCCTCTGAACCAACTCGTATATAGCAGATTCGCAGGATTTTCCCATTTGGTAGGCATATTGGTTGTGGTGTAGAGGACTTCTAGTAAGAACCTCTTCCCTGATATGTCTGTCGATCAGCTTTTATAGTGTTTTGGGTAAGAAGGATGTTAGGCTGGTCGGGCGAAAGGATTTGGCCTGGTTTTAGGTCGCCCGCCCTGGTTTTAGAATGAATACTACTTTCACCATTCTCCATTCCATTAGTATATATGCCAGGGCCAAGCTGGCCCGGAGCATCTTGCACAAGAGGGGCACCAGTAAATCGGTTCCCTGTTGTAGCAGAACTGGCATTAGGCCATCTGTTCCCGGTGATTTGAATGGTCTGAAGGAACTCATGGCCCACTTAACTGTGGACTGGTTTACGTGAGTCTTAAGCAGAAGCTCCAGAGACTCCTTTTCTGTTGTTTTATATCCTCCTTGTGGTTTTATCAGGGAGCCTGTCCCATTTCGGATTTCTATACACCGAGAGTGGAACCTCTTCCGACTCAATGTAGAATCGTAAGCACAAAAATGTCTGATATATTCTCAATTGACAATTTTAGACAACTGTTTTACTTTGACAAAACTTAAAGGACGTGTTTTGTAATATTGTAAATATGTTCATATTGATTTAATGAGACTTTGTGAGGATTTTTTGCTACATCAAGGCCATATTTTGCTAAAAATTCTCATCCAAAAACACTTCTAAAAGACGAATCAGACTCTAGACTTTACCGCTTATTACGACGTTTGTAGTTAATATCTGAACTTGTTAAATAGCAAGGAAACAGAAATATTTTTTGCGTAAACGCTATGAATACGTCAAGATATTACAAATAGCTCAAAAATGGTCAAAACAGGTTAATGCTTCTACTCAAAAAAATCAGTTCATTCCGACTACCAAATAAAAAGTTCTGGTAATTTTGGTGTCAAGACACTCAACAATTCCTAACTTGCTCAAAGCGGATGAACGCGGTTGCTTCAACAAAACATGAACCTTACATAGGAACAAATTCACAGCGGGTTTCATTAAAATCCATAGGACCATTCTCGCGATATTTCAAAAAACATATTTTGTTTTAAAGACTTTTGACCATTAATGGTAGAGGAACCGCCTATTTTTCTTAATAAAAGTTAGGTCATACTTATCTTCTTCATTTCAGTCGAAGAACGTCTCTGTGCCCTTTTGGTCATGTGCCTATGGGACACCCTGTATAATTGTTCTACAAAAAGAAACAAATGTCACAATATACTGGCATCTTCTGCGAATTTGATAAATTTGAAGTTAGTAGAAATATATACATTTCATTAATAAAAAGACGCAATAAAATTTTATTAAGGAAAACAAATCGCCGACGTTTATCCTTGTTAGTTTAAAATGAAATCAAGTAAATCCTTTGGAAACACCTAAAATAAAGCGGGGGCTTTCTCACCATTAAGCCAGAGATTTATCTTTCACTCTGCTAAAGGTAACATATTTTGTTCCTAATTTTTTTATCTGCAACTGATTCTATTGTTGAAAAGTATTTTTTAGCAGAGAATCTGTACATGCGCATTTTGTATTTGTGGGTTCCGTAGTGACATGGTATATTGTGCATATTACAGTTTCAATAGTCTTGTGCGACATATGTAACCAGTTTTGTACAATATAAAAGAAACAGTTAGTCAGCAAATACATACCGCCAGTTCGAATCAATAGATATGGGTCAACTAAAATAAAATAATATTTATAAATCTAATCATCCTAAATGGAAATCAACCGTCAGCAGCACTATATTGTTCACCACTTTGACGACCAACTCAGGTGCTTTAAACTACGTTTTTTATTAACTGACCAGCTTTAAACTCATTAGAGAACTCATTACAAAAAACTGATATTGCGCACATTTGAAACCTTTCTCCAGTTCCGCAACAAAAAGGTTTAAATCCAATCTCATACACTACTAAATATTGTAAACTAGTTAGTTACAAAATCTTTTGGTAGCATCGGTTGTGTTTAATATAAACGTGAACAAATATATGAATTGTAGAATAGAATATTCGGATTTATGGTTTTTTAATTTTATTGGTCTGAAATGTTATACAATTCACATCTATTGATAGTGTACATAAAATTTCCAGAAGCATGGACGCTTCATAATGTCCATAAGCTGTATTTTACATATTGATATTACTGCTGATAGTTAAATATCAATCCTTTTTTGATTAGTTTCTGTGCAATTAATCATATAACATTTATTACAGTTTGGTTGATTTGGATTATTTGCCTTTTTGATTTAAAGAGGCAATCGTGCGTTCTGTTTATATCATGATTCAAAATAATGCCTCTGCTTAAAGTCTATTACTATCACAGTACCTTATCCTTTCACTTGACTACAGACATGTCCAAACAGCTTTATCCGGATGACCAATTTAAATAATTAATTATGTTACGCATTTAGCAAAGCAGATTGACATTTTATTTTCATTGACGGCAACCAAGTTGCATTTAGCTATAATTAATAATAACCGGTTAATGTTGCAGGAGGAGACCTTTTATTGGGTTCAGTGATACATTGACACAATTATGAAAAACTTTACTGTAACTGCTTTTCACTTATTTTCCATTTAAGATTTAGAAGATTTTTAGTTAGATTTTTCTTTATGTAGATTGATTCGATTCTCTAAAGCATTTTGCCTATTGTCTGAATTTAGACCTTGCTATCTATGAACATCGAATAAGTTGCTTAAGTTCTGTATATTGCATGTTGTTATTTACTATTATTCGCAGAAGAAATTTTATAAGACTTGCAGATGGAATCCGTCGGTCCAAGTCAAATATTTACGATGTGTTGCAACACGCGCTATATTCATCGCAGCTGACTTTTCGTTTGTAATTTCTTCATCCTACACTATCATTTAGAATCCCTACATCATGACTTAATATTAACATAAGTAGCAAATTATTAACAACATACTTAATCCAATAATGCACGTCAGACCGATAAAACGTGACAAATCTGCATAGTTCGAGTACTTTGTCATGTAATTCCTCAACGACATCTTACTCCATCCCAAATGAGCTCATACAACATCTTAAGAAAGACTGGGAACAACTAATTTATATCGGCCTTGTTACGTCAGTTATCCGAGACTATACAAGAAGATCGTTAGATTACAGAATTTCAATGGTAAACGTCTAATTGAATTTACTGGTTACCGGAAGGATGCGGAAAATTTAACACCGTATGGATGCGATAACGACCACTATGAACCAGGTTAATCATGGTATTGTGTGCGCTAAATTGGGTTTTAGATTGTGTCCGAGATTATTTTATTTTCATTTTCATTATACTGTCTCCCGTACTCGTTTAACAATAACCGATCGTACTTTGAAATCGTGACACTACTGCGTACTACTGACGTGAATTAAAACTATCCATTTAATTTATTAATTACTTTTTACCATTTAATAAACTTGAAGTAAAAGCGACTACACCCTCTTAACAAAGATGAATGTTAATTGACATTGAAAGTAAAAAATGCCAAATGCATCACTTCTTCAGATTAGGCTTTTCAACTTTGAATAAAGAAAATGATACCTCGGCGGCAGCCACAAGAAAATAATACAAATCATCCTCATTCAAAAGTTTAATTTCGAGATTTGTTCAGAACATCGTGGTTTTATTTTATCTGGCTGGGAGCGCATTACAAGAGTTTGGGTGGGGTACAAATTAGTTCTGGTTAAATTTATACTGTCTTTTTTACTTTGCCATTTGTTTTAAGTTGAAAATTCCCGACAACACACGAAAGGAAGTTTTAATGAGTTCTTGTTTATGGTTGCATTAAAATTTTATTTTTTGCATTTCAAAAACGGTACAGATATGAGTGTATTATGGCGACCTGTTAATATTTACCAAACCTGGGAAAAATATGAATGTCTAATAGAATCTGTTTTCCGTTTTGAGCTGTGCTTTATTTATGAAGTATGTAGCATTAATTGTTTTCTGCTCTTCTTTTTTAAATAAATGCTGTAAAACATATATTCATTTAATTTGTGCAAGTAATTATAAAATTAAGTATTCCTTTCTGAGTGGGTAGGTCGCCAGGAAACATTTTTTGCAATTCCATTAATAAAATTTTCCATATTTTCTATTGAACGGTGACAGTTTAAAATTTGAGTCGAATTCCATTGTGCTAGTTTACTGATAAAACGAATTAATCTTTATCCAATTTGGCAATTTTTATTACGCTTGTGCAATTTTTTTATGATTTATTTCGTCTATTCTGGAGAGAAAAATTGTGGCAAAGTAATAACGAGCATCTCAATTTTACATTCCAATAAATTTTGGCACCAGCACCATAATATACAGAAGGAAAATAGCATGAAAGCCAGATACTAGTCGAAAAAATGCTGATAAGCCAAAACCTGTGACACCCTCTTGATTTAAATAACAGCCAGAGAAAATAATGTTCCTTCAATGTAATAAAGGGCGTAAGGCAGCCTTTTTTATTATGGCCTTTTGAGGAAAGTTATGACATCATTTAAAGTTATAGCCTCGTAAGGAGATTAATTGACTTTTGCTGAACAACACGAAAACAGTTTTCGGGGCAATTTGACGATTTATGTGGTTAATTTCTTTTACCGGTTAAACGAGAAAGTTTCAGTAATATTTAATTTTTAAAAGTAAAATAGAAAAGCTCTCAAAATGCTTTTTTTTGGTAAATGGCATGAATGCATGGACCAAGCAGTTGTGAGTCCAATCATCATGCTTGCTTATATCTTGAACTAATTACATATTGAAAGTGAGAAATATTTTAATTAGTTGGCTTCATGCACTTAGTTTTTGAGGATTTGATTTTCATTGATCACATTTTGGAATCATTGTTGTTTTTTTTTGCAGTTTTTTGAGAATTTGCGCCGTGTGGCATTCGTTTTTCTACAGAGCAAATGTGCCTAGGATTGAAATAATGACTGAAATATTTCTGGTACATAGTGCCTCATATTTGCGATAAGAAGAAAATCAAATAATGTATACTTTAAAAGGTTCATGAAATGAGCTTACAATGTTTACGCTTGGCTCAGTGATATATTTCGAAATATTTACCATTTTTCTAATGAAAGCTGTACATCATTATGCTCTTATTTTAGCTGCGCCCCAATGATGGAGAATAATTACTTCCATACAGTCGGCAAGCGTCAGCATCCAGGGTCAGTTCATGATGAAATATTGTTAATTAGTTATGTTTTTGATTAGGGAGATTGTATAATAAATTTAAATTACTAGTAATCAGCACCATATTAGATTGTTATATAATTAGAATGACAAAATAGTGCATCATCACATGTATAAAAGTTAATTTATCGTACGTTAATTAACGTTTTGATTCGGCAAGTTCATTTACTATTGTCAATTTTGAATTCTACTGCAAAATGTTTTATATTAAATTTGTAAATTGGCACTGGTAATTATTGCATATGAATCCGGGTGGACTAAAATGTTTACTTTTAATTAAATCAAGTTGAAATTTCTCAGGCTTACGGGAGGCTTGGATATGCGGTTTCAATATTTAAAACGTTTGGTATAGAAAATGTGCTAATATGAAATAATTAATTTTTGAAAACAATATTTTTGCATTTATTAAACTGCTGAAAAATTGGCAGTTCTCTAAATGCTAGTAAAGTATATTATATCAGTATTTTACTGAGGCCACCGCAAAAATTGACGGGTAGATTTTTATACAGTATAAGAAAGAAAAGTGCTTATATCAGTCATTGGTATTAATAAAATTGGTGGTGTAACTCTTTATTTAACTTTATACCATTGCTACATTAGCTGTGGAAAATGCTAAAAGATACATTGGCCATTGTTATCAAAGAACTGCAGCTATACTTTTATCTGAATCAGGTGCAAACATGGCGCACAGATAATGTGGCTCAACTTTATATCTATCGAACACTCAAAAAATAATCGACAAAAAAATGTATAGAGTATAACTCATGCAGCTAAACTGTCCAGTATATTATCGGAGATCAATCCAACACCATCCACCAGAAAAGAAACTTTACAGAACATTCCAAATCAAGATAATAAGTCTTCCTTTGCGGGCGGATTAAGCTGGAACGATTTTTCTGAGAATTTTGATTCGAATGAGCCTCAGCAAGTGATACGTAAGCAGATTATTGTTGACCTTTTTGTCATGCAGTGGCGGGCCTTCGACTTTCATCTTGTGTACGATAACGTCTTTTCTTGATCCTCGCTGGAAACTAGCCGGGAAAAGTATAAGGATGTGAAGAAAACCGGACTTGAAAAAGTTGTCCACACAGTCAGCTGACAGTCAGTGACAAACAAACAAACTGTCAGTGTGCGTGGCGAAAGTTTTTACTTTCCACACGGAATGAAGAAAATATAATTGAATAATTGGCGTAAATGTAAATTGTCATTGTCATGTCATTGTAATGAGTAAAAGTGATTCTTTAGCTATCGAATATAGTGGCGAAACTGTGTACTTTCCACCTCGGGATCACGAATAGTATGTTACGGTACAAGAGACGAAAGTTCTGCTACTGCTTGAAGTTCACGTTCTCGGCTTTGCCTCGGGCGCCCGACGCGATGTCTTTCGTCTCGCGTACCGTATACTATTTTTCTTGATCCTCGGTGGGAACTAGCCGGGAAAAGTATAATGTTTTCAAAAAATGGCTTTGAAAATGTCACAGTCAGAAACAAAGTCAAGCTGTCAGGGTGCGTGACGAAAGTTATTACTTTCCACACGGGATGAAGAAAATTTGCAATGGGTAAAAGTGATGCTTTCGCCACCGAAAACACTGGACAAAGTACGTACTTTTCACTAGGGGATAAAGAAACATTATTGACAAGCACATATTTAGTCATATTTATAAGCAGGAAATATGTTAAGTATATAAAAAATGGGAATACTAAATAACAAACTTCATTTTTTTGATCCCCAGGTGGAAAGTACACAGCCACTGTTACATTTGCGCCCATTATTCAATTTTTTTCGTCCCTTGTGGAAAGTAATAACGCCACGCACGCTGACAGTTTGTCTGTTTGTCACTGACTGTCAGCTGAATGTGTTGACCACTTTTTCAAAGCCGGTTTTTTTCACAATCTTATACTTTTCCCGGATAGTTTCCACTGAGGATCAAGAAAAATAATATACGGTACGCGAGACGAAAGTCGAATCCCGCCAGTGCGTGCATGACGCCCTCGGCTTCGCCGCGGGTGTCAACTTCAGGCAGGGGCAGAGCTTCGACTTTCGTCTCTTGTACCGTACGTAATATACTTTTGCTCCTTTAACCGATATCATTGGGAGCAAGTTGATGTTGCACTAGATTATTTGCATATGGCATGAATTAAGTAGAAGACGAAGGTTATAACAACCGTTTTCAAGAATTAGTTGACATTTATTGGGCGACCTGTTATTTTAAAAAGACAAAACTGGTAAAGCCCGCCTCTAACTGTATTGGAACATCTACATACCTGGTTTGAAATTCTAAAAGAATTATCTTTGATTCATTCAAATGTTAAAATTACTACTGTGTCAAGTTCACATTTGACTTTTGGTTAGGATTGGGTATATTTTTCACAAATATTTCATTAAATGTGCACTTCAGAAAAATTCAATCAGATCTTAAATAGCCAGGCTATTCCAAATCTAAAATATGAATTTATTTAAATGAGTCGAAATTCAAGCGAATTGTATTGTTTCCCACAGTATAACGATGGTTAAATACATTCGGAAGGGTTTCGCACTCACTTTCAGGTTACTGGTTACCACAGAAGACCTCTAAAAATTTTCCCGTATACAAATAATTACCAATTCTTTTCAAAACACAAAGTAAAGTAGCGGTTAGGTGACGACCAAAATCGGTTTCATATTAAATAAGGATCTTAACTTCTTATCCTCTCCTAGTATTCGTTTGATCTTCCAGCACACTTACCACTGAAAACTTGTTTCCAACCACATAGTAACTTAGTTTGAGGATTTTCAGATGAACCAAAATTAGTTACGTGCTAATAATAACACACCCTCTAGACGTCGCGCATGAAACTTTAAAAAAATTTGAACCAACATGTTTTGTTTCACCATTTTAGTTCGTAATGTTTAGACAACCATGGCATTGTGCTTTACATTTTTGTACGCACCCTGTTACAAAGCGTTTCTAACATTGAAATGAGTAAATATCATCCGTGATGTAACAAAGGTCCGTTATATACATTCAGAATAGAGTAAACGTAATTAATAAACAATGTTCGTTCCAATGTATGTTTGCATTAATATTTCAAACTTGTTTGCGGTCTTAAATGCTTCTTTGTTACTGTTTTAAAAGTGTTCACTGAATATTGAACAATTGCGTGCAATGTCGTTTGATTTCCAACAATTTTTTTTCTCAATTCAGTCTCTTCCGTACTTTCAAAAGGAACCCTGGAAAAAATTGTTCTATAGAGAAAGATTTTCAATAAGTTATGTCCATTTTTTGTGCATCTTGTATAGATTTCATAACAAGTAGGCCGATAAAATAGCACAGAACTTAGTAAAAATGATATAAGTGGATCCAGTCTAGTGTGCTATTATCAATTTTACACTTGGTCGAGTTACACACCTGACTTGTGTTCGCCCGCATCGAACTCCATTCTTCCAAGATCGTGCTATTTCCTAACTTTATTATATTCCTTGAGAGTTTTTTAAGGGTCGGCTACTATTATAAGAATAACCTATTTACCGTGTTTGCATTAATATAAGCAATTTGTTGTTAGACTCTGCTATTCTCTGAAACTGTCTTTGTATTGCATTCCAGGTCTCGTGCTGTCCTGCTTACAATAGAACACACATTCATGTTTATTTTCACTGTGCATTGGCGCTTTTGTTTCAATAGGTTTAGCATCTGCCAGTATTTGAAATGAGGAGATGTTACTATTTAATTTAAGTTCTGCTGCTTGCGAAGTTTTAACGCATATAACTGTAAATTGCATGGACAAGTAGCCGAAATCATGAACTCCACAAGGTTACCAAAGAGAACATTTCCTTTCCCAATCGTCGCAATTATATCGAATAGTTTCCATTTTGGCCAATTATGAATTGGAATGGATTTAACTACAAGTTTCCGCAATGCTCTTGCATTCCACTTTACAGTTGCTATTGGCCGTGCGTTATTCTATAAACTTGTCACATTTTCAGTTATTTTCAAACTTGATGAATAATTCAGCATTATTTAGACAATCCTAAACACTTGGAGATCCTAAAGTTGCCAATGGGAAAATCGATTTAATATTCCAATATAATGTTCAATTTTTTTACGAACATATATAGATACATATATGCCTCCAATATTGTATTTAGGTTCAACTTAACTCGGTTTAGTTAACATTTTGACCACTAGTATATTTATCGTCGTAGCATTTCATAACTAGTAAGAGGTTGTGACAATAGTTATTTAATAATACAACCTGAAAGTTTAATTTGCCGTTGATGCCCCAAGCCTGAATGTTTGAAAATTAACTTTTTTGTAAATCTTGCCGCTGAGTAGGACCGATTTATTTTAAGAAACAGAACAACAATCAAATTAACTGTTCCAAATATGTGTTATCTCAGGCTTGACAATATCAAAGCCGAAGAAAAAACTTTTGTTGCACCTTGTTATTTCGGTAAATATTTTTTTAAACCCGTAATTTCCCGAGTTCTGTTGAGGTTAGCTATACATGATACCTGAATCATACTTAGAACTCAACGAAGAATTGAGAACGAAACTTGAAATAAAAAATGTTCATCCATTTGAAAAAATAAAATTTTATGGTCCTACCTTTTTTGGATCACCGGGTGTAAAAACATTTAAAATAAAAAATGTATGAGTCCGAGCTTTTTTTCAAAAAAAGACACCGCTGATTTTTAAATGAATTTAGACATTATTTCTGGAACTTATTGTATATCAATAAAATGGTTAAGGTTAAAGTAGTACAGAAATATGAATTAAAATTATTACCCATACAATTTACCTTCAGCGATTTATTGTAAAGGTTTTGACCCTCTGGTTCCCGTGGCTAAGCATGTATAGATACTAGATAGATAGATGGATCGGTCATCCTGTAGAGTTACACATTTTGTTATTGTATATAGTTTTGTTATTTTAGTTTATTGGTGATTTAAGCGTCAATGAAGATCTGCTGAAAATGTGGATATGTGAGTAATTGTTTAAGAGAATAAAGAGGTTTTGTCCTAGGGATTGCTGCTAATAACCAAACTTGTTTTGCTAATTTTTTAAACACAGTTTATTAGTTTTTTTGATTAGTCACGATTATCTAATATGTTTTACTTCTTTTTCAAATTTTGTCTCCTATTTATTATATTTTAAAACGTTAAAATATTTTTTACATTGTTAGTTGGGAAACAATAATTTTATGAAAGGACCGACACATGGAAACAGTTTTATGATGAAAATATATTTTAGTTTAGTCCCAAGTCAACTAATTTTTCACATTTCTTAAATCTTCTGAAATATGATCTAATACTGCAAACATGCGGTTTAATAGTCTGAAGAACAAGCTTATGGCAACCACGAGTATACGTTTACCATGTTCAAATTGCAAAAAATTAATAAAAGTCAACGATTGGGTCGATAACCTTTTTCGGCAAGAAATAAAAATTATTTATATATAACATATGCATTGGAGGTAAAATGTTTATTATAACTACAGACTATATGTATTATTATAAGTCTTGAACTCCAAGCTGAAGAGATACTTGGATATGTAACTCTACAGATTTCTGTATTAATCAGCCTCATAGTTCTGTTATTTGTTTATAAACCAAATTCAATATTACGTGAGCTGAATCTGACATGAGCAAAATTCTTTTTTTGGTAGATAGCAGACATAAGGTCGAACCTAACTTTGACCAATTTTCCAAGCGCATTTAACCCAATTCCTATATATAAAACTACACAAATAGCAAATATTTATTTGTCTTGTAGAATTTCTGCTTAGTAAAGCGAGATTTAATCTTAAGTTACAAATAAATGTCGAACTTTCATGCAATCCTTTTCACATTTTATGAAAGGCTATTGATAATAATTACTAAATATCTGCTGATATTCTTAAGGAATGAATAGCAAAAGTAGGACATTTTCACTGCTTTCTTCTAACCTGTTGTACGATTGAAAACTCAATAGCGTGAAACTCAATTAAACGTATAAAAGTTTCGCAATTGGCTAGCTGATTTAATTCAAAGGTCGTTCAGCAAACTAAAAGTTTACAAAGGCCACACTTTTACAAACAGATTCTTTAAGATCAAAGTAGTTAGCTAAACTGGGCGAATGCTTCCTGTGCGAAGTTAGACGCAAAGTAGACTCCCTAGAGTGAAGGAAACCATTTATTTAGCTGAAGTTTTCTATACGAGCTTCATTATTGAAGACAAAGTTGCTACAGTTAGAATAAACTACCCAGTCAAGAAAGTATATTAACTGTTCAATGCATTTAGTTTGTTTTTGTTTGTTTATGTATTTACAGGGTGTCCTGTAAACACATGATGAAAAGGGTACTGCTATAATCTTTGGGTGAAAGGCAGACGATCTGACCTAACTTGTTTTTGGAAAAAATGTGTGGCTCCTCAGGTCTTGATTGCCAGTTCTTAAAAAATTTTTTTTAGGCATGATATGGATTTTATTGAGACTCGCTGCGAAATTTTTCTTCCATTTGACTCACATTTTGATAAATAACCCGAGTTCTTCCGCTTACGGCAAGTAGTAACTGCTTGGATGTTTCGATATAAAAACTACCAGAAATTTTTGTTAGTAGCTGGAATCAACTGGTTGTTGTGGAGTTGATATACTGTCAAATTTCGGAATATTCATAGTGTTTGCGCAAAAAAAATATTTCAACATCCTGTTCTCGAAAGCCAGAAACCTGGAAAACCTATTTGGCCGATTCAGAAAGTTGTACAGGAAAGGAAATTATAAACCTAAGTCACCACTACATAAACTCAAAATATTTCACCTTAACGAACCTCAAAAGTTTCGTTGATTTACAGATATCTTAGAATCATATATATGATTGCGAAGTTTTTATATACATACATATGCCAATAAGACTGAGTTAAGACTGCGCAAATATTGTAACGCAAAATGTCTATTTCGATTAAAAAATTTAACGGACGCGTAAAATGCATTACCCAAAAAAATATGTCTAAAATTTTTTATTTCGTTTGTAGTTAAGGGCATTAAGTTAAGGAAACATCTTTGCTAACAAAAGTCTCAATATACCATCCCTCCAAAGAAATGGCAGAAAATAAATCACATTATATTCAACATACATACCAAGTAGATACCTGCCCAATTAGATATTCAGCAAATTAATTAGTTTTTGAAATCAAAACAAACACAACTTGCATGCAATATTTGATTTCGCTGCAGAAGCAGTGATTACAAATAAATAAGTTAATTTGAGAAGAACTCTATTGGAAATTCATTTTATTTACTTTTAATGAAAACCGAAAAACACGAAGTTGAAAGCCAAATATATTAAAACACAACATCTGCTTTCAACTTTATTTTATTACTACGTTATAAATCGAGCAAAATCAACGAGCGGTAATTTCCATATTTCACAAAAAGTTTTGTCAATAAATCTCAGCCAATATTTTTTTTTGTCGGATAAAGCTAGGGTTATAAATTACGCTGTTCTAAAAATTCAAGAGTTTAATTTAACTATCAAAATGACCCCATATTTAATCGAAGCCATAACTAGAACAATGTTATATGAAAAAGTGATGCAAGCAATACTACATTCACTAAGCATGATTAATACGACGCTTTAGTGATACATTTAGAGAATATATATTTTTTATTATTAACTATCTACAATATGCCTGCTTCATAGCATAAAGATGATGTGTTGCTTGGATTTATTCAAATGTAACAGGGTGCGTTACAATAAACAACCTCTGGGTTGGTCTTCAATTGGATGTGTATGTAAGAACGTGATTCTGATTATCCTGGCTGGAATCCATTGAACATGTCGGATGGTGCAAGATTCTTAAGCCTCTTGATCGGTATTTTTTGGAGTAGGTTGACTGTTAGTGGACTTGGATGTTAACCTATTCGCTGGTGGCATTTTTCAGTGAATCGCTGTATTTCTTCTCTTATGGTTGGGATATTTAGGTCCCCATGCAGAGTGTAGTTTCTCACGTACCATGGGGCGTCTGTCATGTATCGTAAGGTTTTTGATTTTAATATTTTTAGTATTTCGATGTTGCTGTTGCTAGCAGTGTATTTTTTAACCCTTAAGTCTAATTATTTTCTTTTTTTCTGTATTTGAGTTTTCCATGTTGGTGGTCGGTCCAGGTGCATGCGCAGGTATTTTGCATGGTCTGTTGTTGTAATGAGGGTGCTGTTTATTGTAATTGGAGGACACTCCCATCTCTTCATTGTGAATAGGACCTGTACGCACTTGTCCTCGTTTACTCGTATGCGCCACTTGGTTAGCCATTCTTCCATTTTGTTGATTGCTGTTTGCAGTTTTTCTGATGCGATAATTGGGTTGTGGTCTGATGTTAGTTAGCAGTATCATCAGCGACTGTGGCTGTTATGACATTTTCATCCTGTGGTAGTTCAGCTGTGTATACGGGCTGTCCCACCGAAATGTAAACCGAAACTGTGAACTGTAATTAGGAGAAATTTGAAAATTGGACTGTGTGTCGAAGTTATTGGAGGCAAGGGGTCTAAAATATTTTCAAGTTGGCCACATTTTCGGTTATACCGGAAGTAGGAGTCAATTTGCTCATTTGAAATAGAATACCCTATATATTATTACATTTTTCAATTCTACCCCAAATTTTAAATATATTTCAGGTATAATATCCTATACCTAAGTTTAACTGTTTTCGATCTATTTGAAATTTTATGTAAAAAATTACAGTTGCATCCACTCGAATTTAACTTTTTATATGAGGTAATACGTATTACTTAATTTGAGTCGCATTTCTTGCTGGAAACTATTAATAGAAAGTGTTAAAAAATTACATTTCACTTGAAATAAGTAAATTGACACTTACTTCCGGTATAACCGGAAGTGTGGTCATCTTGAACATATTTTAGACCGCTTGCCCCCAATGACTGCAGCACACAGCTCAATTTTAAATTTTCTCCCGATTAAAATTTGCCAAATATTGATCGCGGCGGTTCCCGGTGGGACACACTGTATAGTATAGAGGAGTGGTCCAAGAACTGTTCCTTGTAGCACTCCGGATTCTATTTTGAAGGGTGACGAAAGTTCATTATTGATTATTGACCTGAACCGTTCGGTTGTTTAGATATGTTTTGATCAGCAGGTAGAATTCAGGATGTTGTGTTTTTATTTTGTATAGTCGGCCAGTGTGCCAAACTTTATAGAATGCTTGGAGAACATTAATAACTGACGGTAGGGCAGTACGTTTTCCTATTTGCCTTGTTTAGTTGTCTAATATTATATGATGCTAATGCCCAACGTTATGTGTTTGTAATTTGAACATAAACATGAACAGAATTTATTTAGGGTACGCACATTTGATTTTTAAATCCAGCGTTAGCTCCATTCCAATCTCGTACTGCTGCCTTCTATTTAGAAACGGCGGAGAGTATCGAACATATTTGGTTAATGTGTCTGATGATGGATTCAAAAAGTCAAAATCCAATAACTAAAATATTTAATAACAAAAGAACTGTCAAAGGAATATCGTAGAAGAATCTTCGAATACCTATATTAAATTTTTTAATCAATCATGCTTACGACAGCAGTAAACATATCACTAAAATATGTCTATTCTGCGATAAAAAATGTGAATCTAAGACTGGAGCATTTTAATAAAAATAAAAATTAAACACCAAATTATATTTTATTGTGCTCAGTTCTTATCAAGCTTGAAATTTTAATATAGATTCTGAATTCTATTTGACATACTTGAAAATATATTGAAATATGTAAACGAAATAAAATGTATGGGCAATTGAGCATACTTTGAAACTCGGAACATAATAAAGTCTGATGCGTATACATTTTGAGTCATTCATTTCCAAAACATATTCGTAACGAAAAATTGTGTCAAAGCAACGATTTGAAATCATTTCCGTTAATAAAACACATATGGCTAATAAACCAGAGGCAATAAAGGAATTTCTTTCCCTATTGTAAAACAGGAGTTGTGAAAGAATACACATTTACACTATTTGTGTTGCATATTAAAATATGCAAAATATTAAATAAAAAATAGAAAAGTCGTTAAAGCGTGTGGATTTAATTATCATTGTTTTATCGGGCTTTGCTAAGTCAAACACGTACAAAAACTTTATTGTTTTTTGATTATTTTGACTATTCAGACAGTTATGTTTTATGCTAGTTTTGCTTTGCAAGGTTTCTTTCTTTGATAGCGTTATTCGCAGTTTTTATTTTTGTTTGGGATTAAAAAAGTTATTACGATTCATAAACCATCCCAGATTAGTTATTGAGTTTAAGCTTGTCCATAAACTTCTGGGCAATCTTACAACTGATGGTGAGCATTTTGGATTTACCTCAATAAAAGTTTTATTCATATATGTATATACTATATATAGAGGTTACTACCAGGCATATATGACGGTTACATCTATACCTATCCACCCATGAAATAGTTATAGGTTTGAATTAGCAAACATTGCAGTCTCAAAGTTTTCCACTGATTTTATTTGGAGTGAGCATGTATTACCTCTTTTTATAAATCAAACGGCTCAGGTCAAGGTAAATGCTTGTTTTCCTTTTACCACAAGTTTAGCGAATGTGAAAAAATACTTTATAAACATGTTTTTCTCTGACCATCGATTTATCGGTTGGTTAGTTTTTTAGTTGATATACTTTCCGAAACCAGTATACACAATATTTCCCATCCAGTGTACACGATATTGGAGCCTGAATTTGACTGTCAGAATTGAACCTGATATTTTGCATAATCTGGGGAAAAGCTATCGGGAAATTGGATCACATCAGTTGCGCTTAAAGTCTTCTGCTGCTAGGTACATTATTAGTGGTTCTGTTACTTCTTTTATATCTGTGTTAATTAAAAATAATTTTACAAATTTTTAGCTATAAATCTTTGACAAAATTTTATGAATTTTAAGTCGTGTCACCAGCAGGGAACCTCAGAAGGTATCTCGAATAGAATACATTCATTAGTTGGGTTCAGCTGCAAGTGATATTCTCAAATGTATTTTAATACTTTAAATGTATTTAAATTAAATTGTCTGAAAAGACAAAATATATCATTATTTGCTAACCATTTATACTCTATAAATTTTTGTTTGCGAAATCTACGCAATTAGTACCAAAATTGTATTTTTAGTTTTTTTTACGAATTCATGCTAGAAACATAAACGGTACGGTAACGAATAGAATGTAATATTTTGTTTTATTTCTAAAAAGGCTTCGTCTATTTCAGGTCAAGATCTGTTTGGTGTTGATTATCACACAATTTTTTTAAAATAAATAAATTTAAGTTAATTGCTATACCTAGTCTAAACTAAAAGTTTTTAAATTGATATCTAAATTAATAATATTTTCATAATGCCTTTCAGAAACTTCTAGACTGCATTATATTATTTTCCGGCCTTTACTTTACTTCACTCATTTTTTATCCTATGCTGATACCACTATCTATAACCAAAGATTGCAAATGTTCAAACATAGAAAAATATATACACACAATATTCACACGAGAAAAATTACCTACTCTTCAGAGGTTGGTTGAGGGTCTGCTTAATAAACGTGTTTTATCTTCTGTCTTAGATTAAAGTGTTTTCAAAATACTTCAGCAACGAAATATTCAGAAAGAATATTTTGCAGAACTATAGCCGAAATTAGTGGTCACAACAAATAATTTACTTTCTCGCAATAGTTAATTAATTAAAACTTTTCCTGTATTTCCCTAGTTGCTGATGCCGTTTAACTTGCTTTGTGCGTAACTTCGATGTTTGTAGGGTTTATCGTTTAGTTAGGATTCCCTGTTGAAATTAATTAAATTATTTCTCACTTTTTACATACACGTTTCTTGCGCTTCCTTATTTTAGTCAGCTTAGGGATATGTTAATTCGATGATTTCTCATATGGTGCTGGATAATTTATCAGATACAGGCTTTATCCACAGGATATACGTCGGTGCGAATTTTAAATGTGTTTTTTTTCAATTTGTCTAAAATTACAAGTATAAATAGTTAACAGAAAAACCCGGTTAATTAATATCTATCGTGTCTCCCACGACTGTTTTTGTCAGCCTAAATGAAACTTTCCATTCATTGTAACTTTGGTGTTCAATGGATGTATTATGTTAGTTTCTACTTCGTCAAAATGAAGTAGTCTCCTGTGTATAATACGAATTGTTTCACTTGCATTTTTCACTCATCACTTACACTTTTCATTTTTATAGAAATTCAAAAATGATGAAAGCTTAATGGACACACGTGAAATCCAAAAGGTTTTTCATTGATTAATGTACACTATTCATTGGTCTAACAGACTACAATGTAACTAATGAGCTATTTTGTAGAACGTTAGATCAATCATTCATCCGATACTGGTGTATTACTGTTTTTAACTGCTGTATTTTGTTTTCAGGTAAGAAACATTCCGAATTTTCATCACATACAACCTGCGTGATTGTTTCCTGCTTCATCTGCTGGTATGTTTTATCAACAGGAGTTGCTTTAATTCAGGAAATTTACTGAAACTTAATTGCTAACAACAAATATATTTAGCTAACAAAAATACATAGAGCAAACGCAAAGTCATATGTAATACGAAGAACATTAATATTATAACTAATTTTTCGGTCTTTCAATGATTACAACCAAACATTTTTTGCATATCAACGAGTAGCGAAATGCATATTTCAGCAAATTTTCCCGGACAATGTCATAAGTTTTTTTTAAATAATCCTCCTGTATTGCTTGTTTTTCGTAGACAAATGGAACAAGCCATACCTATTTACGCAGTATTTATTTGATAATCATTGATTTTATTTTACTAGTCATTGAAAAATAGAAAAAGCTGTTACTGTATAACACAAGCAACTGTTTGAATAACAATGTATTGATTGCCTTCTAATAAATTTTGTCACATTGGTGTAGCCTTTGGTATAATTTTATGCATAGTCTGCATAAGTGGCCATATAATTGTAGCTAAAACATTCTGATTTGATGTTTACAGAATAAATCAGGTAAATTTATTAAAAGCTGTGCAGCGCAATATGTCACGAGAGATCATTAAGAATATCATATTTGGACAAAGTTTAATTGTGTTCAATTTTGAGTCACTGTGTACGACGGTATGTAAGGTAATATAATTTTAATTAAAAATAAAAGAGCTTTTGGTATGGTCGCTGTAGAACAAGCGCAACAAAATTAAATTAGTTCAAAGAAAATCATAGAATTTCCGAATTTGTATTTTCCATTGCTATTCGCATTTGCTTGAGCTTGGCTACTAAATTCACTGTTCAATTTGGAATTTCGATTTTATTAGAACAATGCTCTTTTTGCAAATCTAGATCAACATGCACCCGGATTGCCTCTTTTACATTGCAATGTTCAAGTCCTTTCATCTTTATTTCGTAAAATCGGGATTGGATAAATACTATACCGTCCAAACATGTATGCTCTTATGCATTCTGTGAATTCTAGTTTAACATTCAGTTTCCTTTTGTTAAAAAATATATTGTTAATAGTCGTGCACAAAGTGAAAAAAACCGGTGTACATAAAACTTTTACTAGATTTTTTCGATAGGAAACGTGTACTTTTAATCAATCTGAAAATTAAACAGAACTGCGATGCATGTTCTATCGTGAGTATGAGAGTTAATTTTATTGAGTCTGTTCCTTAATTTGGTTTGAACCGGAGGATTTAAGAACTATTCTCCTTTTAACGGAAAATATCACTTTTGTGGAATATTGGTCAGGGTAACATTGAATAAGCAAATTAAGAGCAGAATATTGCTACCAGAAAAACGATGTAGGCACTTTATTCACTGTGGGTAATATAACTGTTCTTACATCGCTAAAACATACAGGCCGTTACGGAGTTTACGTTGAAAGTAAAATTTGGGTTAGGGAACTTTGCCGCTGCTTTGTCAAATTTTAATTAAACATTTGACTTCTACCTTCCATAGTTAGAAAGAAGATAAATTTAATCTGCCTTGTGGAAGTTGCTTATTTGTCTGAGCCATACGTACACTATCAGACAAAAGTAAAGTACAAGCAACAATATTCGTTTTGCCAATGTCTACACTATACCTACACTAAAATTGTTAAGGTGAAGGTAGCAGGTCTGGGATACTGATGAAACCGTCACTCTTTAATTATTGGCCGACGCTTCAACCTTTCTTGGCGTCTTCTTCAAGACTCAAATTATGTGTCAACATTATGTCTTAGCAGATTCATTATAATAAATGCATCATAATTATCATAATCTCAGTTTGCAGTGCAGAGTTTACCGGACTAACACTAGTGTTGTTGTCTCACACCTGCTTCCTTCCAGCAGTTTTCCAATTGAGACTCAAAAGCGAAACGAAATTGTTAACTTTAATTATTCTTTCGAACATATTTTGGGTGCTCGAAATGAAGTTCAAAAATATAAATAATATTCATCATATGAAGCGACGAGAATGGGGGCGACAAAAGTAGAGCAACAAATTGCTATCAATAGAGTTACGTGTTGACAATGAGGCGGCCTTGAAGCAATAAACTTTCGAATTACATTCTGTGGAAGATTGGTCCAAACTTCGCAAATTTTATTTATCAACAAATCTTTATTAGGAAACATTTGCGTTCAAATGCGACCATCCACTTCCTCCTAAATATTTTCAATAGGGTTTAAATCTGGGCATTGGACAGGTTACTCTACAACTCGAATATTGTTTGTAACAAACTACTGTTGAACGATTTGTCGGGAGTGCTCTGGATCATTGTCCTGTATAAGGAAGCATGGTATTTTGTATTATATCCTTATAAACAAATCGGCCCATCGTGTAATTAATTAAGTGTACAGGGCCTACTCCAATCCATAAGGAATAAACCCATAAAAGCACTGCTATTCATTCCCATATTTAATAGCATATAAATATTGGGTTCTATGAGCAATTAATGTTACAAATTTGGGACTAAACCTTGTGTTGATTAGTCGCCTCGAAGGTCTGATTCCATCAGAACTAAATAGTTTGTACCATCACTAAATATTTTTCTTTTTTCCAGTCATTGACTTATTTTTAAATGGCGGCGTGCAAATGTCAATCTTGCTTTTCTATTTCTTCACGAAATTAACAGTTTTTAAATGGCCGTCTGTTATATACCGTTGCTTCTACCAATCTTCTTTAAACTGTTCTTATGTCAACTGTAATTTGTATAATTTTGGCAATAATTCTTTGTGCAGGATTCCAAGGATCATTTTGAGCAATTCTTTTAATGCGTCTGTCTGTCAATAATGTCTTTTTTGCCCTTTCTGCCAACTGTTATACTCGCGTGAAGGTAGTTGCTTGTTTAGCACCTTCTATGAATGCATTTACCATTCATTGCTTCAAGTCTTTTGAAATGAAACGTCCTCTTTGCATTGCAAATTTAGTATCGAATATGTTCAAAAGGTATAAAACTAACTTCACACTGCATTTTCGAACAAGTTATTTTACTTTGGACGCGTTAATATTCAGCAAACAAAAGCAAATGTTCACTTGTTTTATTCGACTTTTGTTTGACGAAATTGTTTAAGAGTAAATATATAGACCAAATGCTTCAATTTTATGCATAGTTGTTATCACTAATATCATATCAATAGAAAGTCATTAAGTTGGCCAATTGTAACCAACCAATTATGCTAGTCAACATGCAAGCTATTTGGAAGGTTAGACAAATAGAATATCAATTTATGTGGAGTTACATCGCTCGAAATGTAGGAGTACTTTATGGTCATGGTCAAAATTTGGCCATGTTATGATATCCTAAGTGAATTTGTGTATTTCTAGCAACGAACAATTACATACTTTGTAAATTATTGGAAATATTCATATCTGCACTGGATAATAATCGTATTACGTACTAATGCTTTGAAAGTTCTATTCTAGGAAAAATAGTTTCGATTATTAGGTTTTAAATGAAGCAAAAAAATTTAAAAATATATATTGCCATGCGATTCATTAATCCTGTGCTAAATTTAACCAGAACTTGTCTCTCAACTCAACTGTTGTATAAAGAACACGTTTTGCAGTCGAGTCAATCGTCCAAAGTTTTTTCAATCTCGTTTCAATTTTAAGTGTTTAAATGGTACACAAATCGAAATACTGTAAGCGAAAAACATAGCAAAATTATCGTATTTCTTAGGAATGAAATGATACTGAAATTTGAAATTTTCATCTAATTGTAGTGTTTGTATACTGGATAACAATTTAGAGAAATTGGAATCTCGTACGGCGAAAGAGGTGAATTGAATTATGACAAAGTTATGCGTTTTGATATTCACTGCAGGTTGATTGTTGATAGCAGTGAAGTTGATTCTAATGAATATAGTAGACATTCAGCGCTACTAAAGATGAAGGACCTCTGTTTGCTACTGAAGTCGGTTCTTGACACAATTACAAGATTGCTCTTGAAGCACAAAGACAATTTTTATTAAGTAATTGAACAAGCAAAAACTTAAAGAAAGCGAAAAAATACGTAATTTTCCAATAGTTTCCTTCCTGTGTTATAAAGCATAGTGCTAATTCAGTGGACTTATTTTAATTGCTTGAAATATACAAATACATATATTAGATACAAAAATACCTAACTATGGAGGAATATTTATTTCTTTCAACCTTTGACTGAAATTTAATGTCTGTAATACCAGGTAGAAACAGATAGTACTGCAAATTTCCTTAAAAATATTCAACCTATTTAAACTCTAGCAAAGTATCAACGTTTTATGCGGATATATTCCTCCTCCAGTCGGTGATTTGACCTCACTCTCTTCTGATATACGAAACCAAATCTGCTAGAACGTGAGTAGAAAAATATTTCAACATTGACTTTAGAAAATCCTATTTTCTAAACAATTTACCAGTTCTTGAGTATCGTCCGTTGTAGCCAGTGTCTATATAATGTGCATGGCAAGAACCGTAATAGAATTTATTTGTATCTACTTATCAAGCGCATCTCTCCCTTGATATACGTATGTATACGGTTTATTTATAAATGTAATTAATTCAAACTGAAAATTGTGCTAATAATTACACTACTATTATCCATTAAATGTTAATTATACATAGTTAATAGCCTATGTGGTTTGTGCCATATTATGAGTTGATCACTAAATAACAGTGGAGTTGATAAACTTTAAAATTGTATCTGCATCGGTAAAGACTCAACATAAATTTATTATCCACACCAATTCATATTTAATGCCAGTGGAGGATGGGCAACATTCAGTAATTCATTGAACCTAAATATGTTGAGTAAATATAGCAGAATGTATTTGTAATATGCTAATAATGGACAAAGTAAAATATGCAATTGAATTCAACCGACGTATTTAATTGGATGATCCTGACGTCGGCAAATTAAAAATGGAATAAATAATAACATGCTAGCTGATTCATCGGAAACAGTAAATAGAGTTTGGCCTAAAAATGGTTTTCGGGTAATTTTAAAATTTAAACTTTTTTAAACAATTCTAAAGATATGTCGGAACCATCATAATAAACATTACATTTAGCTACAAATGAGAATTTGGCTCTCTAGCTTGTTTTAGTGCTTCAAGTTTCGCATAAGCCAATTTCGAGTAAAGCAAGCAATATAAGACCAACTTTTAACTTAAATGTTCAGTCGCATCTCCAACACAAATAACTAAAAACGAATAAATCACTCGTAAAGCCTACGCTGTATATATTTCCACATCAAAACTTCCATTTAATATTTTAAATTTCTCTAAACAGAAATAGTTATTATGTTTCCTATTATGAAGCGGGATAACTTATTGACTTATTTTGTATTTATAACTGAATATTCACAACCAGTTCCTAGTTGAATTAACATGCCACTCAAAAATTTATTGCGGCAATTTTTGCATAAAATAGTAAAAGCTTTTAAGGCGCTTGGATGATTTTACTGTACGGAAAATATTTTTAGTATTATTTTTATTAGTTATATATTGGTGAATTAGATATTTCAAAAATACATATTTTCGGTTAAAAAATGACTTTGCGCGCATTTGTTCCTAAAAGATACAGGTTTTACATTTCAAAAATGGCTCGTCCAAAAATCATGTTACGATAAAACTGGAAATAGTGCGTGATTTATTTTTATCTTCAAACCTCCACTGGTAGGAACTCTAAATAAACATTTCACATTTAATTTCAAACAGATAATATTCTGCTACTTCGGCCCACTCTATGTAGTTAGATTTTTGTCCTAATAACTAGTTGACCATTAAGATCGCTTAACATTTTTAATGTCATTCTACGAACTTTACATAAATATCCAAAATTTGTATTATTAGGGCATTTATAAATAGATGTATATATTACAATAACAATTAGTTGCCTGCTTGATTCGATTTATGAAGCACTAATTTAAGCAGCAAATTGTGGAAATGAGCAAATACTTCATATAGTTATTTCTCCCCTAAGAGAGGTTTCTCAGATTAAATCTAGATCCATTTGTTACATTTCAGTCATGTATAGTGATGCTAAACCATTCGGTATGATAAATAGGGTTGTTTAATATTAAAATCGTCAGAAATTTATTTTTATTTCAGTGTATTTTTGTTTTAATAATCGCTCCTGAGCTAGTAATATGCAACGCAAACTTTGCAAGCGATTTGCTCTGCTTCCAATTAGAAATCTCGGCTTGCGAAACTTAATTACAATTTTCAATGAATATTTTATTTAGGTTAATAATTCCAAGAGACTTGGTCAATTTCAGTTTCGGGCCATTTATTTTGTAGCTCCTAGACCATGGTTATCTAAGACAAGCAGAGCGCTTTTATAATTCCTAATTTTTGCTTGTTACTAGCAATATATTATTACAGTTATATCCAAATTTGACTTCTTAACAGGATTGCGAAAATTACGGGCCAAAATGTTCATCAATTAAAACTTTTACTAAGATGACAATCATTCTTGTGGCCTCCGTAGGACACAACACAACCTTGAATATCAACTATCCCACTTTTATATTAATTATTTGTGTTTCTATAAATGTTGTATATTTTTTTATTAAAATCGCCACTTTCATAATGTTAACAGAACACATATTTATAGCGACTTCAAGATATTTAATTCATAGGACCTATTCGATGAGTTTCAATGGAACTGTGATATCTGATGACTTATTATACTAATATCTTGTATGGTATTTTACTCCTGTATTTTAAATTTTAGTCAACTGATCGATTTATTTTATTGTTCGTAAAGAAATAGCTAGAAAAGAAGAGATGGAAAAACAACTGAAATGGTTTGCTAATTTCGAATTATGTTAAAACTATATGTTTTAATTAATGTAAGTTGGTTTATTGCTGCAGGCAGCATGTATGTTATATGGGAAACCAGCACTAAAAATTTGGAAATATAGCTAAAACATATCTCTCTGAAAAACTTCGCCACTTTCCATGAAATCCAGATTTTTCAAGTTATCTTAAAAATTTATATTATGTGAGAAAATCGTGTTGTTTTTGACAATTTTCTAGGCTAATGCTTACTGAACTGCTTTATTAACTGGTTTGTTGTTTACTTGATTTTAAAGACTTACTAGACTATTTTTACCTTCCAACTGTTGTAAGTTGTATTTCCAACTATCTTTTAAAAAATATTATATCACTAGTGCTAGATAAATTTCATGTTTGCAGTTACTATTATACGCTCTTGTTAAAGATAATCTCCCGCTAAATATAATCCGAAGCACTAGGTATAGAACGCCTTATGTCTCGCGGATTGAAGTATTTAAGATCTAATCTTCTCCATCCACATGTAAAATACCTTTCTTGACTTTAGCTCTTTTGCATTGGATACCCGTCCTTAAAACTGCAAAAAAATATCTGGATGCCATCACCCGTAATTACGTCTAAAGTCTTCGGAACTTCGAAAAGCTGCTCCATAAATAATAAGGGGAGTGTTGCACGTAATTTTCAACCGGCTAATTTTAAGGAAATGCGGTAGATAAATTGGGCCTTAAATCACATTGTTCTTACTCCTTAGATTCCAAATGTTAGCGTAGTTTTTTTGCATTTTTTGCTGAAAAAATATTTGTCATTTGATTAGAAAAATTGCTATGCAGCTCGTTCAAACAATGGCAAATGAATCCAAACTTCGGCTCAAATTAAATGTGGAAAAATTGGTATTGGAATTTATAACTTGTAAATATCCCTAACGGGCATGAAACATAACCTCCTGTTTTTATATACAACTTTTCTTAACCAAACTCAGAGGATATTGTACGAATGGCCCGGAAAATGAAGTTCATAGAAAGATAATTATTCCCATTTTCATTTATGTTAACTTCTTTGTGCTCGCTTATTTCGCAAATGCTTAATTCGATTTGTTGAGTGTTTAAGAAACGGAAGAAAGGGTGGTTTCCCATTTTTAACGTCAAGTGTCCAACTCCAGTGCAGCTAGTGCAGGTTTATTAAATAATAGTCTCTAAGAGCTATCTGAAAGTGTGCAAGGAAAGATGAACAAACATAGCTACAAAGTTTCAATTTAAGATATAAACTAAATTATGGTATGGCTTGATAATGGAGAAGTTTTGGTCGTATTTTCCGTTTTAAAGTTTAATTCGGGTCTCATCAAACTTAATAATTGCCTTTTCATAGTCAGTCTGTTTGAGTTTAGGTTAAATTAAAATTACTAGTCAAGCCTACATCCACTTCAATAAGACCCTTATGAATTATCCCTGTAAGTTGGATATTTCAACCGGAATGGCAACGCCTTGCCTGCGCCCTAGCTCTAACCAACAGGGCTCTAATTTGTCAGTGTAGCTTTCGCGGTTGCTCAGCTCTAACCTCTGTGACGCGAAACTTTATCATACGAAAACTTCGTGACGCTCCTCAATCCCGACTTTTTGCCTGCGATCTTCTTAATTGGTATCATGGGCTTCATTGTTTAAAAAAATATTTTTACAAGTTGTTTGGTTGATGATTATGTTTCGAATGGCATGATGCAAGTTAAAAGTCAAAACTGTTCAATTCAAGTAATTTTCTTTAATTTTTTTCCATACACATTAAAATACATTATTTCAAAGCACTTATTTTTGCGCAGCATAACTGAAATTTTCAAATCCTAAGTATTCATCCAAATGACTGAAATGCCAGCTTTGACTTTATTATTTTTTCATTCAACATTTTTTTATGTAGTAAAAATCTCAAAAGTAAATTGTATTGCTAATCATTTTTCTTCATAAGTACATAAATTGTTAATCGAATGCACTGTTAAAATAATTTTAAAACTTCCTGACCACTATTGAACAATTAAATTAACTTCAAAACATAAACTGCTTTGCTATCGGGATTAGGATTTTCACTTTAGTCAGTGTAAGTTTCCCATTATTGGAATTTTCTCCAAGGGACACTATAACGTTTTACCGATTTTATCGCAGAAATTGCTATTGTAAAACCGTAATCCGAATAAAGATTTCTAAAGATTTCCCAGAACCTTTGCACTTTTCAATTGAAAACATTCCGAAGGCTAACATTTTATGGGATAAGTTTTCTTGCAATGTTCGTAGCTCATTAAAATTGATATTTGTTAATACATCAATTTTATAACAGTTTAATTATTTAATAATCTTCTATTTCTTTTAGTTTTTGTACTTCCAAACGAAAGTTACACAATACATTCTACATCTTGTCGGAGAACTCTATAGGACACAAATAGTTTTAATTTTTCCAAACTAATACAAAAGTGACACTGTTCTAGTTAATTGCTTGGTTTCAGTTACTTTGCGATGATTGTTTTATTTCCAATTAATTGTAGTTATGTAGTTGAAGAAGTAAACTTTACTTATTGCAAGCCATTTGATTCATAGTTTCAATTTGTTGTAATGCAGTCAATGCAAAATATTGAATAGTTTGAATTGATCGGTGTTTCTTAGCAGTGGCGTGAAAGTGGGATCATAAGAACTTTGTTATTTGTGTGATATGCAATGTGATCTATTGTTGGAATTATTTTGGGTGATGGTTGACCCATTCAAAGTATTTTGGGTATTGACGAATAGCAGTTACATAGGTAATTATACTATCATAACCAGTATAGTAAAGCGGGATGCTAAAATATATCAGCAATCTTATCACCAAAAAATATTGTGAGTACCTGTAGATGTGATTGCCCACGTTACTACCATACGACTTTAATAAAAAAAAGAAAAATTATCAATTTTAGAGGATTTTATTCGTGCCCTATTAAAACTTTGATTAAAAATTCGACCAACGACACACGAGGAACGTAATCTGCATGATCATATTCATATTATGTAGAACCAAATAATTCAGGTAAATTTATAGATTTAATATTTAAAGCGGTTAAAAAGGAATAAAGTTTTAATTGTGAATATTTTCCGTAATTTTTGTGATTTAGTCGCTGCAAATTTAGAACTGACGTTAATTTTTCTTTCACAATAATTCCTCAATGCATAGATTCAATATCTACATAATTTTCCGATTTAGTTCTGCTGCATTTAATTCTTTGTTATAACTGATCCAGCATTCAATTATTATTAAGGTTAAATATGCAGCAAATGTGCAGTTTATGGAAATAAATGCTAAACGCCAACAGGTTTTGGTTGTATAATGTTCATATACTCCGAACATTTCAATAGTAATAAAGGCGCTAAAAGACAAAGTACTAAAGTAGACGTTACGTAAACATACATAAACATACAGAGCGTGAGCTGGTAATTTAAATTTATGATTCCGTAATAAATATTTCACTGCTTTGCCACCTAGTAAGCTTTCCTGGCCTGTACAAAAATATGGAAATTGTCTTCAAAAATTTACATTTAGTTTTGGTCTTATTAAACTGTTTGATTTGAGCTCAGTAAGCACATGACCATAAAGACGCTTTTAAGACTTTCTGCTCTGTATATAAGGGGCATTACTGATATGGCTGAAGAACATTTTTTTATTTAATGTATTTTAAGTGCAAACTCCGATTATGAGGTTTAAATCAATTACAGATTATACTAACACTCTTTGATTTTGACCATTCGAGAATATTGTCATGACTTTAAGAACAACAAAACTTTTTTTATTTTAAAACAATCTCTAACCGTTAGCGAAAACTTTCACGCGGAAAAGATCACAACTATTATTAATACATTTAATTTTCTTATGTTATTCATTTCAAAACAGTTGGTATTTCTATCAATTTCGCGAGATGTGAAATATGAAAATATGTAAATATTGGGTATCTACCGCCTTACATGCTCCCCGTAGTTATCAAACTGAATTTTTGTCTTTGAGTAAATCTCCAACACGCCTTTCAAAATGTATTCAAACCGTCATTTCGTGATTTTTCGATAAAAAATCTAGTTTTTTCAGCAAGCTACTACCGCTGCCACGAACATTGTGCAACTAATGAATGAAAAAAACCGATAAACTCAGAAAATCATGATTTCCAAACTATTTTCTGAATTTCGTAGAAGAAAAACAAAATAATAAGCTTCGTACACAGGTCAAAAGTTTTCCTCAAGACGTGATCTTCATTATCATTCACTTGTCATGGTTGTTAAAAGGTTTGATTTTAATAAATTTTTCAAAGGTCCGCAATCAATTGCAATTTATCTTAGGTTAAGCTCATTAATTAATGAGAGTAATATTTTATGTCATAATCGCTGATTGTTAGCGCGAGCTAATAAAGCGCCAAAATATAAACTTTAAAACCCTTAATAATAAAAAAAACAGCGCTTAGTTTAGAGCAGATATAATGGAACCCATCTATTAGGTTCGACCATTCAGTCTTGTGTTGACATTATTACGAACATGTATACAGCTGTATACAGCTCATGAACTTCCGAGAGCAAATGTTTAAGTGTTTTTGAATTCGTTCTATCAAGGTTCTTTGCTAATAATATTTTTGTTGCAGCATGGGCTAATATAACTAATTTAACACCCGGAAACAGGATCGATAATAATAATATTTTGTATTTCTATTGAAAAGTATATCGCCCAAAGCAGTCGATCTGCCCTTGCATTTACATGTGAGTGGCTACAGCATAAATATTAAACACATTCTTGTGAAGTAGTTACAAAGTAATTTTCCCTTTTGTATGACCGTTTTCGTTTGGTTTTTGCCGAGACATCAGCACATTCAACTACTATTGGGCATTCGGAAGCATTTTATAAAACTTTGAAATTATCGAGTAACTTCAACAATAGAGCCGCTGAACAACAAGTTCCCAGCGGACATTATATAAACTCAGTACATAAGTAAGCTGACGTAGAGGCAGTTTAATCTGGAATTTAATATAAAATACTTCACATGTGGCGGCTATCCTGGTAAATTGTATGTTTTGGACCTGAATAATGTTGAAACCTTGTTGGCATTTATATTCTTAATTTTATTGCTGCTATCTCACAGATAAATCAGGTTTATTGCAGTGCCTTTTGGGTTCAATTATTGTAAATATTATGTGGCTACTGCAAAACAATTGGCACTTAAATCAAACGGTCCTTGCATTAAAAGTTGTGTTTTTCGCTGGGGTTTTTCTCCAGATTGATGTAGACATTGACATTTAGCTGCGAAAACTATATTTTCGTCATTATATTCCTGAAAATAGCGCATATATTTGTGCTGGTGAGGTATTTTTATCAAAATGTAGATATGAAATCCACGGGGACCAACACATTTTGCTGGAAAGTAAATATAAATATATCAAATTCAGAAGTTGACATCAAAGCAATATTTCTTATTACGAAAGATATTCAAAACGTAAAAGGGTGTATGATAATAGACACTTTGGAGAGGTTTCATTTTGTTGCCCGGAATGCTAAATACAATTTATCATCAGTCTATACGAATGTTCAAGCTTCCGACACAGCTTTCCTGTCAATATAAATACAACTGCAACTTCAGAATTGTGGTGGATTAGAGTTAAGCACTTTATGGGTGGTACATAAGATTGATACAAATTTGTTTAGTTGAGAAGCTGTTAAAGCTAACAGTTTTATGCTTTGGCCAAAAATGCTTATGTTGGTGGCCTCTATAGAATGATGTTGCAATGTGCCAAACGCAATTGGCACACATTCTACTAAGTGAAAATGATTGCGTGAATGAATTCAACACAATCAAAGCTCAAAGTGTTTCAACCTCTGCCGGTATGTAATTGGGTGGATGATCGTGGGGATACTATAAAAAAATTATTACTGAAGCATTAATGCATATGTCATGTAAATTAACACTATTTTATGTAAAATAAATGTTTTCAAGTTCTTAGGATTTCCAAACTAACCTATAAAAATCTAGTCTCATTCTAACCCAGACTAAAGACTTAGTGCCCTCTTCAATTTTTATGCCTCTAGTTGATTAATCGGTATTGACAAACTCGGCGTAGGAGTGTTTTAAATTATATTTTATAGTCGGATTAAGACCTGTCTTTGGTTTTGAGGTTGAGTTGCTGATACTCAGAAATGAATCACAATAATAATTACGTTTTAATTCGAACCCGTTACTTCATGGCAGTGCCATGGCGAGTCTTTCGGCTAAAATTCATAATTTGCTGTAATTTATACTAAAGATTTTTGGAATTTTATAAATTCTGATACTACAATTTTGAAACGGAAATGGCACACATTTATTAACTCCAGTTTAGTTGAACCGTTTAGTGTATTATCTCCAAATATTTAAGAAAATCGTTAAGCACCATCAATTTTACCAAGTGTTCTAGCATGTTTACGTGCAGAACACGTTTACGTGCAGAACACGTTTACAAGATTGTATGAACAAATCGAAATATACTCCCAACTTAAACAAAAGTAAGCCACGAAATAATTGGATAACAAAAGCAATGATTATATCTTGTGAGAGAAAAGACCAATTATACCAAAGAATAAAAGAGAATCCATTCAACGATATTTTAAGAATCGAATATAGAAATTACTGTAGGCAACTAGATAAAAGTATTAAAACAGCGAAAATTAAATATGAGAAAGAAAAGGTGGAATATAAATAATACGAAAGGTTTATGGCATTATATTAATAACAAACTGGGCAAAAGAAGCAAGGGGAACAGTACCATTAAAGAAATTATTTCATTAGATGGTGTGGTAAGGGATAATCCTAAAGATATTGCTAACGCAATAAATTCATATTTTTGTAATGTTGGAAAAAACTTAAGCAATAAAATTTCTGTACCGATGGGCAAACAGATTCAACTGTCACCACTGAATACTAAAACAGTGTTCCTTAAACCAATTGATAATTTAGAAATATTAGAAATAATAGATAAAATGAAACTAAAAAACGGATATAAAATCAACAGCAGAACCATCAAAACTATAGCCCCTTACATCGCTGATAGTGTAAAATACATTTTCAATCTCTGCCTTGAAAAATCAATATGGCCTCAATACGCGCTCAAAATAGAAGAAATTGTACCTATATTTAAGTATGGAAAAAAAGGAGTAATAACCAATTATAGGCCTATATCACTCATCTCGGGTATAGCTAAGACTTTTGAGAAAATAATATATAACAGACTTCAAATATTTTTAGCCAGAAGTGACATTCTGGCTGAAAATCAATATGGCTTTGTTAGGGAAAAGCGTACCAAAGATGCCTTAAGCTATATAACTCGAAAACTATATGATGAGTTAGACAAAAGTATACCAGTAACAATTGCTTTTCTGGATCTTGCTAAGACTTTTGATACTGTAGACCATAAAATTTTATTAAACAAATTGTACAATTATGGAATTAGGGGCAATGCGAATAAGTTTTTAGCAAATTATCATATATATAAGTCATAGAAAACAACAGGTTAGGATTGGTGATACTGTTAGTGACATAGTGACATAAGTTAATACGTGTGTTCCACAAGGGACTTTTGGGGCCACTGCTCTTTATAATATATGTTAATGATTTATTAATTGAAATGTATGATAATGCAATGTCTTATGCAGATGATACTGCTATTGTGACAAGCGATGATACCTGGGAGAAATTGAGGACATTATGAATGAACCTCAACAAGGTCGCAACTTGGTTAGCCCTTAATAAGCTGTCACTAAATCTTGAGAAGACAGTATATATAACTTTTGGAATATATTGTAATAGTATTCCGCGAAATATAAAAAATCAATGGGGAAAGTTTAAATAGAGTAGAATCGTGCAAATACTTAGGAATAATTTTCGACCATAATTTAAGGTTGAGTAAACATATATAATTTATAATAAAAAAGACCTAAATATCTAATACACATATAGTGTAAATTGTCTTAATACTTGCAAATTGATACATTGAGATTGTTGTACTATGCATTATTTCATAGCGTTATAGCCTATGGTAATATTGCTTAGGGGGGTGCTTATCATAATAACCTAGCGCTATTACAAAAACGACAGAATAAAATACTGAAAATAATTAACAAGAATACGCTTATGAAGGAAAATCCTTTAACACTAAAACATTTTTTTTTCTTATGAATGCCTCATCCACCAGTATAAGAGCCTGTCGATATTGTTTAAAGATTCGAAAAGTAGAGCATGTAATGAATTAATCCAGCTTACTAAGTCTCACAAAGAAGTCAGTGAAAAGAATAATTATTGCAAAGCGGTAAAAGTCTTTAATAATCTAAGTAATGATCTAACAAAATTAGAAGTAATCAATAAATCTAGTAAAAGCAGACTGAATGGCTGGATTAGATTAAATGTATCAGGGTAAATATTTCGTTTATTTAGTGTAATTTATACTATAATGGGTAGGGTACCTAATGGTTCTCTAACAACTTAGCATTTATATTTACTTTTAGTTAAGTTTAGTTTGATAAGTTAGTAGAATTTAGTATTTAAGTTTTCACACCGGACTGTGAACAGGTAATGTCTTACATCTGCAGATTTACAGAACTTGGGTATGTAATTTCCTGGTGATAAATAAATAAATAAATAAATAAATATACAGTTAGGTTGGAGAAGCTGAAAGTAATGCAGCTTTAATTAACGAATTAGCATTTGCTCACTATGCAATGTTGGGTTGCAAGGTGCTCAGAACGCCTCAATAGTTACTTCAGTTATTTTGCTTTTTTCTCATGATGTGCTCAGATAATATGTTTGCATGGACAATTTCACATCCTTTTTGTTATTCCAAGTGTCTAGGAAATCTCTAAATCTTTAACCAATGCTTTAGAAAGGGTACTCCCAAAAGCATTGGAACTCGCAAGCAGAATACAGTAAAATCACGTTTCCTTCTGTCCGCAAAATCTCAAAAAGCGCTTGTTTCCAATTCCTTTTTCAAAAAGTCAGGTTTTATAGATATCGACAGCGTAATAAATACTGATAATGTAAGGATTTAGAAAGGTACTGATGGCAACAATCAAGAATAATTTGGCCAACTGATTTTTTTACCTTTTCGACATTTTACTTCCTCTGAAAATTTCCTTGTTTTTTCTAAAACATAACATTGGTTTAATAACGCGAGAAGTTATAACTTAAACCCACAAGACATATAGTTTAATGATATTGTTCTCACAGCCTGCATTGTGCCAACAAATTAATTTTGACATTTTTGGTAACTTCGGAGATCAATTCTAAACCTAGTTTTTAAATTACTTCCATTCATCATTAATTCCTAGTCATTGGAATAAATCAATTAAGTTGTGATGATCTCAATGAATATTAGTCAAGACCGAATTATGACATATTCCAGTTAATTTACAAAATATTTCAATCAACAGCACTGACCATTCATTATCAGCTCTCATTATCCAATGAAACAATCCTGTGGATTTTTTGCTATCGGCGCATGCTTTCTAAGCTAAAATAAATGTAGGTACAACATAAGAAAAACAGTTTTTTGTGTTCCAATTCCAATGTTGTTTAGTTAATCCAAATAAGTAAAATATTGCACGTATTTTCTTGTCGGCGCCTGATAAAATATTTGACCCTTCAATCGAGCATTAAATAGGTACAACATCTTCAGCTTCATTTATTATGTCTCTATTTCGCTGTATCCATATTTTTCAGAATTGCCGTCGCTTTTATGCATGCTTTCAGAATAATAGGCACATAATGTATGGCCAAATGTTAGTGAATGGTTCAGTTTTCAAATGTAACTGCTATAATGCACGAACACATGTGTCTAAATCCGCAAAATGCTATTCGCACATTCTGAACCATTTATCCATATGAATTTTTCATGTTAAGCAATTGGGTAATATACCATCTGCGTACGTAATCGTTAATGGATGGAATGGCATTGTGTGCGAAAGTTAAAATTTTTAACAAGTCAAACAGTACAATGTAAAACAAATGAAAATTGGTTAACATACTGCTACCATAATGTGATGCTTTTGCCATAATCTGCTGTCGCTCGAAAGTACTAGGCCATATTCGTCTAGTAGCCAAAAGTTAATACAATGTAGTTTAGATTTAAAAATATATATAAAACTAAGTGAAACAGAGCAAAGATCCCACATTTTGGATGCCATCATTATCGAGAACTCTACGCATAAATCTTTATGGATTGTATTCAGCCTGTGTTGCCCTGTCGAGCCCTTCATTTATTTCACTTTTCTATGCAGCTAAATAGTGATTCTCCTTAACATTGTATTACTTCTGCCTCAAATAAATCTATTTTTAAATAACTTCATAACACTGACTGGAAAATGTATAGTATTTAGAATTCTGCAAATATTATTTTGAAAATTCCATATTTAAAATACTAGACAAGGCGGATTAAATTTCTAAATTGCAGTTAAATTGGATTAAAAAGATTTCTGGAATAAGCTACATTAAAATTTAAATGACATATTTGTTAAACTAAATGCAAATAAGTACATGTGAAGTTTCCAGTAAATAGTCCAACCAATCACGCTTTTAACTTTTGAATTGAATATTTTACACGAAATAATTGACCTGATTTATATTATTATTAAAAGGGCCAAATTTTTCTAAACTTTCAGCAGAAATGATCTCAAATGTAAATTTCACTTGAAATAAAGAAATCAACTAATTAGGAAACTTCTGAGGACCCTTTCAGGTCTGAAAAGTAAATTAGAGGGCTCGCTCAAATGGATTATTTTATGAGCAGCTTTTTGAATCTTAGTGCTTTCCTTGCACATGGATCAATGAGATAGAATCTCCTTATATTGCGATAACCTGAGCCGTTCTTACATTGTTACCTCTAATTGAGTTTTAAAATTTTCCTACACCCGATTTTTAAAACTCCCTGCCCACCAGGGCTGAGGAGCAAAAGTTACTAGGTGGTAGCAGGCGAAATCTGCATTAGATGGCTAGTTTTGATGAATTGTCATTCTTGTCATAGTAGTAATTTTCAGACAATTGGAGGACATTTATTGTGATAACTAATTAGTTGGTTTATACCATTACTTAATCAATTGTATTTTGTTATTACCTCTAATTGTTACATTTAACTGAATTAAAAAGTTGGGCAGCACTCTTGATTTACAAGTTTCGGCTCATGATGACCATAAGCTATAATTACTGGTCAGCGAATTATGGACACGCAAGCACATTGGGTTTAATGGCAGGTAGTACAATCTGTATTATGTTGCTTTTAATTTTGTAAAACTTGTTAAAGAAATAATTATGTTAACAGTTAACTTCATTAAATTTAATGTCCAAAGCTTTATTCTTTTATATATTTCAGGCCTCAGAAAAAATTAACTGCAGCATTAAATGTGGCAACTTCAAATAATTCGAAGCGCAATTGTGACCCAAGACGATAGAACAACAACATAAACAATAAATCATGAAATATTTCATGTGCAGCAAATTAATGCTTCTCTCATTGAAAATGTGTTTATTTCATTTACATACGTGTAGTAATAAAAGTTTTAATTTTACAATTTGCAGTCAATATTTTGAATAGTTGAGAAATAATTTATTTCCTTATTTGACGTGCTAATATATTGGATATTTATTTGACGGAAGTTTAAAACGGAAATAATTATCAAAAGCACATACTGTTGACTGGGTAGCGACATACCTACATGTAAGTATCATAGCGGGTTATCATATTATAACTAACCTAGCCAAGACATATCCATTTAGTTATCGATTTATTTCATATTTTTGTTATTTTTTTTGTTTACTTACTATTTCGACACGATTTGCTCATTTCGTGACCCCTCATGTTTAAAAGCGTATAAAAAATAAATCTCTTAGTTTATCGAGAACTGAAAATTTTCGCAAACTAAAGCTCATTAATTTTTAAACTAAAATATTGTCGACTTTTTTGTACCGAACACGAACAAAAGCTAATGACGTATAGTCACCGAAAAAATGTTTTTATTTTCAAAACAACTTCAAAGCCGACCAACTTTGTAATACTTGTTCGCAAGTCAATTGACCTAATTAAATCGCGGAATATTTTCGAAACAGCTTAATCAAATTTGCAAGGAATTTGAATATTGGATGGAAACGACACTTTCATTACAGAAAAATTTAATTTGGTTATACCTCAGATATTCTAAAGGTATTAAAGGATATTCTAAAGGTTTTAAAGGATATTCTAAAGGTCCGGGTGTTGTTGTTGCATTTAGTGCTACAAT
>NW_026018508.1:2892871-2929483 GCF_020466585.1 Dendroctonus ponderosae
TGAACGCGGTTGCTTCAACAAAACATGAACCTTACATAGGAACAAATTCACAGCGGGTTTCATTAAAATCCATAGGACCATTCTCGCGATATTTCAAAAAACATATTTTGTTTTAAAGACTTTTGACCATTAATGGTAGAGGAACCGCCTATTTTTCTTAATAAAAGTTAGGTCATACTTATCTTCTTCATTTCAGTCGAAGAACGTCTCTGTGCCCTTTTGGTCATGTGCCTATGGGACACCCTGTATAATTGTTCTACAAAAAGAAACAAATGTCACAATATACTGGCATCTTCTGCGAATTTGATAAATTTGAAGTTAGTAGAAATATATACATTTCATTAATAAAAAGACGCAATAAAATTTTATTAAGGAAAACAAATCGCCGACGTTTATCCTTGTTAGTTTAAAATGAAATCAAGTAAATCCTTTGGAAACACCTAAAATAAAGCGGGGGCTTTCTCACCATTAAGCCAGAGATTTATCTTTCACTCTGCTAAAGGTAACATATTTTGTTCCTAATTTTTTTATCTGCAACTGATTCTATTGTTGAAAAGTATTTTTTAGCAGAGAATCTGTACATGCGCATTTTGTATTTGTGGGTTCCGTAGTGACATGGTATATTGTGCATATTACAGTTTCAATAGTCTTGTGCGACATATGTAACCAGTTTTGTACAATATAAAAGAAACAGTTAGTCAGCAAATACATACCGCCAGTTCGAATCAATAGATATGGGTCAACTAAAATAAAATAATATTTATAAATCTAATCATCCTAAATGGAAATCAACCGTCAGCAGCACTATATTGTTCACCACTTTGACGACCAACTCAGGTGCTTTAAACTACGTTTTTTATTAACTGACCAGCTTTAAACTCATTAGAGAACTCATTACAAAAAACTGATATTGCGCACATTTGAAACCTTTCTCCAGTTCCGCAACAAAAAGGTTTAAATCCAATCTCATACACTACTAAATATTGTAAACTAGTTAGTTACAAAATCTTTTGGTAGCATCGGTTGTGTTTAATATAAACGTGAACAAATATATGAATTGTAGAATAGAATATTCGGATTTATGGTTTTTTAATTTTATTGGTCTGAAATGTTATACAATTCACATCTATTGATAGTGTACATAAAATTTCCAGAAGCATGGACGCTTCATAATGTCCATAAGCTGTATTTTACATATTGATATTACTGCTGATAGTTAAATATCAATCCTTTTTTGATTAGTTTCTGTGCAATTAATCATATAACATTTATTACAGTTTGGTTGATTTGGATTATTTGCCTTTTTGATTTAAAGAGGCAATCGTGCGTTCTGTTTATATCATGATTCAAAATAATGCCTCTGCTTAAAGTCTATTACTATCACAGTACCTTATCCTTTCACTTGACTACAGACATGTCCAAACAGCTTTATCCGGATGACCAATTTAAATAATTAATTATGTTACGCATTTAGCAAAGCAGATTGACATTTTATTTTCATTGACGGCAACCAAGTTGCATTTAGCTATAATTAATAATAACCGGTTAATGTTGCAGGAGGAGACCTTTTATTGGGTTCAGTGATACATTGACACAATTATGAAAAACTTTACTGTAACTGCTTTTCACTTATTTTCCATTTAAGATTTAGAAGATTTTTAGTTAGATTTTTCTTTATGTAGATTGATTCGATTCTCTAAAGCATTTTGCCTATTGTCTGAATTTAGACCTTGCTATCTATGAACATCGAATAAGTTGCTTAAGTTCTGTATATTGCATGTTGTTATTTACTATTATTCGCAGAAGAAATTTTATAAGACTTGCAGATGGAATCCGTCGGTCCAAGTCAAATATTTACGATGTGTTGCAACACGCGCTATATTCATCGCAGCTGACTTTTCGTTTGTAATTTCTTCATCCTACACTATCATTTAGAATCCCTACATCATGACTTAATATTAACATAAGTAGCAAATTATTAACAACATACTTAATCCAATAATGCACGTCAGACCGATAAAACGTGACAAATCTGCATAGTTCGAGTACTTTGTCATGTAATTCCTCAACGACATCTTACTCCATCCCAAATGAGCTCATACAACATCTTAAGAAAGACTGGGAACAACTAATTTATATCGGCCTTGTTACGTCAGTTATCCGAGACTATACAAGAAGATCGTTAGATTACAGAATTTCAATGGTAAACGTCTAATTGAATTTACTGGTTACCGGAAGGATGCGGAAAATTTAACACCGTATGGATGCGATAACGACCACTATGAACCAGGTTAATCATGGTATTGTGTGCGCTAAATTGGGTTTTAGATTGTGTCCGAGATTATTTTATTTTCATTTTCATTATACTGTCTCCCGTACTCGTTTAACAATAACCGATCGTACTTTGAAATCGTGACACTACTGCGTACTACTGACGTGAATTAAAACTATCCATTTAATTTATTAATTACTTTTTACCATTTAATAAACTTGAAGTAAAAGCGACTACACCCTCTTAACAAAGATGAATGTTAATTGACATTGAAAGTAAAAAATGCCAAATGCATCACTTCTTCAGATTAGGCTTTTCAACTTTGAATAAAGAAAATGATACCTCGGCGGCAGCCACAAGAAAATAATACAAATCATCCTCATTCAAAAGTTTAATTTCGAGATTTGTTCAGAACATCGTGGTTTTATTTTATCTGGCTGGGAGCGCATTACAAGAGTTTGGGTGGGGTACAAATTAGTTCTGGTTAAATTTATACTGTCTTTTTTACTTTGCCATTTGTTTTAAGTTGAAAATTCCCGACAACACACGAAAGGAAGTTTTAATGAGTTCTTGTTTATGGTTGCATTAAAATTTTATTTTTTGCATTTCAAAAACGGTACAGATATGAGTGTATTATGGCGACCTGTTAATATTTACCAAACCTGGGAAAAATATGAATGTCTAATAGAATCTGTTTTCCGTTTTGAGCTGTGCTTTATTTATGAAGTATGTAGCATTAATTGTTTTCTGCTCTTCTTTTTTAAATAAATGCTGTAAAACATATATTCATTTAATTTGTGCAAGTAATTATAAAATTAAGTATTCCTTTCTGAGTGGGTAGGTCGCCAGGAAACATTTTTTGCAATTCCATTAATAAAATTTTCCATATTTTCTATTGAACGGTGACAGTTTAAAATTTGAGTCGAATTCCATTGTGCTAGTTTACTGATAAAACGAATTAATCTTTATCCAATTTGGCAATTTTTATTACGCTTGTGCAATTTTTTTATGATTTATTTCGTCTATTCTGGAGAGAAAAATTGTGGCAAAGTAATAACGAGCATCTCAATTTTACATTCCAATAAATTTTGGCACCAGCACCATAATATACAGAAGGAAAATAGCATGAAAGCCAGATACTAGTCGAAAAAATGCTGATAAGCCAAAACCTGTGACACCCTCTTGATTTAAATAACAGCCAGAGAAAATAATGTTCCTTCAATGTAATAAAGGGCGTAAGGCAGCCTTTTTTATTATGGCCTTTTGAGGAAAGTTATGACATCATTTAAAGTTATAGCCTCGTAAGGAGATTAATTGACTTTTGCTGAACAACACGAAAACAGTTTTCGGGGCAATTTGACGATTTATGTGGTTAATTTCTTTTACCGGTTAAACGAGAAAGTTTCAGTAATATTTAATTTTTAAAAGTAAAATAGAAAAGCTCTCAAAATGCTTTTTTTTGGTAAATGGCATGAATGCATGGACCAAGCAGTTGTGAGTCCAATCATCATGCTTGCTTATATCTTGAACTAATTACATATTGAAAGTGAGAAATATTTTAATTAGTTGGCTTCATGCACTTAGTTTTTGAGGATTTGATTTTCATTGATCACATTTTGGAATCATTGTTGTTTTTTTTTGCAGTTTTTTGAGAATTTGCGCCGTGTGGCATTCGTTTTTCTACAGAGCAAATGTGCCTAGGATTGAAATAATGACTGAAATATTTCTGGTACATAGTGCCTCATATTTGCGATAAGAAGAAAATCAAATAATGTATACTTTAAAAGGTTCATGAAATGAGCTTACAATGTTTACGCTTGGCTCAGTGATATATTTCGAAATATTTACCATTTTTCTAATGAAAGCTGTACATCATTATGCTCTTATTTTAGCTGCGCCCCAATGATGGAGAATAATTACTTCCATACAGTCGGCAAGCGTCAGCATCCAGGGTCAGTTCATGATGAAATATTGTTAATTAGTTATGTTTTTGATTAGGGAGATTGTATAATAAATTTAAATTACTAGTAATCAGCACCATATTAGATTGTTATATAATTAGAATGACAAAATAGTGCATCATCACATGTATAAAAGTTAATTTATCGTACGTTAATTAACGTTTTGATTCGGCAAGTTCATTTACTATTGTCAATTTTGAATTCTACTGCAAAATGTTTTATATTAAATTTGTAAATTGGCACTGGTAATTATTGCATATGAATCCGGGTGGACTAAAATGTTTACTTTTAATTAAATCAAGTTGAAATTTCTCAGGCTTACGGGAGGCTTGGATATGCGGTTTCAATATTTAAAACGTTTGGTATAGAAAATGTGCTAATATGAAATAATTAATTTTTGAAAACAATATTTTTGCATTTATTAAACTGCTGAAAAATTGGCAGTTCTCTAAATGCTAGTAAAGTATATTATATCAGTATTTTACTGAGGCCACCGCAAAAATTGACGGGTAGATTTTTATACAGTATAAGAAAGAAAAGTGCTTATATCAGTCATTGGTATTAATAAAATTGGTGGTGTAACTCTTTATTTAACTTTATACCATTGCTACATTAGCTGTGGAAAATGCTAAAAGATACATTGGCCATTGTTATCAAAGAACTGCAGCTATACTTTTATCTGAATCAGGTGCAAACATGGCGCACAGATAATGTGGCTCAACTTTATATCTATCGAACACTCAAAAAATAATCGACAAAAAAATGTATAGAGTATAACTCATGCAGCTAAACTGTCCAGTATATTATCGGAGATCAATCCAACACCATCCACCAGAAAAGAAACTTTACAGAACATTCCAAATCAAGATAATAAGTCTTCCTTTGCGGGCGGATTAAGCTGGAACGATTTTTCTGAGAATTTTGATTCGAATGAGCCTCAGCAAGTGATACGTAAGCAGATTATTGTTGACCTTTTTGTCATGCAGTGGCGGGCCTTCGACTTTCATCTTGTGTACGATAACGTCTTTTCTTGATCCTCGCTGGAAACTAGCCGGGAAAAGTATAAGGATGTGAAGAAAACCGGACTTGAAAAAGTTGTCCACACAGTCAGCTGACAGTCAGTGACAAACAAACAAACTGTCAGTGTGCGTGGCGAAAGTTTTTACTTTCCACACGGAATGAAGAAAATATAATTGAATAATTGGCGTAAATGTAAATTGTCATTGTCATGTCATTGTAATGAGTAAAAGTGATTCTTTAGCTATCGAATATAGTGGCGAAACTGTGTACTTTCCACCTCGGGATCACGAATAGTATGTTACGGTACAAGAGACGAAAGTTCTGCTACTGCTTGAAGTTCACGTTCTCGGCTTTGCCTCGGGCGCCCGACGCGATGTCTTTCGTCTCGCGTACCGTATACTATTTTTCTTGATCCTCGGTGGGAACTAGCCGGGAAAAGTATAATGTTTTCAAAAAATGGCTTTGAAAATGTCACAGTCAGAAACAAAGTCAAGCTGTCAGGGTGCGTGACGAAAGTTATTACTTTCCACACGGGATGAAGAAAATTTGCAATGGGTAAAAGTGATGCTTTCGCCACCGAAAACACTGGACAAAGTACGTACTTTTCACTAGGGGATAAAGAAACATTATTGACAAGCACATATTTAGTCATATTTATAAGCAGGAAATATGTTAAGTATATAAAAAATGGGAATACTAAATAACAAACTTCATTTTTTTGATCCCCAGGTGGAAAGTACACAGCCACTGTTACATTTGCGCCCATTATTCAATTTTTTTCGTCCCTTGTGGAAAGTAATAACGCCACGCACGCTGACAGTTTGTCTGTTTGTCACTGACTGTCAGCTGAATGTGTTGACCACTTTTTCAAAGCCGGTTTTTTTCACAATCTTATACTTTTCCCGGATAGTTTCCACTGAGGATCAAGAAAAATAATATACGGTACGCGAGACGAAAGTCGAATCCCGCCAGTGCGTGCATGACGCCCTCGGCTTCGCCGCGGGTGTCAACTTCAGGCAGGGGCAGAGCTTCGACTTTCGTCTCTTGTACCGTACGTAATATACTTTTGCTCCTTTAACCGATATCATTGGGAGCAAGTTGATGTTGCACTAGATTATTTGCATATGGCATGAATTAAGTAGAAGACGAAGGTTATAACAACCGTTTTCAAGAATTAGTTGACATTTATTGGGCGACCTGTTATTTTAAAAAGACAAAACTGGTAAAGCCCGCCTCTAACTGTATTGGAACATCTACATACCTGGTTTGAAATTCTAAAAGAATTATCTTTGATTCATTCAAATGTTAAAATTACTACTGTGTCAAGTTCACATTTGACTTTTGGTTAGGATTGGGTATATTTTTCACAAATATTTCATTAAATGTGCACTTCAGAAAAATTCAATCAGATCTTAAATAGCCAGGCTATTCCAAATCTAAAATATGAATTTATTTAAATGAGTCGAAATTCAAGCGAATTGTATTGTTTCCCACAGTATAACGATGGTTAAATACATTCGGAAGGGTTTCGCACTCACTTTCAGGTTACTGGTTACCACAGAAGACCTCTAAAAATTTTCCCGTATACAAATAATTACCAATTCTTTTCAAAACACAAAGTAAAGTAGCGGTTAGGTGACGACCAAAATCGGTTTCATATTAAATAAGGATCTTAACTTCTTATCCTCTCCTAGTATTCGTTTGATCTTCCAGCACACTTACCACTGAAAACTTGTTTCCAACCACATAGTAACTTAGTTTGAGGATTTTCAGATGAACCAAAATTAGTTACGTGCTAATAATAACACACCCTCTAGACGTCGCGCATGAAACTTTAAAAAAATTTGAACCAACATGTTTTGTTTCACCATTTTAGTTCGTAATGTTTAGACAACCATGGCATTGTGCTTTACATTTTTGTACGCACCCTGTTACAAAGCGTTTCTAACATTGAAATGAGTAAATATCATCCGTGATGTAACAAAGGTCCGTTATATACATTCAGAATAGAGTAAACGTAATTAATAAACAATGTTCGTTCCAATGTATGTTTGCATTAATATTTCAAACTTGTTTGCGGTCTTAAATGCTTCTTTGTTACTGTTTTAAAAGTGTTCACTGAATATTGAACAATTGCGTGCAATGTCGTTTGATTTCCAACAATTTTTTTTCTCAATTCAGTCTCTTCCGTACTTTCAAAAGGAACCCTGGAAAAAATTGTTCTATAGAGAAAGATTTTCAATAAGTTATGTCCATTTTTTGTGCATCTTGTATAGATTTCATAACAAGTAGGCCGATAAAATAGCACAGAACTTAGTAAAAATGATATAAGTGGATCCAGTCTAGTGTGCTATTATCAATTTTACACTTGGTCGAGTTACACACCTGACTTGTGTTCGCCCGCATCGAACTCCATTCTTCCAAGATCGTGCTATTTCCTAACTTTATTATATTCCTTGAGAGTTTTTTAAGGGTCGGCTACTATTATAAGAATAACCTATTTACCGTGTTTGCATTAATATAAGCAATTTGTTGTTAGACTCTGCTATTCTCTGAAACTGTCTTTGTATTGCATTCCAGGTCTCGTGCTGTCCTGCTTACAATAGAACACACATTCATGTTTATTTTCACTGTGCATTGGCGCTTTTGTTTCAATAGGTTTAGCATCTGCCAGTATTTGAAATGAGGAGATGTTACTATTTAATTTAAGTTCTGCTGCTTGCGAAGTTTTAACGCATATAACTGTAAATTGCATGGACAAGTAGCCGAAATCATGAACTCCACAAGGTTACCAAAGAGAACATTTCCTTTCCCAATCGTCGCAATTATATCGAATAGTTTCCATTTTGGCCAATTATGAATTGGAATGGATTTAACTACAAGTTTCCGCAATGCTCTTGCATTCCACTTTACAGTTGCTATTGGCCGTGCGTTATTCTATAAACTTGTCACATTTTCAGTTATTTTCAAACTTGATGAATAATTCAGCATTATTTAGACAATCCTAAACACTTGGAGATCCTAAAGTTGCCAATGGGAAAATCGATTTAATATTCCAATATAATGTTCAATTTTTTTACGAACATATATAGATACATATATGCCTCCAATATTGTATTTAGGTTCAACTTAACTCGGTTTAGTTAACATTTTGACCACTAGTATATTTATCGTCGTAGCATTTCATAACTAGTAAGAGGTTGTGACAATAGTTATTTAATAATACAACCTGAAAGTTTAATTTGCCGTTGATGCCCCAAGCCTGAATGTTTGAAAATTAACTTTTTTGTAAATCTTGCCGCTGAGTAGGACCGATTTATTTTAAGAAACAGAACAACAATCAAATTAACTGTTCCAAATATGTGTTATCTCAGGCTTGACAATATCAAAGCCGAAGAAAAAACTTTTGTTGCACCTTGTTATTTCGGTAAATATTTTTTTAAACCCGTAATTTCCCGAGTTCTGTTGAGGTTAGCTATACATGATACCTGAATCATACTTAGAACTCAACGAAGAATTGAGAACGAAACTTGAAATAAAAAATGTTCATCCATTTGAAAAAATAAAATTTTATGGTCCTACCTTTTTTGGATCACCGGGTGTAAAAACATTTAAAATAAAAAATGTATGAGTCCGAGCTTTTTTTCAAAAAAAGACACCGCTGATTTTTAAATGAATTTAGACATTATTTCTGGAACTTATTGTATATCAATAAAATGGTTAAGGTTAAAGTAGTACAGAAATATGAATTAAAATTATTACCCATACAATTTACCTTCAGCGATTTATTGTAAAGGTTTTGACCCTCTGGTTCCCGTGGCTAAGCATGTATAGATACTAGATAGATAGATGGATCGGTCATCCTGTAGAGTTACACATTTTGTTATTGTATATAGTTTTGTTATTTTAGTTTATTGGTGATTTAAGCGTCAATGAAGATCTGCTGAAAATGTGGATATGTGAGTAATTGTTTAAGAGAATAAAGAGGTTTTGTCCTAGGGATTGCTGCTAATAACCAAACTTGTTTTGCTAATTTTTTAAACACAGTTTATTAGTTTTTTTGATTAGTCACGATTATCTAATATGTTTTACTTCTTTTTCAAATTTTGTCTCCTATTTATTATATTTTAAAACGTTAAAATATTTTTTACATTGTTAGTTGGGAAACAATAATTTTATGAAAGGACCGACACATGGAAACAGTTTTATGATGAAAATATATTTTAGTTTAGTCCCAAGTCAACTAATTTTTCACATTTCTTAAATCTTCTGAAATATGATCTAATACTGCAAACATGCGGTTTAATAGTCTGAAGAACAAGCTTATGGCAACCACGAGTATACGTTTACCATGTTCAAATTGCAAAAAATTAATAAAAGTCAACGATTGGGTCGATAACCTTTTTCGGCAAGAAATAAAAATTATTTATATATAACATATGCATTGGAGGTAAAATGTTTATTATAACTACAGACTATATGTATTATTATAAGTCTTGAACTCCAAGCTGAAGAGATACTTGGATATGTAACTCTACAGATTTCTGTATTAATCAGCCTCATAGTTCTGTTATTTGTTTATAAACCAAATTCAATATTACGTGAGCTGAATCTGACATGAGCAAAATTCTTTTTTTGGTAGATAGCAGACATAAGGTCGAACCTAACTTTGACCAATTTTCCAAGCGCATTTAACCCAATTCCTATATATAAAACTACACAAATAGCAAATATTTATTTGTCTTGTAGAATTTCTGCTTAGTAAAGCGAGATTTAATCTTAAGTTACAAATAAATGTCGAACTTTCATGCAATCCTTTTCACATTTTATGAAAGGCTATTGATAATAATTACTAAATATCTGCTGATATTCTTAAGGAATGAATAGCAAAAGTAGGACATTTTCACTGCTTTCTTCTAACCTGTTGTACGATTGAAAACTCAATAGCGTGAAACTCAATTAAACGTATAAAAGTTTCGCAATTGGCTAGCTGATTTAATTCAAAGGTCGTTCAGCAAACTAAAAGTTTACAAAGGCCACACTTTTACAAACAGATTCTTTAAGATCAAAGTAGTTAGCTAAACTGGGCGAATGCTTCCTGTGCGAAGTTAGACGCAAAGTAGACTCCCTAGAGTGAAGGAAACCATTTATTTAGCTGAAGTTTTCTATACGAGCTTCATTATTGAAGACAAAGTTGCTACAGTTAGAATAAACTACCCAGTCAAGAAAGTATATTAACTGTTCAATGCATTTAGTTTGTTTTTGTTTGTTTATGTATTTACAGGGTGTCCTGTAAACACATGATGAAAAGGGTACTGCTATAATCTTTGGGTGAAAGGCAGACGATCTGACCTAACTTGTTTTTGGAAAAAATGTGTGGCTCCTCAGGTCTTGATTGCCAGTTCTTAAAAAATTTTTTTTAGGCATGATATGGATTTTATTGAGACTCGCTGCGAAATTTTTCTTCCATTTGACTCACATTTTGATAAATAACCCGAGTTCTTCCGCTTACGGCAAGTAGTAACTGCTTGGATGTTTCGATATAAAAACTACCAGAAATTTTTGTTAGTAGCTGGAATCAACTGGTTGTTGTGGAGTTGATATACTGTCAAATTTCGGAATATTCATAGTGTTTGCGCAAAAAAAATATTTCAACATCCTGTTCTCGAAAGCCAGAAACCTGGAAAACCTATTTGGCCGATTCAGAAAGTTGTACAGGAAAGGAAATTATAAACCTAAGTCACCACTACATAAACTCAAAATATTTCACCTTAACGAACCTCAAAAGTTTCGTTGATTTACAGATATCTTAGAATCATATATATGATTGCGAAGTTTTTATATACATACATATGCCAATAAGACTGAGTTAAGACTGCGCAAATATTGTAACGCAAAATGTCTATTTCGATTAAAAAATTTAACGGACGCGTAAAATGCATTACCCAAAAAAATATGTCTAAAATTTTTTATTTCGTTTGTAGTTAAGGGCATTAAGTTAAGGAAACATCTTTGCTAACAAAAGTCTCAATATACCATCCCTCCAAAGAAATGGCAGAAAATAAATCACATTATATTCAACATACATACCAAGTAGATACCTGCCCAATTAGATATTCAGCAAATTAATTAGTTTTTGAAATCAAAACAAACACAACTTGCATGCAATATTTGATTTCGCTGCAGAAGCAGTGATTACAAATAAATAAGTTAATTTGAGAAGAACTCTATTGGAAATTCATTTTATTTACTTTTAATGAAAACCGAAAAACACGAAGTTGAAAGCCAAATATATTAAAACACAACATCTGCTTTCAACTTTATTTTATTACTACGTTATAAATCGAGCAAAATCAACGAGCGGTAATTTCCATATTTCACAAAAAGTTTTGTCAATAAATCTCAGCCAATATTTTTTTTTGTCGGATAAAGCTAGGGTTATAAATTACGCTGTTCTAAAAATTCAAGAGTTTAATTTAACTATCAAAATGACCCCATATTTAATCGAAGCCATAACTAGAACAATGTTATATGAAAAAGTGATGCAAGCAATACTACATTCACTAAGCATGATTAATACGACGCTTTAGTGATACATTTAGAGAATATATATTTTTTATTATTAACTATCTACAATATGCCTGCTTCATAGCATAAAGATGATGTGTTGCTTGGATTTATTCAAATGTAACAGGGTGCGTTACAATAAACAACCTCTGGGTTGGTCTTCAATTGGATGTGTATGTAAGAACGTGATTCTGATTATCCTGGCTGGAATCCATTGAACATGTCGGATGGTGCAAGATTCTTAAGCCTCTTGATCGGTATTTTTTGGAGTAGGTTGACTGTTAGTGGACTTGGATGTTAACCTATTCGCTGGTGGCATTTTTCAGTGAATCGCTGTATTTCTTCTCTTATGGTTGGGATATTTAGGTCCCCATGCAGAGTGTAGTTTCTCACGTACCATGGGGCGTCTGTCATGTATCGTAAGGTTTTTGATTTTAATATTTTTAGTATTTCGATGTTGCTGTTGCTAGCAGTGTATTTTTTAACCCTTAAGTCTAATTATTTTCTTTTTTTCTGTATTTGAGTTTTCCATGTTGGTGGTCGGTCCAGGTGCATGCGCAGGTATTTTGCATGGTCTGTTGTTGTAATGAGGGTGCTGTTTATTGTAATTGGAGGACACTCCCATCTCTTCATTGTGAATAGGACCTGTACGCACTTGTCCTCGTTTACTCGTATGCGCCACTTGGTTAGCCATTCTTCCATTTTGTTGATTGCTGTTTGCAGTTTTTCTGATGCGATAATTGGGTTGTGGTCTGATGTTAGTTAGCAGTATCATCAGCGACTGTGGCTGTTATGACATTTTCATCCTGTGGTAGTTCAGCTGTGTATACGGGCTGTCCCACCGAAATGTAAACCGAAACTGTGAACTGTAATTAGGAGAAATTTGAAAATTGGACTGTGTGTCGAAGTTATTGGAGGCAAGGGGTCTAAAATATTTTCAAGTTGGCCACATTTTCGGTTATACCGGAAGTAGGAGTCAATTTGCTCATTTGAAATAGAATACCCTATATATTATTACATTTTTCAATTCTACCCCAAATTTTAAATATATTTCAGGTATAATATCCTATACCTAAGTTTAACTGTTTTCGATCTATTTGAAATTTTATGTAAAAAATTACAGTTGCATCCACTCGAATTTAACTTTTTATATGAGGTAATACGTATTACTTAATTTGAGTCGCATTTCTTGCTGGAAACTATTAATAGAAAGTGTTAAAAAATTACATTTCACTTGAAATAAGTAAATTGACACTTACTTCCGGTATAACCGGAAGTGTGGTCATCTTGAACATATTTTAGACCGCTTGCCCCCAATGACTGCAGCACACAGCTCAATTTTAAATTTTCTCCCGATTAAAATTTGCCAAATATTGATCGCGGCGGTTCCCGGTGGGACACACTGTATAGTATAGAGGAGTGGTCCAAGAACTGTTCCTTGTAGCACTCCGGATTCTATTTTGAAGGGTGACGAAAGTTCATTATTGATTATTGACCTGAACCGTTCGGTTGTTTAGATATGTTTTGATCAGCAGGTAGAATTCAGGATGTTGTGTTTTTATTTTGTATAGTCGGCCAGTGTGCCAAACTTTATAGAATGCTTGGAGAACATTAATAACTGACGGTAGGGCAGTACGTTTTCCTATTTGCCTTGTTTAGTTGTCTAATATTATATGATGCTAATGCCCAACGTTATGTGTTTGTAATTTGAACATAAACATGAACAGAATTTATTTAGGGTACGCACATTTGATTTTTAAATCCAGCGTTAGCTCCATTCCAATCTCGTACTGCTGCCTTCTATTTAGAAACGGCGGAGAGTATCGAACATATTTGGTTAATGTGTCTGATGATGGATTCAAAAAGTCAAAATCCAATAACTAAAATATTTAATAACAAAAGAACTGTCAAAGGAATATCGTAGAAGAATCTTCGAATACCTATATTAAATTTTTTAATCAATCATGCTTACGACAGCAGTAAACATATCACTAAAATATGTCTATTCTGCGATAAAAAATGTGAATCTAAGACTGGAGCATTTTAATAAAAATAAAAATTAAACACCAAATTATATTTTATTGTGCTCAGTTCTTATCAAGCTTGAAATTTTAATATAGATTCTGAATTCTATTTGACATACTTGAAAATATATTGAAATATGTAAACGAAATAAAATGTATGGGCAATTGAGCATACTTTGAAACTCGGAACATAATAAAGTCTGATGCGTATACATTTTGAGTCATTCATTTCCAAAACATATTCGTAACGAAAAATTGTGTCAAAGCAACGATTTGAAATCATTTCCGTTAATAAAACACATATGGCTAATAAACCAGAGGCAATAAAGGAATTTCTTTCCCTATTGTAAAACAGGAGTTGTGAAAGAATACACATTTACACTATTTGTGTTGCATATTAAAATATGCAAAATATTAAATAAAAAATAGAAAAGTCGTTAAAGCGTGTGGATTTAATTATCATTGTTTTATCGGGCTTTGCTAAGTCAAACACGTACAAAAACTTTATTGTTTTTTGATTATTTTGACTATTCAGACAGTTATGTTTTATGCTAGTTTTGCTTTGCAAGGTTTCTTTCTTTGATAGCGTTATTCGCAGTTTTTATTTTTGTTTGGGATTAAAAAAGTTATTACGATTCATAAACCATCCCAGATTAGTTATTGAGTTTAAGCTTGTCCATAAACTTCTGGGCAATCTTACAACTGATGGTGAGCATTTTGGATTTACCTCAATAAAAGTTTTATTCATATATGTATATACTATATATAGAGGTTACTACCAGGCATATATGACGGTTACATCTATACCTATCCACCCATGAAATAGTTATAGGTTTGAATTAGCAAACATTGCAGTCTCAAAGTTTTCCACTGATTTTATTTGGAGTGAGCATGTATTACCTCTTTTTATAAATCAAACGGCTCAGGTCAAGGTAAATGCTTGTTTTCCTTTTACCACAAGTTTAGCGAATGTGAAAAAATACTTTATAAACATGTTTTTCTCTGACCATCGATTTATCGGTTGGTTAGTTTTTTAGTTGATATACTTTCCGAAACCAGTATACACAATATTTCCCATCCAGTGTACACGATATTGGAGCCTGAATTTGACTGTCAGAATTGAACCTGATATTTTGCATAATCTGGGGAAAAGCTATCGGGAAATTGGATCACATCAGTTGCGCTTAAAGTCTTCTGCTGCTAGGTACATTATTAGTGGTTCTGTTACTTCTTTTATATCTGTGTTAATTAAAAATAATTTTACAAATTTTTAGCTATAAATCTTTGACAAAATTTTATGAATTTTAAGTCGTGTCACCAGCAGGGAACCTCAGAAGGTATCTCGAATAGAATACATTCATTAGTTGGGTTCAGCTGCAAGTGATATTCTCAAATGTATTTTAATACTTTAAATGTATTTAAATTAAATTGTCTGAAAAGACAAAATATATCATTATTTGCTAACCATTTATACTCTATAAATTTTTGTTTGCGAAATCTACGCAATTAGTACCAAAATTGTATTTTTAGTTTTTTTTACGAATTCATGCTAGAAACATAAACGGTACGGTAACGAATAGAATGTAATATTTTGTTTTATTTCTAAAAAGGCTTCGTCTATTTCAGGTCAAGATCTGTTTGGTGTTGATTATCACACAATTTTTTTAAAATAAATAAATTTAAGTTAATTGCTATACCTAGTCTAAACTAAAAGTTTTTAAATTGATATCTAAATTAATAATATTTTCATAATGCCTTTCAGAAACTTCTAGACTGCATTATATTATTTTCCGGCCTTTACTTTACTTCACTCATTTTTTATCCTATGCTGATACCACTATCTATAACCAAAGATTGCAAATGTTCAAACATAGAAAAATATATACACACAATATTCACACGAGAAAAATTACCTACTCTTCAGAGGTTGGTTGAGGGTCTGCTTAATAAACGTGTTTTATCTTCTGTCTTAGATTAAAGTGTTTTCAAAATACTTCAGCAACGAAATATTCAGAAAGAATATTTTGCAGAACTATAGCCGAAATTAGTGGTCACAACAAATAATTTACTTTCTCGCAATAGTTAATTAATTAAAACTTTTCCTGTATTTCCCTAGTTGCTGATGCCGTTTAACTTGCTTTGTGCGTAACTTCGATGTTTGTAGGGTTTATCGTTTAGTTAGGATTCCCTGTTGAAATTAATTAAATTATTTCTCACTTTTTACATACACGTTTCTTGCGCTTCCTTATTTTAGTCAGCTTAGGGATATGTTAATTCGATGATTTCTCATATGGTGCTGGATAATTTATCAGATACAGGCTTTATCCACAGGATATACGTCGGTGCGAATTTTAAATGTGTTTTTTTTCAATTTGTCTAAAATTACAAGTATAAATAGTTAACAGAAAAACCCGGTTAATTAATATCTATCGTGTCTCCCACGACTGTTTTTGTCAGCCTAAATGAAACTTTCCATTCATTGTAACTTTGGTGTTCAATGGATGTATTATGTTAGTTTCTACTTCGTCAAAATGAAGTAGTCTCCTGTGTATAATACGAATTGTTTCACTTGCATTTTTCACTCATCACTTACACTTTTCATTTTTATAGAAATTCAAAAATGATGAAAGCTTAATGGACACACGTGAAATCCAAAAGGTTTTTCATTGATTAATGTACACTATTCATTGGTCTAACAGACTACAATGTAACTAATGAGCTATTTTGTAGAACGTTAGATCAATCATTCATCCGATACTGGTGTATTACTGTTTTTAACTGCTGTATTTTGTTTTCAGGTAAGAAACATTCCGAATTTTCATCACATACAACCTGCGTGATTGTTTCCTGCTTCATCTGCTGGTATGTTTTATCAACAGGAGTTGCTTTAATTCAGGAAATTTACTGAAACTTAATTGCTAACAACAAATATATTTAGCTAACAAAAATACATAGAGCAAACGCAAAGTCATATGTAATACGAAGAACATTAATATTATAACTAATTTTTCGGTCTTTCAATGATTACAACCAAACATTTTTTGCATATCAACGAGTAGCGAAATGCATATTTCAGCAAATTTTCCCGGACAATGTCATAAGTTTTTTTTAAATAATCCTCCTGTATTGCTTGTTTTTCGTAGACAAATGGAACAAGCCATACCTATTTACGCAGTATTTATTTGATAATCATTGATTTTATTTTACTAGTCATTGAAAAATAGAAAAAGCTGTTACTGTATAACACAAGCAACTGTTTGAATAACAATGTATTGATTGCCTTCTAATAAATTTTGTCACATTGGTGTAGCCTTTGGTATAATTTTATGCATAGTCTGCATAAGTGGCCATATAATTGTAGCTAAAACATTCTGATTTGATGTTTACAGAATAAATCAGGTAAATTTATTAAAAGCTGTGCAGCGCAATATGTCACGAGAGATCATTAAGAATATCATATTTGGACAAAGTTTAATTGTGTTCAATTTTGAGTCACTGTGTACGACGGTATGTAAGGTAATATAATTTTAATTAAAAATAAAAGAGCTTTTGGTATGGTCGCTGTAGAACAAGCGCAACAAAATTAAATTAGTTCAAAGAAAATCATAGAATTTCCGAATTTGTATTTTCCATTGCTATTCGCATTTGCTTGAGCTTGGCTACTAAATTCACTGTTCAATTTGGAATTTCGATTTTATTAGAACAATGCTCTTTTTGCAAATCTAGATCAACATGCACCCGGATTGCCTCTTTTACATTGCAATGTTCAAGTCCTTTCATCTTTATTTCGTAAAATCGGGATTGGATAAATACTATACCGTCCAAACATGTATGCTCTTATGCATTCTGTGAATTCTAGTTTAACATTCAGTTTCCTTTTGTTAAAAAATATATTGTTAATAGTCGTGCACAAAGTGAAAAAAACCGGTGTACATAAAACTTTTACTAGATTTTTTCGATAGGAAACGTGTACTTTTAATCAATCTGAAAATTAAACAGAACTGCGATGCATGTTCTATCGTGAGTATGAGAGTTAATTTTATTGAGTCTGTTCCTTAATTTGGTTTGAACCGGAGGATTTAAGAACTATTCTCCTTTTAACGGAAAATATCACTTTTGTGGAATATTGGTCAGGGTAACATTGAATAAGCAAATTAAGAGCAGAATATTGCTACCAGAAAAACGATGTAGGCACTTTATTCACTGTGGGTAATATAACTGTTCTTACATCGCTAAAACATACAGGCCGTTACGGAGTTTACGTTGAAAGTAAAATTTGGGTTAGGGAACTTTGCCGCTGCTTTGTCAAATTTTAATTAAACATTTGACTTCTACCTTCCATAGTTAGAAAGAAGATAAATTTAATCTGCCTTGTGGAAGTTGCTTATTTGTCTGAGCCATACGTACACTATCAGACAAAAGTAAAGTACAAGCAACAATATTCGTTTTGCCAATGTCTACACTATACCTACACTAAAATTGTTAAGGTGAAGGTAGCAGGTCTGGGATACTGATGAAACCGTCACTCTTTAATTATTGGCCGACGCTTCAACCTTTCTTGGCGTCTTCTTCAAGACTCAAATTATGTGTCAACATTATGTCTTAGCAGATTCATTATAATAAATGCATCATAATTATCATAATCTCAGTTTGCAGTGCAGAGTTTACCGGACTAACACTAGTGTTGTTGTCTCACACCTGCTTCCTTCCAGCAGTTTTCCAATTGAGACTCAAAAGCGAAACGAAATTGTTAACTTTAATTATTCTTTCGAACATATTTTGGGTGCTCGAAATGAAGTTCAAAAATATAAATAATATTCATCATATGAAGCGACGAGAATGGGGGCGACAAAAGTAGAGCAACAAATTGCTATCAATAGAGTTACGTGTTGACAATGAGGCGGCCTTGAAGCAATAAACTTTCGAATTACATTCTGTGGAAGATTGGTCCAAACTTCGCAAATTTTATTTATCAACAAATCTTTATTAGGAAACATTTGCGTTCAAATGCGACCATCCACTTCCTCCTAAATATTTTCAATAGGGTTTAAATCTGGGCATTGGACAGGTTACTCTACAACTCGAATATTGTTTGTAACAAACTACTGTTGAACGATTTGTCGGGAGTGCTCTGGATCATTGTCCTGTATAAGGAAGCATGGTATTTTGTATTATATCCTTATAAACAAATCGGCCCATCGTGTAATTAATTAAGTGTACAGGGCCTACTCCAATCCATAAGGAATAAACCCATAAAAGCACTGCTATTCATTCCCATATTTAATAGCATATAAATATTGGGTTCTATGAGCAATTAATGTTACAAATTTGGGACTAAACCTTGTGTTGATTAGTCGCCTCGAAGGTCTGATTCCATCAGAACTAAATAGTTTGTACCATCACTAAATATTTTTCTTTTTTCCAGTCATTGACTTATTTTTAAATGGCGGCGTGCAAATGTCAATCTTGCTTTTCTATTTCTTCACGAAATTAACAGTTTTTAAATGGCCGTCTGTTATATACCGTTGCTTCTACCAATCTTCTTTAAACTGTTCTTATGTCAACTGTAATTTGTATAATTTTGGCAATAATTCTTTGTGCAGGATTCCAAGGATCATTTTGAGCAATTCTTTTAATGCGTCTGTCTGTCAATAATGTCTTTTTTGCCCTTTCTGCCAACTGTTATACTCGCGTGAAGGTAGTTGCTTGTTTAGCACCTTCTATGAATGCATTTACCATTCATTGCTTCAAGTCTTTTGAAATGAAACGTCCTCTTTGCATTGCAAATTTAGTATCGAATATGTTCAAAAGGTATAAAACTAACTTCACACTGCATTTTCGAACAAGTTATTTTACTTTGGACGCGTTAATATTCAGCAAACAAAAGCAAATGTTCACTTGTTTTATTCGACTTTTGTTTGACGAAATTGTTTAAGAGTAAATATATAGACCAAATGCTTCAATTTTATGCATAGTTGTTATCACTAATATCATATCAATAGAAAGTCATTAAGTTGGCCAATTGTAACCAACCAATTATGCTAGTCAACATGCAAGCTATTTGGAAGGTTAGACAAATAGAATATCAATTTATGTGGAGTTACATCGCTCGAAATGTAGGAGTACTTTATGGTCATGGTCAAAATTTGGCCATGTTATGATATCCTAAGTGAATTTGTGTATTTCTAGCAACGAACAATTACATACTTTGTAAATTATTGGAAATATTCATATCTGCACTGGATAATAATCGTATTACGTACTAATGCTTTGAAAGTTCTATTCTAGGAAAAATAGTTTCGATTATTAGGTTTTAAATGAAGCAAAAAAATTTAAAAATATATATTGCCATGCGATTCATTAATCCTGTGCTAAATTTAACCAGAACTTGTCTCTCAACTCAACTGTTGTATAAAGAACACGTTTTGCAGTCGAGTCAATCGTCCAAAGTTTTTTCAATCTCGTTTCAATTTTAAGTGTTTAAATGGTACACAAATCGAAATACTGTAAGCGAAAAACATAGCAAAATTATCGTATTTCTTAGGAATGAAATGATACTGAAATTTGAAATTTTCATCTAATTGTAGTGTTTGTATACTGGATAACAATTTAGAGAAATTGGAATCTCGTACGGCGAAAGAGGTGAATTGAATTATGACAAAGTTATGCGTTTTGATATTCACTGCAGGTTGATTGTTGATAGCAGTGAAGTTGATTCTAATGAATATAGTAGACATTCAGCGCTACTAAAGATGAAGGACCTCTGTTTGCTACTGAAGTCGGTTCTTGACACAATTACAAGATTGCTCTTGAAGCACAAAGACAATTTTTATTAAGTAATTGAACAAGCAAAAACTTAAAGAAAGCGAAAAAATACGTAATTTTCCAATAGTTTCCTTCCTGTGTTATAAAGCATAGTGCTAATTCAGTGGACTTATTTTAATTGCTTGAAATATACAAATACATATATTAGATACAAAAATACCTAACTATGGAGGAATATTTATTTCTTTCAACCTTTGACTGAAATTTAATGTCTGTAATACCAGGTAGAAACAGATAGTACTGCAAATTTCCTTAAAAATATTCAACCTATTTAAACTCTAGCAAAGTATCAACGTTTTATGCGGATATATTCCTCCTCCAGTCGGTGATTTGACCTCACTCTCTTCTGATATACGAAACCAAATCTGCTAGAACGTGAGTAGAAAAATATTTCAACATTGACTTTAGAAAATCCTATTTTCTAAACAATTTACCAGTTCTTGAGTATCGTCCGTTGTAGCCAGTGTCTATATAATGTGCATGGCAAGAACCGTAATAGAATTTATTTGTATCTACTTATCAAGCGCATCTCTCCCTTGATATACGTATGTATACGGTTTATTTATAAATGTAATTAATTCAAACTGAAAATTGTGCTAATAATTACACTACTATTATCCATTAAATGTTAATTATACATAGTTAATAGCCTATGTGGTTTGTGCCATATTATGAGTTGATCACTAAATAACAGTGGAGTTGATAAACTTTAAAATTGTATCTGCATCGGTAAAGACTCAACATAAATTTATTATCCACACCAATTCATATTTAATGCCAGTGGAGGATGGGCAACATTCAGTAATTCATTGAACCTAAATATGTTGAGTAAATATAGCAGAATGTATTTGTAATATGCTAATAATGGACAAAGTAAAATATGCAATTGAATTCAACCGACGTATTTAATTGGATGATCCTGACGTCGGCAAATTAAAAATGGAATAAATAATAACATGCTAGCTGATTCATCGGAAACAGTAAATAGAGTTTGGCCTAAAAATGGTTTTCGGGTAATTTTAAAATTTAAACTTTTTTAAACAATTCTAAAGATATGTCGGAACCATCATAATAAACATTACATTTAGCTACAAATGAGAATTTGGCTCTCTAGCTTGTTTTAGTGCTTCAAGTTTCGCATAAGCCAATTTCGAGTAAAGCAAGCAATATAAGACCAACTTTTAACTTAAATGTTCAGTCGCATCTCCAACACAAATAACTAAAAACGAATAAATCACTCGTAAAGCCTACGCTGTATATATTTCCACATCAAAACTTCCATTTAATATTTTAAATTTCTCTAAACAGAAATAGTTATTATGTTTCCTATTATGAAGCGGGATAACTTATTGACTTATTTTGTATTTATAACTGAATATTCACAACCAGTTCCTAGTTGAATTAACATGCCACTCAAAAATTTATTGCGGCAATTTTTGCATAAAATAGTAAAAGCTTTTAAGGCGCTTGGATGATTTTACTGTACGGAAAATATTTTTAGTATTATTTTTATTAGTTATATATTGGTGAATTAGATATTTCAAAAATACATATTTTCGGTTAAAAAATGACTTTGCGCGCATTTGTTCCTAAAAGATACAGGTTTTACATTTCAAAAATGGCTCGTCCAAAAATCATGTTACGATAAAACTGGAAATAGTGCGTGATTTATTTTTATCTTCAAACCTCCACTGGTAGGAACTCTAAATAAACATTTCACATTTAATTTCAAACAGATAATATTCTGCTACTTCGGCCCACTCTATGTAGTTAGATTTTTGTCCTAATAACTAGTTGACCATTAAGATCGCTTAACATTTTTAATGTCATTCTACGAACTTTACATAAATATCCAAAATTTGTATTATTAGGGCATTTATAAATAGATGTATATATTACAATAACAATTAGTTGCCTGCTTGATTCGATTTATGAAGCACTAATTTAAGCAGCAAATTGTGGAAATGAGCAAATACTTCATATAGTTATTTCTCCCCTAAGAGAGGTTTCTCAGATTAAATCTAGATCCATTTGTTACATTTCAGTCATGTATAGTGATGCTAAACCATTCGGTATGATAAATAGGGTTGTTTAATATTAAAATCGTCAGAAATTTATTTTTATTTCAGTGTATTTTTGTTTTAATAATCGCTCCTGAGCTAGTAATATGCAACGCAAACTTTGCAAGCGATTTGCTCTGCTTCCAATTAGAAATCTCGGCTTGCGAAACTTAATTACAATTTTCAATGAATATTTTATTTAGGTTAATAATTCCAAGAGACTTGGTCAATTTCAGTTTCGGGCCATTTATTTTGTAGCTCCTAGACCATGGTTATCTAAGACAAGCAGAGCGCTTTTATAATTCCTAATTTTTGCTTGTTACTAGCAATATATTATTACAGTTATATCCAAATTTGACTTCTTAACAGGATTGCGAAAATTACGGGCCAAAATGTTCATCAATTAAAACTTTTACTAAGATGACAATCATTCTTGTGGCCTCCGTAGGACACAACACAACCTTGAATATCAACTATCCCACTTTTATATTAATTATTTGTGTTTCTATAAATGTTGTATATTTTTTTATTAAAATCGCCACTTTCATAATGTTAACAGAACACATATTTATAGCGACTTCAAGATATTTAATTCATAGGACCTATTCGATGAGTTTCAATGGAACTGTGATATCTGATGACTTATTATACTAATATCTTGTATGGTATTTTACTCCTGTATTTTAAATTTTAGTCAACTGATCGATTTATTTTATTGTTCGTAAAGAAATAGCTAGAAAAGAAGAGATGGAAAAACAACTGAAATGGTTTGCTAATTTCGAATTATGTTAAAACTATATGTTTTAATTAATGTAAGTTGGTTTATTGCTGCAGGCAGCATGTATGTTATATGGGAAACCAGCACTAAAAATTTGGAAATATAGCTAAAACATATCTCTCTGAAAAACTTCGCCACTTTCCATGAAATCCAGATTTTTCAAGTTATCTTAAAAATTTATATTATGTGAGAAAATCGTGTTGTTTTTGACAATTTTCTAGGCTAATGCTTACTGAACTGCTTTATTAACTGGTTTGTTGTTTACTTGATTTTAAAGACTTACTAGACTATTTTTACCTTCCAACTGTTGTAAGTTGTATTTCCAACTATCTTTTAAAAAATATTATATCACTAGTGCTAGATAAATTTCATGTTTGCAGTTACTATTATACGCTCTTGTTAAAGATAATCTCCCGCTAAATATAATCCGAAGCACTAGGTATAGAACGCCTTATGTCTCGCGGATTGAAGTATTTAAGATCTAATCTTCTCCATCCACATGTAAAATACCTTTCTTGACTTTAGCTCTTTTGCATTGGATACCCGTCCTTAAAACTGCAAAAAAATATCTGGATGCCATCACCCGTAATTACGTCTAAAGTCTTCGGAACTTCGAAAAGCTGCTCCATAAATAATAAGGGGAGTGTTGCACGTAATTTTCAACCGGCTAATTTTAAGGAAATGCGGTAGATAAATTGGGCCTTAAATCACATTGTTCTTACTCCTTAGATTCCAAATGTTAGCGTAGTTTTTTTGCATTTTTTGCTGAAAAAATATTTGTCATTTGATTAGAAAAATTGCTATGCAGCTCGTTCAAACAATGGCAAATGAATCCAAACTTCGGCTCAAATTAAATGTGGAAAAATTGGTATTGGAATTTATAACTTGTAAATATCCCTAACGGGCATGAAACATAACCTCCTGTTTTTATATACAACTTTTCTTAACCAAACTCAGAGGATATTGTACGAATGGCCCGGAAAATGAAGTTCATAGAAAGATAATTATTCCCATTTTCATTTATGTTAACTTCTTTGTGCTCGCTTATTTCGCAAATGCTTAATTCGATTTGTTGAGTGTTTAAGAAACGGAAGAAAGGGTGGTTTCCCATTTTTAACGTCAAGTGTCCAACTCCAGTGCAGCTAGTGCAGGTTTATTAAATAATAGTCTCTAAGAGCTATCTGAAAGTGTGCAAGGAAAGATGAACAAACATAGCTACAAAGTTTCAATTTAAGATATAAACTAAATTATGGTATGGCTTGATAATGGAGAAGTTTTGGTCGTATTTTCCGTTTTAAAGTTTAATTCGGGTCTCATCAAACTTAATAATTGCCTTTTCATAGTCAGTCTGTTTGAGTTTAGGTTAAATTAAAATTACTAGTCAAGCCTACATCCACTTCAATAAGACCCTTATGAATTATCCCTGTAAGTTGGATATTTCAACCGGAATGGCAACGCCTTGCCTGCGCCCTAGCTCTAACCAACAGGGCTCTAATTTGTCAGTGTAGCTTTCGCGGTTGCTCAGCTCTAACCTCTGTGACGCGAAACTTTATCATACGAAAACTTCGTGACGCTCCTCAATCCCGACTTTTTGCCTGCGATCTTCTTAATTGGTATCATGGGCTTCATTGTTTAAAAAAATATTTTTACAAGTTGTTTGGTTGATGATTATGTTTCGAATGGCATGATGCAAGTTAAAAGTCAAAACTGTTCAATTCAAGTAATTTTCTTTAATTTTTTTCCATACACATTAAAATACATTATTTCAAAGCACTTATTTTTGCGCAGCATAACTGAAATTTTCAAATCCTAAGTATTCATCCAAATGACTGAAATGCCAGCTTTGACTTTATTATTTTTTCATTCAACATTTTTTTATGTAGTAAAAATCTCAAAAGTAAATTGTATTGCTAATCATTTTTCTTCATAAGTACATAAATTGTTAATCGAATGCACTGTTAAAATAATTTTAAAACTTCCTGACCACTATTGAACAATTAAATTAACTTCAAAACATAAACTGCTTTGCTATCGGGATTAGGATTTTCACTTTAGTCAGTGTAAGTTTCCCATTATTGGAATTTTCTCCAAGGGACACTATAACGTTTTACCGATTTTATCGCAGAAATTGCTATTGTAAAACCGTAATCCGAATAAAGATTTCTAAAGATTTCCCAGAACCTTTGCACTTTTCAATTGAAAACATTCCGAAGGCTAACATTTTATGGGATAAGTTTTCTTGCAATGTTCGTAGCTCATTAAAATTGATATTTGTTAATACATCAATTTTATAACAGTTTAATTATTTAATAATCTTCTATTTCTTTTAGTTTTTGTACTTCCAAACGAAAGTTACACAATACATTCTACATCTTGTCGGAGAACTCTATAGGACACAAATAGTTTTAATTTTTCCAAACTAATACAAAAGTGACACTGTTCTAGTTAATTGCTTGGTTTCAGTTACTTTGCGATGATTGTTTTATTTCCAATTAATTGTAGTTATGTAGTTGAAGAAGTAAACTTTACTTATTGCAAGCCATTTGATTCATAGTTTCAATTTGTTGTAATGCAGTCAATGCAAAATATTGAATAGTTTGAATTGATCGGTGTTTCTTAGCAGTGGCGTGAAAGTGGGATCATAAGAACTTTGTTATTTGTGTGATATGCAATGTGATCTATTGTTGGAATTATTTTGGGTGATGGTTGACCCATTCAAAGTATTTTGGGTATTGACGAATAGCAGTTACATAGGTAATTATACTATCATAACCAGTATAGTAAAGCGGGATGCTAAAATATATCAGCAATCTTATCACCAAAAAATATTGTGAGTACCTGTAGATGTGATTGCCCACGTTACTACCATACGACTTTAATAAAAAAAAGAAAAATTATCAATTTTAGAGGATTTTATTCGTGCCCTATTAAAACTTTGATTAAAAATTCGACCAACGACACACGAGGAACGTAATCTGCATGATCATATTCATATTATGTAGAACCAAATAATTCAGGTAAATTTATAGATTTAATATTTAAAGCGGTTAAAAAGGAATAAAGTTTTAATTGTGAATATTTTCCGTAATTTTTGTGATTTAGTCGCTGCAAATTTAGAACTGACGTTAATTTTTCTTTCACAATAATTCCTCAATGCATAGATTCAATATCTACATAATTTTCCGATTTAGTTCTGCTGCATTTAATTCTTTGTTATAACTGATCCAGCATTCAATTATTATTAAGGTTAAATATGCAGCAAATGTGCAGTTTATGGAAATAAATGCTAAACGCCAACAGGTTTTGGTTGTATAATGTTCATATACTCCGAACATTTCAATAGTAATAAAGGCGCTAAAAGACAAAGTACTAAAGTAGACGTTACGTAAACATACATAAACATACAGAGCGTGAGCTGGTAATTTAAATTTATGATTCCGTAATAAATATTTCACTGCTTTGCCACCTAGTAAGCTTTCCTGGCCTGTACAAAAATATGGAAATTGTCTTCAAAAATTTACATTTAGTTTTGGTCTTATTAAACTGTTTGATTTGAGCTCAGTAAGCACATGACCATAAAGACGCTTTTAAGACTTTCTGCTCTGTATATAAGGGGCATTACTGATATGGCTGAAGAACATTTTTTTATTTAATGTATTTTAAGTGCAAACTCCGATTATGAGGTTTAAATCAATTACAGATTATACTAACACTCTTTGATTTTGACCATTCGAGAATATTGTCATGACTTTAAGAACAACAAAACTTTTTTTATTTTAAAACAATCTCTAACCGTTAGCGAAAACTTTCACGCGGAAAAGATCACAACTATTATTAATACATTTAATTTTCTTATGTTATTCATTTCAAAACAGTTGGTATTTCTATCAATTTCGCGAGATGTGAAATATGAAAATATGTAAATATTGGGTATCTACCGCCTTACATGCTCCCCGTAGTTATCAAACTGAATTTTTGTCTTTGAGTAAATCTCCAACACGCCTTTCAAAATGTATTCAAACCGTCATTTCGTGATTTTTCGATAAAAAATCTAGTTTTTTCAGCAAGCTACTACCGCTGCCACGAACATTGTGCAACTAATGAATGAAAAAAACCGATAAACTCAGAAAATCATGATTTCCAAACTATTTTCTGAATTTCGTAGAAGAAAAACAAAATAATAAGCTTCGTACACAGGTCAAAAGTTTTCCTCAAGACGTGATCTTCATTATCATTCACTTGTCATGGTTGTTAAAAGGTTTGATTTTAATAAATTTTTCAAAGGTCCGCAATCAATTGCAATTTATCTTAGGTTAAGCTCATTAATTAATGAGAGTAATATTTTATGTCATAATCGCTGATTGTTAGCGCGAGCTAATAAAGCGCCAAAATATAAACTTTAAAACCCTTAATAATAAAAAAAACAGCGCTTAGTTTAGAGCAGATATAATGGAACCCATCTATTAGGTTCGACCATTCAGTCTTGTGTTGACATTATTACGAACATGTATACAGCTGTATACAGCTCATGAACTTCCGAGAGCAAATGTTTAAGTGTTTTTGAATTCGTTCTATCAAGGTTCTTTGCTAATAATATTTTTGTTGCAGCATGGGCTAATATAACTAATTTAACACCCGGAAACAGGATCGATAATAATAATATTTTGTATTTCTATTGAAAAGTATATCGCCCAAAGCAGTCGATCTGCCCTTGCATTTACATGTGAGTGGCTACAGCATAAATATTAAACACATTCTTGTGAAGTAGTTACAAAGTAATTTTCCCTTTTGTATGACCGTTTTCGTTTGGTTTTTGCCGAGACATCAGCACATTCAACTACTATTGGGCATTCGGAAGCATTTTATAAAACTTTGAAATTATCGAGTAACTTCAACAATAGAGCCGCTGAACAACAAGTTCCCAGCGGACATTATATAAACTCAGTACATAAGTAAGCTGACGTAGAGGCAGTTTAATCTGGAATTTAATATAAAATACTTCACATGTGGCGGCTATCCTGGTAAATTGTATGTTTTGGACCTGAATAATGTTGAAACCTTGTTGGCATTTATATTCTTAATTTTATTGCTGCTATCTCACAGATAAATCAGGTTTATTGCAGTGCCTTTTGGGTTCAATTATTGTAAATATTATGTGGCTACTGCAAAACAATTGGCACTTAAATCAAACGGTCCTTGCATTAAAAGTTGTGTTTTTCGCTGGGGTTTTTCTCCAGATTGATGTAGACATTGACATTTAGCTGCGAAAACTATATTTTCGTCATTATATTCCTGAAAATAGCGCATATATTTGTGCTGGTGAGGTATTTTTATCAAAATGTAGATATGAAATCCACGGGGACCAACACATTTTGCTGGAAAGTAAATATAAATATATCAAATTCAGAAGTTGACATCAAAGCAATATTTCTTATTACGAAAGATATTCAAAACGTAAAAGGGTGTATGATAATAGACACTTTGGAGAGGTTTCATTTTGTTGCCCGGAATGCTAAATACAATTTATCATCAGTCTATACGAATGTTCAAGCTTCCGACACAGCTTTCCTGTCAATATAAATACAACTGCAACTTCAGAATTGTGGTGGATTAGAGTTAAGCACTTTATGGGTGGTACATAAGATTGATACAAATTTGTTTAGTTGAGAAGCTGTTAAAGCTAACAGTTTTATGCTTTGGCCAAAAATGCTTATGTTGGTGGCCTCTATAGAATGATGTTGCAATGTGCCAAACGCAATTGGCACACATTCTACTAAGTGAAAATGATTGCGTGAATGAATTCAACACAATCAAAGCTCAAAGTGTTTCAACCTCTGCCGGTATGTAATTGGGTGGATGATCGTGGGGATACTATAAAAAAATTATTACTGAAGCATTAATGCATATGTCATGTAAATTAACACTATTTTATGTAAAATAAATGTTTTCAAGTTCTTAGGATTTCCAAACTAACCTATAAAAATCTAGTCTCATTCTAACCCAGACTAAAGACTTAGTGCCCTCTTCAATTTTTATGCCTCTAGTTGATTAATCGGTATTGACAAACTCGGCGTAGGAGTGTTTTAAATTATATTTTATAGTCGGATTAAGACCTGTCTTTGGTTTTGAGGTTGAGTTGCTGATACTCAGAAATGAATCACAATAATAATTACGTTTTAATTCGAACCCGTTACTTCATGGCAGTGCCATGGCGAGTCTTTCGGCTAAAATTCATAATTTGCTGTAATTTATACTAAAGATTTTTGGAATTTTATAAATTCTGATACTACAATTTTGAAACGGAAATGGCACACATTTATTAACTCCAGTTTAGTTGAACCGTTTAGTGTATTATCTCCAAATATTTAAGAAAATCGTTAAGCACCATCAATTTTACCAAGTGTTCTAGCATGTTTACGTGCAGAACACGTTTACGTGCAGAACACGTTTACAAGATTGTATGAACAAATCGAAATATACTCCCAACTTAAACAAAAGTAAGCCACGAAATAATTGGATAACAAAAGCAATGATTATATCTTGTGAGAGAAAAGACCAATTATACCAAAGAATAAAAGAGAATCCATTCAACGATATTTTAAGAATCGAATATAGAAATTACTGTAGGCAACTAGATAAAAGTATTAAAACAGCGAAAATTAAATATGAGAAAGAAAAGGTGGAATATAAATAATACGAAAGGTTTATGGCATTATATTAATAACAAACTGGGCAAAAGAAGCAAGGGGAACAGTACCATTAAAGAAATTATTTCATTAGATGGTGTGGTAAGGGATAATCCTAAAGATATTGCTAACGCAATAAATTCATATTTTTGTAATGTTGGAAAAAACTTAAGCAATAAAATTTCTGTACCGATGGGCAAACAGATTCAACTGTCACCACTGAATACTAAAACAGTGTTCCTTAAACCAATTGATAATTTAGAAATATTAGAAATAATAGATAAAATGAAACTAAAAAACGGATATAAAATCAACAGCAGAACCATCAAAACTATAGCCCCTTACATCGCTGATAGTGTAAAATACATTTTCAATCTCTGCCTTGAAAAATCAATATGGCCTCAATACGCGCTCAAAATAGAAGAAATTGTACCTATATTTAAGTATGGAAAAAAAGGAGTAATAACCAATTATAGGCCTATATCACTCATCTCGGGTATAGCTAAGACTTTTGAGAAAATAATATATAACAGACTTCAAATATTTTTAGCCAGAAGTGACATTCTGGCTGAAAATCAATATGGCTTTGTTAGGGAAAAGCGTACCAAAGATGCCTTAAGCTATATAACTCGAAAACTATATGATGAGTTAGACAAAAGTATACCAGTAACAATTGCTTTTCTGGATCTTGCTAAGACTTTTGATACTGTAGACCATAAAATTTTATTAAACAAATTGTACAATTATGGAATTAGGGGCAATGCGAATAAGTTTTTAGCAAATTATCATATATATAAGTCATAGAAAACAACAGGTTAGGATTGGTGATACTGTTAGTGACATAGTGACATAAGTTAATACGTGTGTTCCACAAGGGACTTTTGGGGCCACTGCTCTTTATAATATATGTTAATGATTTATTAATTGAAATGTATGATAATGCAATGTCTTATGCAGATGATACTGCTATTGTGACAAGCGATGATACCTGGGAGAAATTGAGGACATTATGAATGAACCTCAACAAGGTCGCAACTTGGTTAGCCCTTAATAAGCTGTCACTAAATCTTGAGAAGACAGTATATATAACTTTTGGAATATATTGTAATAGTATTCCGCGAAATATAAAAAATCAATGGGGAAAGTTTAAATAGAGTAGAATCGTGCAAATACTTAGGAATAATTTTCGACCATAATTTAAGGTTGAGTAAACATATATAATTTATAATAAAAAAGACCTAAATATCTAATACACATATAGTGTAAATTGTCTTAATACTTGCAAATTGATACATTGAGATTGTTGTACTATGCATTATTTCATAGCGTTATAGCCTATGGTAATATTGCTTAGGGGGGTGCTTATCATAATAACCTAGCGCTATTACAAAAACGACAGAATAAAATACTGAAAATAATTAACAAGAATACGCTTATGAAGGAAAATCCTTTAACACTAAAACATTTTTTTTTCTTATGAATGCCTCATCCACCAGTATAAGAGCCTGTCGATATTGTTTAAAGATTCGAAAAGTAGAGCATGTAATGAATTAATCCAGCTTACTAAGTCTCACAAAGAAGTCAGTGAAAAGAATAATTATTGCAAAGCGGTAAAAGTCTTTAATAATCTAAGTAATGATCTAACAAAATTAGAAGTAATCAATAAATCTAGTAAAAGCAGACTGAATGGCTGGATTAGATTAAATGTATCAGGGTAAATATTTCGTTTATTTAGTGTAATTTATACTATAATGGGTAGGGTACCTAATGGTTCTCTAACAACTTAGCATTTATATTTACTTTTAGTTAAGTTTAGTTTGATAAGTTAGTAGAATTTAGTATTTAAGTTTTCACACCGGACTGTGAACAGGTAATGTCTTACATCTGCAGATTTACAGAACTTGGGTATGTAATTTCCTGGTGATAAATAAATAAATAAATAAATAAATATACAGTTAGGTTGGAGAAGCTGAAAGTAATGCAGCTTTAATTAACGAATTAGCATTTGCTCACTATGCAATGTTGGGTTGCAAGGTGCTCAGAACGCCTCAATAGTTACTTCAGTTATTTTGCTTTTTTCTCATGATGTGCTCAGATAATATGTTTGCATGGACAATTTCACATCCTTTTTGTTATTCCAAGTGTCTAGGAAATCTCTAAATCTTTAACCAATGCTTTAGAAAGGGTACTCCCAAAAGCATTGGAACTCGCAAGCAGAATACAGTAAAATCACGTTTCCTTCTGTCCGCAAAATCTCAAAAAGCGCTTGTTTCCAATTCCTTTTTCAAAAAGTCAGGTTTTATAGATATCGACAGCGTAATAAATACTGATAATGTAAGGATTTAGAAAGGTACTGATGGCAACAATCAAGAATAATTTGGCCAACTGATTTTTTTACCTTTTCGACATTTTACTTCCTCTGAAAATTTCCTTGTTTTTTCTAAAACATAACATTGGTTTAATAACGCGAGAAGTTATAACTTAAACCCACAAGACATATAGTTTAATGATATTGTTCTCACAGCCTGCATTGTGCCAACAAATTAATTTTGACATTTTTGGTAACTTCGGAGATCAATTCTAAACCTAGTTTTTAAATTACTTCCATTCATCATTAATTCCTAGTCATTGGAATAAATCAATTAAGTTGTGATGATCTCAATGAATATTAGTCAAGACCGAATTATGACATATTCCAGTTAATTTACAAAATATTTCAATCAACAGCACTGACCATTCATTATCAGCTCTCATTATCCAATGAAACAATCCTGTGGATTTTTTGCTATCGGCGCATGCTTTCTAAGCTAAAATAAATGTAGGTACAACATAAGAAAAACAGTTTTTTGTGTTCCAATTCCAATGTTGTTTAGTTAATCCAAATAAGTAAAATATTGCACGTATTTTCTTGTCGGCGCCTGATAAAATATTTGACCCTTCAATCGAGCATTAAATAGGTACAACATCTTCAGCTTCATTTATTATGTCTCTATTTCGCTGTATCCATATTTTTCAGAATTGCCGTCGCTTTTATGCATGCTTTCAGAATAATAGGCACATAATGTATGGCCAAATGTTAGTGAATGGTTCAGTTTTCAAATGTAACTGCTATAATGCACGAACACATGTGTCTAAATCCGCAAAATGCTATTCGCACATTCTGAACCATTTATCCATATGAATTTTTCATGTTAAGCAATTGGGTAATATACCATCTGCGTACGTAATCGTTAATGGATGGAATGGCATTGTGTGCGAAAGTTAAAATTTTTAACAAGTCAAACAGTACAATGTAAAACAAATGAAAATTGGTTAACATACTGCTACCATAATGTGATGCTTTTGCCATAATCTGCTGTCGCTCGAAAGTACTAGGCCATATTCGTCTAGTAGCCAAAAGTTAATACAATGTAGTTTAGATTTAAAAATATATATAAAACTAAGTGAAACAGAGCAAAGATCCCACATTTTGGATGCCATCATTATCGAGAACTCTACGCATAAATCTTTATGGATTGTATTCAGCCTGTGTTGCCCTGTCGAGCCCTTCATTTATTTCACTTTTCTATGCAGCTAAATAGTGATTCTCCTTAACATTGTATTACTTCTGCCTCAAATAAATCTATTTTTAAATAACTTCATAACACTGACTGGAAAATGTATAGTATTTAGAATTCTGCAAATATTATTTTGAAAATTCCATATTTAAAATACTAGACAAGGCGGATTAAATTTCTAAATTGCAGTTAAATTGGATTAAAAAGATTTCTGGAATAAGCTACATTAAAATTTAAATGACATATTTGTTAAACTAAATGCAAATAAGTACATGTGAAGTTTCCAGTAAATAGTCCAACCAATCACGCTTTTAACTTTTGAATTGAATATTTTACACGAAATAATTGACCTGATTTATATTATTATTAAAAGGGCCAAATTTTTCTAAACTTTCAGCAGAAATGATCTCAAATGTAAATTTCACTTGAAATAAAGAAATCAACTAATTAGGAAACTTCTGAGGACCCTTTCAGGTCTGAAAAGTAAATTAGAGGGCTCGCTCAAATGGATTATTTTATGAGCAGCTTTTTGAATCTTAGTGCTTTCCTTGCACATGGATCAATGAGATAGAATCTCCTTATATTGCGATAACCTGAGCCGTTCTTACATTGTTACCTCTAATTGAGTTTTAAAATTTTCCTACACCCGATTTTTAAAACTCCCTGCCCACCAGGGCTGAGGAGCAAAAGTTACTAGGTGGTAGCAGGCGAAATCTGCATTAGATGGCTAGTTTTGATGAATTGTCATTCTTGTCATAGTAGTAATTTTCAGACAATTGGAGGACATTTATTGTGATAACTAATTAGTTGGTTTATACCATTACTTAATCAATTGTATTTTGTTATTACCTCTAATTGTTACATTTAACTGAATTAAAAAGTTGGGCAGCACTCTTGATTTACAAGTTTCGGCTCATGATGACCATAAGCTATAATTACTGGTCAGCGAATTATGGACACGCAAGCACATTGGGTTTAATGGCAGGTAGTACAATCTGTATTATGTTGCTTTTAATTTTGTAAAACTTGTTAAAGAAATAATTATGTTAACAGTTAACTTCATTAAATTTAATGTCCAAAGCTTTATTCTTTTATATATTTCAGGCCTCAGAAAAAATTAACTGCAGCATTAAATGTGGCAACTTCAAATAATTCGAAGCGCAATTGTGACCCAAGACGATAGAACAACAACATAAACAATAAATCATGAAATATTTCATGTGCAGCAAATTAATGCTTCTCTCATTGAAAATGTGTTTATTTCATTTACATACGTGTAGTAATAAAAGTTTTAATTTTACAATTTGCAGTCAATATTTTGAATAGTTGAGAAATAATTTATTTCCTTATTTGACGTGCTAATATATTGGATATTTATTTGACGGAAGTTTAAAACGGAAATAATTATCAAAAGCACATACTGTTGACTGGGTAGCGACATACCTACATGTAAGTATCATAGCGGGTTATCATATTATAACTAACCTAGCCAAGACATATCCATTTAGTTATCGATTTATTTCATATTTTTGTTATTTTTTTTGTTTACTTACTATTTCGACACGATTTGCTCATTTCGTGACCCCTCATGTTTAAAAGCGTATAAAAAATAAATCTCTTAGTTTATCGAGAACTGAAAATTTTCGCAAACTAAAGCTCATTAATTTTTAAACTAAAATATTGTCGACTTTTTTGTACCGAACACGAACAAAAGCTAATGACGTATAGTCACCGAAAAAATGTTTTTATTTTCAAAACAACTTCAAAGCCGACCAACTTTGTAATACTTGTTCGCAAGTCAATTGACCTAATTAAATCGCGGAATATTTTCGAAACAGCTTAATCAAATTTGCAAGGAATTTGAATATTGGATGGAAACGACACTTTCATTACAGAAAAATTTAATTTGGTTATACCTCAGATATTCTAAAGGTATTAAAGGATATTCTAAAGGTTTTAAAGGATATTCTAAAGGTCCGGGTGTTGTTGTTGCATTTAGTGCTACAATTATTACTCTCTGGACAACAAAACGCAAGTGATGAAAAGTAGATATCGGTCGACGGTAGTAACGATCATATAAGGTAATTTTTTTTTTCCGGTGAGGTTTGGGAAATGCTCTTTAATGCACTTCCAGAGCTGATGGTCTGTCGCTCTGGGTTATGTGGGACTCCACCTAAGCTGTTTACACACTAAAACCTTTTCCGCACCGCCAAGGTGGTGTTTTGCCTTGCACCGCGGTCATTTCTGCCCTATTGTGCCCTCGTATTTTACTCCCTCATTATCCCTGTGTATTCAATGAATTCCAGAAGAATCTTGGGGGGGGGGAGATACGACGCATGACCTGGTCTGGTAATCATCCCTGGCTGCAGCTCGTCGATTTTCCCAAGCAGATGTCTCTTTATGAGTTTTCCCTGCTGAGGAGAAAAGTTCTTCTCGGGATATCCGACCGCCACTATGGCCATCTGAAGCCCGGAAACCGCAACCGGGCACAACTTGTGTGTGGTTTGAGGGTCTACCTAGCACAGGTTTGGTGGTTTTTCCTCCTCGCGGCCTCCGAGAGTCTTTTACCACTCTTCGGTAATTTGCCAGCTGCGGAGCCCGACGGTTCTGCTGAGGAGGTCCCGCCGGTATTTTGTGGTGTATGATGGTGGTGTTTTCCTCCCCATCATTCCCACGCGTAGCTAGGGAAGGGTTAGGTCCATCCACACAGATCCCCGCATGTGTGGGTAAGGCTGGTACCATGAGGTGCGCCTGTTGCCTCAAGGTTAGTTTGTACGATACACACAGCACAAGGAGATACAAATGGAGCACGAGTTAATTAACTGAATACGAGAAGCTGCTTGATAAGAGTGGATAATAAGG
>NW_026018508.1:2929583-2934035 GCF_020466585.1 Dendroctonus ponderosae
TTTATTTTTGCTCAGTACAAAAACACTACTGAAACACTCATTAATACAATGTCGCAAAAAATGCAGAAAGCACTTGATTAAAGTTGGTATGTTTCGGAATCGGCGTCCGAAAGTGCTTGATTAGAATCCTTGAAGGCATCGAAATGCGACTGACATAAAGTAAAGTGCAAGTAATTCAAGTATGTTGAAGCATATATTCAAGATTCAACTTTGACAACGTTTGAATAAATTTGCCAATAAACCTGAAGTTTAATCGAAACAATAAAATAAACTTCCAACAATCGCGTCCTGAATTCATATAACAGCGAGACCTTTCGGGACTGTTAAAGAAATCTCCCCGTTTAACCATGTTAGCATAACAAAAACAGACAATTGTACTTTTGCAAAGTTTCTAAGACGACGTTAAATATAAGTGGTCTGAAATTAGATAAGCGGGTCTTCTGTTTCTAGGAAAATGGCAGAGTTAAATTTGTAAATTGGCTTGGGGTTTCTCCGTTTTATCTGAGACTTTTAACTTTTGTTACCGGCGTTTGAATAAATAATATTCGATGCTGTGGATTTATGGTGTCATTTTGTTGGAACGGGTGAATCTTTTCGCCACAATAAGAAAATTCCTCCAAGATAAATAACCGAATTGCTTTTTCGCATTTTCTTTTAAGAGGCACTCACGGAAACGTAATATTTAGTATTATCAAAGAATAATAATAATATTGCCGTTACATTATTAAGCAGTTATACCAAAAGCTGTGATGCCTGTAAGCCCCTACTCCGCAATAAATCACTGTTATATATTGCGTAGATGACGCAATTTCAGTTATGTAAGTCACGATTATTTATAACGTTGTATTCTCTTTTTCACATTATGTGTTACTTCCAAATCCGCCGAGAATTTAGTCTCATCTCTCTTGTGGGCTATTTTATGACCAAGATGTTACGTCTCTCGACATTTTTATGCTTCTTTCATTGGCCTAGTGATATAAAAAACAAGTTAATAAGACAGAGGGATAGAATATGGTCAGTTTTCGGCTCTTGGGATTGTTCACGCCATTTTTATGGATCAAATCTTCAAAAGTATGTCAGGTTACATATAGTTTGAATGTAACTAAGAGCATTTTAAGAACAATAGCTTATAATATATTATTTCTTTTATTCTGTATGCTCTCCTGTAAGCATATTATTTCATTTTTATACAGATGTGCAAAGGAGCTCATAATATAGAAGTAATTTGGATTTCTTAGTCACTCTGATTAGTATTATTTGATGATACTTCGCATAAGTAGAATGACTTAATAATTTTAATTTAAAACAAAGCATTTCATGCATTGAGGGGATTAAGGAGCAACTGCTAATTGTTTGAATATGACAAAGTGTTATAGTAGAATTACAATGTCCTTATTAGATACATTTTTCAGGTGAATTTTGAAGAATGACAAGACCTTTAATACTAGTTCGCTCAGCTATGTATTTATTCTCTCTCGCTTCATTCTTTCCATTGTTCAATTACCCCTCACATAAGAATCCGTAAGATAAACTGCTGTTATCCGAATATATTGCTTTTATGGATTTGGTTTGATTTTTGAAGTGTCATCGATATAGGTCATATTACAACAGTAAACCTATGAAATTGGACAACTTTTGGCCAAATTTCCAAGACAAATACAACTTTGTTTTCATACTTTTTCATACAGAAAATATCTCCTTTAAATGTTGGATCCCGATAAAATTAATTTCAACTGTTTCAACCAAACACTGACGTACCTTTTATTGTTTAATAGCTCTGAAGAAAGTTAAACTAATTTGCAACATTTGCACCCTTGTTTCAAAGAAAATCCAGGAATAACAAACTTTGTAATTTGACCTCAGACAACCTCACATATTTTAGTAGCTAAAAATGTAATCCCCACTCTGCTATTGTACCGAGAAAAATAACCCAATTAGGACATTTCTCATCATTTAATAACAGTGGGGCATAAAACTGCTAAAATTCTTTGCTATGGAATTCTGAACATTTTTAATATTTGAGTTAATAGCGCAACATAAACTACGCTTAACGCAAAAACACCAAACAGACTGCAACCTACTTCATATGAAAAAATTCGCCTCTTCACCACTGTAAAAAACAAATCATTAGTTCAAAACATCAGCTTTAGTCATTTAGATTTTATTAAGTTTAAAAACGTTGAAAAGCAGTTTCAGGTTTTTATACTTTCCAGTTGAAAAATGTAATCGGATATTTGCATTGCCAACAGTCCGCATTAAGCCAGGAGACAAGTTCCAGTTCGCAAAGCTTTGCGGACATAGAATAAAACTAAAAATCCGATCTTTTTACAAAGTTAGCAGTCCGCTTCAAGCCCGACAAGTTTCGGTAAAAGCTTTCAAAGTTGTTGTCAAAGCGTTTATCACAAATTTATAGCTAGAGTTGTTGAAGCACAAAGAAAGTGTATTTTACACTGTTGATGTGGCTTGAAATGGAGTTAGGAATACTCTAAAACAAAACAGCTTTTGGAATGTACAATAAAAATAATAAGTACAGTTTAGTATCACCTAAAGCTTTGTGAGTTTGAATGTGTGATTGTTGCAGTAGCACAGTTGTGTTCTCAGTTAGCGAAAAGCAATGGGATCCTCAGAGTTTAGGAATGGCGGGTACCCGAGAAAATATCTAATAGGTTTAACATAGTGTAGGCGTAAAACATAAAACAAAAAATCGAATAGTTATAAAGTTACACACGACATTAGCAACAACTGCCAATTACAGATACTGTAAAAAACTCAAATCTTATGGAAACACTTACTGAAGTACTGATTAAAGCATATCAGATGTGGCAAAAAATGTATACTTGTAGCATTATTTGAAGGTGTAATAAAGCGAGCTAACAGTTTCGCCGTGAAAATGCCGTGATCAGCGAAAATATATTTTTGCATGCTTTATCGATTACGAAAAAGCCTTTGACCGCATACAGCACGGTATGGGGGTTGGAATAGATGATAGCGATATCAGCATCATTAAAAATCTATACTGGAATCAGACTACACAAGTGAAAATAGGCAATATTAAAACAAACCATATTAAAATACAATGTGGGGTAAGACAAGGTTGCATACTGTGGCCCTTGAAGCATTGGAAGGAATATTACACCTCTGCATCAAAATAAAGGGAGAGCCAATAACAGCAATCAGATATGCTGATGATAGAGTGATTTTAACAAATGCAATCGAGGGACTACAGTTGCTTACAAACGAAATATGTGACGTGGGAGAGACATAAGGTCTCAAAATCAATATGGAAAATACCAAATTTATGATATTCAGCAGGCTAATGGAAGCGGAATTGAACGTTTCCCTAAATTCAAATACGTTCGTAGTATTCTTACAGAAGATCAAAACCCGGACTGCGAAATACAGTCCAAGCAACAATCCTGGCTCAGAAATATTGGTGGGGTACCGTACAGCTTAAACGCGATTAAAGGACAACAAAAATTCGTTCAGATACAGCTAGGACAAGGTGTGGCAGGATCACAGCTTGAAAGTATTTCTATCTTGACAAAGATACATTTTTTCCAGTTTGAATATTTCCTAGTGCTCATTGTCTTTACCCGAAAGTGTATTGTAGTATAATTGTCTTCTAGAGCGTAATTTTGCCAATTGTCTATTAAAATGGGCAATTGGCTTGCTAATAAATATTATCACCAAACTGGATCGCGTGTTTCCAAACGTGTTAAATTGCATAACAAAGTGGAATGTATGAAACAGCGCTAAAAAGCTACAAATAAAGCTTTTAGGGTGTCATGGCTGAGCTTTAAATCATTGTGGACGTCTAATGGACATGCAAGCTTTAAATGGGAAAACTAGGTATTCAAAATACATCGGAACTTATGAACATTGAAAAATCTAAGCGGATTTGGAACGGCCCAAATTATTTGCTGATATTACAGTACACAAAGGGTCAGTTTTTTTCGATCACCAATACAGGGATCTTCGAAACTATAGCAGTTACAGAAAAGGTTAAATAGACAAAGAATTGGAGTTCTGAATGCTCTACTCGAACACAATTTTATTTTTATAAAATTTGACAGCTGTAAGATATTTGGAAAAAACTTATTTAAGGTAAAATTTTAAATTATTTCCTAGTTCCGTTGATATCAATTTGACAGGCAAACATTAAGTATAAAACTTGAAGGAAATGGAATTCCAAACAAAATGGCATAAGACATTTCTACAAAATAACTGTAATTTTTGACATATGACATAAATTTGATTTTTTAAAGGACAACCATACTTGATTATTGCTTCACCGAATAGATCATTTTATTACGATTTCTGTGATATATCACCGTTAGGTTTCGAAAATAAAGTATCTACGAACAACTCCCCATGCTCTTTTCCATAATCAACTAAATTGAAAAAGTAAAAATTGACACCTTAATTTCGAAAAAAACCTATCGATGTTATATT
>NW_026018508.1:2934135-2956724 GCF_020466585.1 Dendroctonus ponderosae
ATTACGAAAATTTTCGATATTGAAAAAGTTCTGTTCTACAATTTTTTGATGAAAAGGCACAGCGGCAATGATGTTTTTTGCCATTAACAGATAGTTACAGGTGGATAGCCCCTGTCAATTATAACAATAATCTGTCAAAGTGTGACTTACTTTGAATTTTCTTTCACGAATTTGCGGATCTGCGATTACTTCAGGGGAAATGCTACAGTAGCATAACAGAAGCTGAAAGAACTCACGCTAACAAAGGGCAAAGAAAGTGGTTCCAGGAAGATAGTGGACGACAATCGATGTTCGGGTTCCAGGCACAGAGGAACAAGTATTGGACATAATTGCAGCAGAGCCTTGCAGGGGCACTCAGAACATTGCACAACCACTGACACTTTCCCAGGCACCAAATAAATACCGGCTACATTCCTACCACGTTTGTACGATACACACAGCACAAGGAGATACAAATGTAGCACGAGTTAATTAACTGAATACGAGAAGCTGCTTGATAAGAGTGGATAATAAGGAGATGACACAGGCACTAGCTTGTTTGGAGTTAACCATTCAAATGTTTGGTGTTGTATGGATTATTTATGTAAACACCAAACACCGCAGAATTCGAGGTTATGAGAACATTTCGAAATAGGTTCCGTCATTCAACGTTTCCTGTTGAAATTACCGTTTATCCTTGTCTATCTTATTGTCGCTCTCTATTTATCCATGGTTACCGGAATTTTAAATAATTAAGAAGCAACAGGTATTTGCGCAACCTTAATTGGGCGGATTAACTTGAAAAACATTGCTGTCGTATTTCTGATGTAGTTTTTTCCAAATTTCTCAGTTTTTAATAACAATTAATTTCTTTTACTAGTTTTTCTGTACTCCTATAACACCGCCAGACAACACCCCCAGAGGCATGACGCCAATTTTGAATCACCCTGTATATGTTGAAATGTTTAAACAGAGTGTTCATCTAGTCATTTTAGAGGGGGGTCTAGAATTTGTTTAATTTGAGATTTCGTTATTGAGTTATTTAACTTCCAAAATGGCGGAAAATAGTAGTTTTTGTTGTTTTCCTTGAAAACGGTTAAACATAGAAGCTTTAACTTTGGTATACATTATAAGCTAATTGAGTGCTATTTTATGATAGTGTTTCGTGTTTCAGTTTGCTTTTAAACAGAGTAGAAATGTGGAACCCCTACTTTTGTTCACAACTTTTTTGTGTGCACTTAAAATTTTCTCGACATAATTATTTTAATTACCACAAGTTATTCACCCACTTTTTTTTTATCTCCCACTGTTTTTTCCTAAGACCACTAGTTTGCCCGAAAAAAAATAAAACTTCTTGACCTCTCCCAATCCAACGGCTTGGAAACTTTTGATTAATCCGAAACGATTTAATTTTTTTGCGGGCAAGCTAGTGCCCTTAAGAAAAAACAATGGGAGATGAAAAAGTTGATAAACAACTTGTAGTAATTAACAAAATTATGCTGATAAAACTTGAAGTGCACACAAAACAGTCGTAAACAAAACAAAAGGAGATTTTTCTMCCCTGTATAAAAGTAAACTGAACTACAAAAGACTACCATAGAATGGCACTCCATTAGCTTCTAATGTATACCAAAATTGAAGTTTCCATGTTTAACAGGTTTAAAGAAAAACAACAAAAACTAATATTTTTCTCCATTTTGGAAATCAAATATCTCAACAATGAGCCTCAAATAAAAAAAAAACTCTCAGGAACACCTCTCTTTAAAATGACTATAAGGACAAGCTGTTAAAATATGTTAACGTATTTACGGAACACCCTGTATTATGGGCACTTTAAAATTGGATTAAGCATTATAAACCTAATTATAACATTCACAGAGAGTAATATTTTTGAAAATTACGCACCATATAACTCATAACAGCTTTACATATTAAAACAAAAAACACAAATTTAGCACTGGCTAAATAAGTATCAAAATTACTTTAAATACATACACTGTAAAATAGTTTTAGCTAACATATGTTGTAGCACTTCCGAACGCTAAATATGTTTTATAAAATCTGAAATTCTATTTAGTTGGGACCAACATGAGTAAATCGTGTTAAACTTGACACTTTCAAATTGAAAGTCGATATCTTTAGCCGTATGCAATAAAACCAGTATTTTATATTTGCCGCATCCATATTATTATTATTTATCTCTGGTAGAATGGACTGGGGCTGATCCTACCGGGCTTAAAATATATTAAACTGGGTTTTAAATCCCTTAAAAAAATTAATTTAACAGCTATATCATTATTTATTTATTCGAATGGTGGGTTTATTTTGAAGCTGTTTTAATTAAATGTTTCACTTTTGAACATATGGAAGTGATAGCTGGATGAAAAGCTGATGACGGTTTTTCAATAGAGTGCAGGAAAAATAAGATTCACAGAGTTGTGACCGGCAAACATATTTTTTTAATTGTTAAACTACTTGTGACGTATCCAAGTCGCATTACATATTTATTTTTGTGCATATATAAAATAACTATTTCGTAACTTATCATATATATTATGTATACATCTATTTAAAATTATTCTTATAATAGTTTCAAACATAAATATAATTAATACATATTTTACAACTTTACACCTTCTATGATAAAAAAAAATAACTGTAACGCATTAATGATATTGTAAATAAGTATTGTACTTGACTTATGAAACCGCATATCGTCTATTTTTCACCTATATGCCAAGCTCTCTATCATTTTCGCGTGACAAAAAGACTAGTAGCAAACCAATTGTGCAATGATATAAAAGATAATGAGCAGATGAATAGCTATGTGTTTTTCACTCGCATTTTCAGTCTATATGTCAGTTATTAACAATTTATTGCTAAAAACGGTATTTTTGTATTTTTTGTCGATAACTTTGAAACTAATTGATCAATTTTGTTTGCCCTAACGCGATGATTTGTAGAGCGTAAAAGTATCAAAATATACGAAACGAGAGACGGAACGCCTGAATCGGGCAACTAGTTTCTGAGAAATTTAGGAAAAACCGGAAAGTGGGCGTTTTTCGAAAATTCGTAACCTCGTCATTTTTTGAGCTGGAGCGATAAATGTTGACCGAAAGTAGGGATTATAATGTTCTTTGAATGTGCCAAGGGCGGGTGCTGTCAAATTATTAGTTTTCTCAAAATTTTTAATTTTCTCAAAGTTTTATTTGAGCCCTAATATTATTCACGGGCTTTGCTGATTTAAAATCAAATAATGGAAGTTTTTTTAAAAATTAACAAATCTGATGACTTTGTAAATTCCCATAGCACCTGTCCTTTCGTTATATCCTTATTTGCACTTTACATGAAAGACAAATAGAACATAAAACATCTGATATTATAAGTACTAACTAAGTTTATATTTGACTTATCAGATAATACCACGTTAATTGCGGTGTTTTCAAACTCAAATAGTAGGTCTCATGTGCACAACATCAGGATATTAAGATTTATAGGCATTTAGTTCACTGTATTCAGATCTTTTTTTTTAATTTAGTTTTTTATTTGTTTTTAGCTATGTGGTTATGAATGTCCTCATTTAAATGTTAACATAATTTACGATTCCTACTTCATTCTTCTTCAAATCTTGGATGAAAGATATAGCCTGATGTGAAAGAGCTTCACTTTCAGAGATAAGAAACTGTGGAAACCATATCTAGGTATCTGAATTAGCAAATTTGGCGTTTCAGTTAAGTGAATCCAACTTTATTAAGAAACGTTAATTTGTAGATATTGTCACTTTCGCTTGAAAATTGGCTGATGTAACGTAATTTAAATAGTTTTAAATATTTTTTACTTGTTTTTTATTTTTTAGAGGTCATCTATTATAATATTTTTTAAGTCTTTCACTTCTTCAAATCTAATCTGTCTAAACTAAATCTAACTAATCTAAACTTTCCAGTTTAGGCCAAGTTACTGTTTCTTCTAAATGCTCAATTTTCTAGTTTCATTTAAAAATACTGACAATCTTAAGGTATTTTCCGTGAAAAATTGTGAAATGAATTTCGGATCCTTCGTCGCTTTGTAAAAAATTTCGAAATTTCTTTCCAGCTTCGAGTTTGGAACAAAAATCAAATAATTTTCTATCAAAAAACGAAAAGAATAAACGAAAATGTATAACAGATTGTTTGGAAATCTCGTCACCCCCATTCATCTGAAAACTAAAAAATTTGTAAAAAAATGTTTTTTTTTTTATTTAGTTTTGCCTGATTTTTTTTGTTTTACTTTCTACTCAAAAGTAACTTATAAAACCCATTTCAACTTCGAATTTGGCATAAAAAGCAAATATGTCATGATCAGAACAGTGTAAGCGTTCAAGCAAACCACTTCTGAAGATGCAAGCCACTCGTGCTTGCGAAACGTCAAGAAGAAATTCTACCGAACGACGGCCTAAAAAACCCGAAAAACCCATTAGTTTGAAGGAATGACTTCGATGCTCTATCTTTCTAATAAAAAGCAAATAATTATTCTCAGTTTTTTACCTAAAGTACTCAGGATTGTCTCGGAAAAAACGACCAAAGCAAGAGAATACAAAAAATTATTTGAAAAATTATCCGCCTCGATCTATCTGAAGAATTTTAAAGCTCTTAAATTTTCAGGTCATTCTAATTTTAACAAAGTTTCTATTAAGCAATTCTTTCTACGCAATAATCGCATTACTTTTAGTTTTACTTAAATTACTGATAATCTTCCGGTATTTTCTGGGAAAAATTATAAGATACATTTTATAGGAACACTCGCCTCCTTAACAGCATTGCGAAAATTTTACTTTTTGTCAAAATTCAAATTACACAGCTTGGAAAGAAAATGGAAAAATATAATTTGCAAACAGTCTAGAAATATATCTGAATAAATAAAATGCATCTATGTGTATTACCTTGATCTTTCATATTACAGCACAATACAATATAATACAAGGTAGCTCTACAACCCAAGGTGGGTCTTGGCTGACTGTACCATGCTCCTCCTAAAAAGATTTGTGTTGAGAGGGGTATTCATTTTTGTGCGATCTGCTTTGATGGGGTCTTTCAATATTTGGGGTGGTGTCCCAAGTGACCTTTCATATTAAGAAGAAAAAAAGTTGTTGCCAAAATAAATAAAATCACACACAATAATTGTCATTGTGGTGTTCGATGTAAACAAATACTTCTTAATCAACATATATGGGCTTGTTTGCCTGTGGTAATTAATTCATAATGAGAATTTCTTCCTAAAGCAATCTGGTATGAAGCGCTTTTTTTCGAGAAGTCCCTAGGCTCCGTATACCTCCTGCCTTCTATTCCATTAATTACGAGGCATCGTCTATGCACATAATTTAGCTCACGGTGTACGAGAATATTTCACTTCGCTCATATTATTTTAAATTGACATTGCCATTGTATAAATAATATCTGATAAAAAATCTCAAATGCTGCTGTTGTTTAACACGTTGGCCGCTCACATAAAATTCTGGAAAATAATTAACAGTTTTGGATATACACTTCATCTGCTTACTGTCCTTTGCATTAAATAAAGTTGGCCATACATGGCAGGAAATTAATATTCAGAAAATCTGGAACTACCCTGCATAACGCTTAAACTGAAAGTAATTCAGGATTTGGTCAATAAGTTTAAGCTAACAGTGAAGCAATCCATATTAGTAAATGTAATTATTTTCAGCTTAATAGGTTCTGAAGCAAACATATCTCTCGTAGCCATTTAAACTGTTAATGTTCTGAACTTAGATTGAAATAATGTCCTTCAATGTACTAGATCATGGATAGTAATTTTCAAGCTATATCTCACGCAAATAGCCCATATGCATTCTGTACAGTAGTCGCAAATGCTCCCTTTGTTCCAAGTTACAAGTTGAAAGTAATATATCTCTCCTTGGGGTATTATTTTTCGCATCATTTTATATATGTTCTGTCAGGAATATGGTTCCCTTTATAGCAATAAAGTCTTTCAATCTTGGTACTTCGTGCATTTTACATAATTTGGTGTGGGTTTCGGAGCCTTTAAAGACGTGTTGATCGAGCAACCATTACAGACTATAATTGTTTCTCGCAAGTACATCGGAAAGTCGCCTAATATATATTTTTTATTATAGTCGGTTACTGCTTAGAGCACTTCATTGTTGTACTGTAAAACACTAGCGGCCATTATTTCGTTTCAATGGAAAGTTCTTTAGATAAATAACCCAATTACTTACCTGCCGCATTAAAAGTTGTTACGAGTTACTGCAAAACTTTTAATTTCACCCAGCTTTTAAAATAAGAGTTCTCGGCGGCGGAAAGGGTTTTATTCCTCTGAAACAAAAACTCTGACTTGAAGTTTTTCTAATCTATTCTTCTACATTTGATATGGGGTACTTGACTACAGTTTTGCTGAATCTACGTTTTCCTGTTTAAGTAAAACATATATTTGATTGAATATTGAATTCAAGTAATGTTTTCTATTGGATCCACGCACCGTAATGCCTACTAGCTTTTGGTCTATTTGATGAACATTACTTTTCTCAATCTCAAAACGAATACCATAATATTTTTGCAGTTATAGACATTTTCTTCAGTAGCGTTAAATAAGTAGCTATTACTTAACGGTTAAACGAGAAAAGATAATATATAAATAAAAAATGATTTTACTGGTTGAACTGTGATCAGTTGAGAAGAGTTAATGTTTTAAAATGTACTCCTGAATTGAGGTACCAAAGCAATGATCTCAATGAATGCACTGCAACTTTAGTTGCTGATGCATAGTTACCACAGTTCAAAAAATGTACGTTCACATCAAATACAACAGCAATGACCATTGAACTTCTGTAAACTAATAGTTAACGGCCAATAGTCCCTACAATATGTTTTAAACATTTTTCACGTAGTTTTCCCGCAACGTCGAGTAGTTCCGATGACGGGAATTTTGAATCACACTTGGTGAGGCATTTGTAATTTCGCATCCCTATGCTTTTGTCAAACAGTCGACCTGAATAGTGCTTTCATTAAAAGCTATGCGATAAAAAAAAAAGAAGTTTATTTATACCAAGTAGTTTACATTTAGTTTGTGAACGCTTGACCTAACAACATATCCAGATAAATCATTTATCAAACTAAGCAGAAATTGAGCACCCACAAACTCATTCTAAAGATAACAGGCCATTAACACAAACCCTGAAGGGATTCCCAATGGGATCTATTAGATCTATTCAATTTGTTGTGGGATAGAGCAAGGCGCTTTATTTTTCCCATTATACGCTTTTTGTCGACGGAATAGATATGGTTATTTCATCCTGGACTAGAACAGCGGAAATTAAATGGGTCATAAAGCTGAATGGATTTGCTAACACTGGAACGGCAAATATATGATTTAGTTAGATAATACTATGTGGTATTATTTGTATTACCCATTTTTCTGTGGCCAGGCGTTCCGCAAAATTAATAGCAGAAAACCAAGAATAACGTCTTCTCTGAATTTATCAACTTGAGCCTAGGAATCAACTTAAATAAGAATGGATTCCCTTCATGTCCATGAGATTGGCCTTTAACTTGGCTTTGAATCAATTTCGAGCTACGGGATTCTTGAAGTGCGCAAAAAGGCACTTTAAAATATTATAAATGCAAATTTAGGGTTTCATACGGGCTGGCTCTAAAATGCGGTATGCTAAAATTACAGTACACATATTTGCAAAAGTAATACACTTGTGGTTGGCAGTTTTTTTGTTAATTTCTATTGGTTTAAGATTATTATACAGATTTTGTATTGGTTGTCGAATCCTATGAGTTGTACATAAAGTCTGGTCTGACCTCGAATTGCGAATATGTTTGTTTGAGTTCTGCAAATTGGATTTTCAAACTGCTGCATGTGCATTTTGTGCAAACAACGCCCTATGTGATAACGTTCAAGTTAATATTGAACAGTGTTTCCGATAATCCTCACCCTCACTGAGACGAGGATGACAACTTAGTGGTATAAAAGTTGTCACTTTGCACGATTATAAAACCAATTCAGGTATATCCATGTGATTTATAAAAACCTAAGCTAAGCCCTATCCCTCTCATCACTGATAACCTTTCTGTCCTGGGAGCTTAGCAAAATTCATGTGGGTTTTTTGCCAGCTTTACTTTTCCAATTATGCATGAGCCACCGATCTAGTAGAATGTTCAGGAAAGTAAGTGTTTAATATGCCTACATCGGTAAAATGAAAATTTTTGTGATATTCCAGTTAGTAATTTTTCTGAAAGGGTTTTAATATGTGGAATAGTAAACGTCGCTCTCATGGGATGTTACGCAGTCACTAATTGATAGAACATGTTCGAAATAATTCGGGCTTTCCAGCGTAGTGCTTGCTTGTTATCATATTGCAGGAATTGCATGAGGATGATAAAGTTTGTGCCTGCTTACGCGGTTTGATGGTTTAAACGGTCTTGTTGTATCATGGCACATAAATTTAATCATGATGTGTAAGATCCGGTAGGAGAGGTAGCAGGATTTTCCCGGTAGTTACTGCACGAAAAGCAGAATACCCTCATGATAATCAACACATTGTTATGGAAAACAGTTGCACTTAATCATGTTATGTCTAGGTCAAATATTTGCTTTAAGGTTCAATTAGTAGCTCTTCCTAAGTCTAAATGCGCACTCGCTCGTTCAAGAAAAACTGGATATCTTAATATGAAACGCTTAATTTTCTGCAAGGCATCTAGCAACTACATACCGAAAACTTCAACCGAATTACTTACCGAATTGTAAATATCACGTTGAGGTTTTGTTCAGATATATCAGATAATGGAGTTTAGTTGAGCAGGCTATAAGAGTCATAAATCTGGCATGACAAATTTTTCATTATTGCAGTGAATAATGATTATTATTGTGGCGTTGGGTTGGTTGTCATAATCGTAAAAAGCAAATATAGATCTACCAGAATACGCTACATTCCCAACTTCTTTACTTTCATATTTAACCTCTTCATCTGATTATTTACAGCTAATGTTGGGATTCATTTTGAGAAACGTAAATTGGCGATAAAGCTGCATTCTGAACTAAACTATTCAGTCATTTATCCTAATGATACAGCCTAAAGTATATTATACATATATTGCGGTATTTTACATTGAGATGGTTTTTTCAGCATTTTATTTTTAAAACACTTCTTTGACTATGCTTAACGGCGGAACCAGCGATCTAATTAATTGTTATTTTATGCAATACCGTTCAGTTAACTATTATGAAAACTGCAGTTATCAAAACAATTACGAAATTGTAGGTCTCATTTGAATTGATACTGCTGAAAAAGAATATGCTTTATTACAGTTCATTCCTTCATTCGATTTAGTGAAGTGGTGTCGAATAGAGAATAATGTATCTTTTATCAGAGGAGGAAGCCTTTTGCGCTTGAAGATTTTGCCGGATTTATAAGCCGTGCACCTTTGCAATTGCTTGCTGACGTTTCGCTCACATCTGCGGTAAACAGTAATCGAAAGCAATGAGTTAGCATTTCCCCTTAATGACTCCTGCAATCATAAAACCTTGGAAATGTGGTCTATAAAATTATACAAAATTGTTGCTGATAAATTTTAATTAAGCGGCTGGAGTGCAGTTAATATGAATCATTATATAGGCCGTTTACGTCAAAATTTCAATACACAGTTTAGCCGATACTATAGCTATTTTACCGTCCACACCTTTATCAATTTAGAAATATCAATTCTTGTGAATTTAGATTTTATATCAACATCAAGTGTGATAAGCTGTGGAAATTCTCAATCACGGTCACATTTTTATTACAGATGCAAATATCAAATTAGAAATATGGATTGAAAAACGGAAAAACTGTGCTGCTGTGTAGTGAAGAAATGAGCTAATGAACATAATTATTTAGAATAAGTTTAGAATAAATATTAACTATTAATGTTATTTGCCCGTGCATTAAGGCATGTTCTTATTTAAATGGTGGATATTATGTGGTGGTGGTGGTGGATTATGATTTATAAACTTCAAAAGCTCTTTAGTTTTAAGATTTTTTTTAAATACACGTGCTTTCTTTTCGTTGCCAGCGAGTCCACTTCTACACGGTTTCAAGTTTATCATTTGATATCAAAGTGAAAGCTTCAGATAGAGGTGGGCAACGAAGCATGTGAAGTCGTTTCGTTACCGTTGCACTTCTAAAAGCATAGCTATAGCTTTACACAGGGATACTGAGAAACTGGTAGCTTTCAGCCCGCTGGATTAAAGGTTTACATTTCAAACTATTTCTGAAAATTGTCTTAGAATTTGATACTCTTTTTTGGTGAATGCGAAAACAGAGTTACTTGACGAAAAATATATAGTAAAAAAACCTGGGAGTTTTTTCATTTAAGCAAGCTGGAGACAATTTCTCCAATTTTATTTAAAATTATCCAAATAATGTAAATTACTGGATTTTAGCACTTGCTATTTTTAATAAGGTTTAATCCCGATTTGTGGAAACTGTAAAGCACATTGAACGCTTGATCGTTTTACATCCGAAACCATTATGGAATATTAAATGTTCAAAGTTCGTGTTTACGAGTATATTGAAATTCCCCACGCATTATTCGAAACTAAATCATGCACTGTAGGTGGAATTCTCTATTGCAGGAGTTAATTGCAAAAATTATTAGAACCTGTTCATCGAAATATCAGAATTGAAATATATTAACAGCGCACCGGAGCTCCCCTATCCATTTCGCCTGTCAGATTAGGAAACATTAGATAAAATGTCAGCTACTATATCCTATATATCGTGGAACATTTTATTTCCCATCTGCTACTTGATAGATATATGTTTGTATTTAGCAGGAAAAAAAATATTGTGTTAAATTTAACAGAATAAATATACAAACCCGTACAGAGATAAACAATTTTTATAATAAAAATATATCAACTAGGCATCATCTAGGACTGGAAAATAATTTGTGTTAGACTCAACAGACATAGAGCAAGCGGCTCTAGGTACTTCTCCAGCTTAAATTGAGGAACCTTTTACATATCTTTAGATGCATGAAGTAACTTGTTACAGTTGCTGGACACTACCTACTAACACTGTTTAAATTGACACTGTTTTTACAATGAGTGCAAATAACAATTTATTTTCCATGTTCTTATATCACTAGTATTACTAGACATCACAAGCGCACCATGGGCTTTGTTCTGTACAATAAACGATCAATTTCGAAACATTCACGCTAATATGCAATTGAGGAAACTTCTGCCGATTTACAGCTTCTCGAATTGAATAGTTCCGCTGGATCTTACAGAGGAATCCAGGTGGTCCCTTGTTAATAGACTTCTAAAGTTCCAATTCGAATGTGCTTTCCTTAATCTCGACAGTCTGCAACAGTTTTGCATAAACGAGCAGTACGTTGTTACTTTGATGCAATTGAATGATGCACACACTTGTTCTTATTGTAGAACTTTATTGTTAATTGCAATATTTTCAAAAGTTATGTAATATTTTAAACGAAGTTTTTAATTCCATAAATTGCATTTTCGTAAAGGCGTCTGTTCATTATTTGCAATAAAAGCGGCAATTGAAACTCATTTGAAACTCGTTGGCAAAAGATGGAAAGAAAGTGCGTTTAATTTATTCTCTAATAGCTGAGCTCGTTCGGCTCAAGCATATACCTCAAATCAAGGATCTTTAAATGATTTTTCAAACTGATGCAAATTGGAAATGTAATTTTGCCAGTTCTAGTTTATAAAACATTGCTGTTTTTTAATAAAATAAATTAATGGTTGCCATTTGAAAATTAACCTCTTTTTCTCTCAGCTACTCAATAATTAATGGTGCTAGATATTATTCTTTAATGTCAGTGAGCTTTCACTTAAATTTTGTATCCATGTTTTTTTTAATTTGTAATTTGGCTGTAAAAAATACAATTTTTAAACCTGAACTCCATGTCTTGGATACCGATTGGAAAACGGTTGAAGACAGGAGATATGTATTTATAAGTAAAGATATAATAGATACAAAATATAAAGCAAGATGACTGAAAAAATTGATGAAGTTATAGAACGCTGTCGTTGGTTCTTTTTAATATGTTCAATGCGCTGTGGCCGGAAGAAAGCCCAAATTAGATTTACAACAAATATTTTAAAAGCCTGAAAGCTTTTTTAAATATAGTAATAATAATAATTAAACAATATAGTTGATTTTCTTTCTGCAATAGAATTTTGCAATGCAAGTAAAAGATGCGGAAAGACCGCGAAAATATTGTTAATATTTTAACAAAATAAAAATGGAAAATGGAGAAATACAGAAAACTCGCGTTACATACAGTAACAAATTGAAAGTTCAATTTGAAAACTTCCCAGTTTAATATCTTTATTGGAATTAAAAATATGAAAAATCGGAAAAACCCGTCCATTTTATTTGTAATGGTGACACTTTAAATAAATATTTTCAGCCTCCTTGTATCAACCCTAGGGCGGGAATGTGTCACCCTTAGAATCCTAAATGGGAAGGGGGGTCAAGTGGCACATAGTTTTAATGGGCGGTCAATTCGCTTCAACATCCTTATACTTCTTTCTTTGGGGGCATCTTAAGTCCATTGTTTCTAAAACACAACCTGCTAATATTGATAATCTTACAAAGCGAATTACAGCAGAATGCCGATCAATTCCCAATGAAGTTTTCTGAAATGTTAGCGAGGAGTTCAACAACAGACCTTATTAACTAAGGCAAAGAGAATTGAACGCCGAACGAACGAAATAGTGGGAAGTTTTGAAATTCACACCCTCTATAATGACTATGATTTGGCGCTCTTTGAAATGTCATAATTATGTTTATTACCGTACTAGTGCTTTTTTCAATTGTTTACCGCACTAGTGTAGTAATAAATCGGTCGATAATTGTCAAAGTTGTGTCTTGCAATTGCACATTTCAAAATAACTTCAAGCGATGATCTGCCATCTGATATTCAGAACGAAGCATTTAATGTTGTTTCGGGTCTTGTGCCTGATAAATTACGGAAGAAATTAATACCCGGAAGCTTTGATCCGTACTAGAAATGGTGCAGTGAACACAAGATACTCATACAAAGAACATCGAGCACCAAAGGGATAGGGGTTTATGTATTTTGTTTATTTAAATATACGTAAAAATCTGTTAAAATACATAAAAATACTGACATAACTGAAGACAATAAACGAAAACGTTGGGTAAACAGTGCGTACAGAGATTATTACGTATAGTAAGTGTTGATTGCTTAAAAATTTTCAGCGTTTACAAGAATTATAGTTATATCGGCATTTGTTTCACCTTCTTCATCATTAAAACCCTAACATGTTCGCATGCGTTATAATAATTCCTGCACAGCACCTAATAGAATTATTTAAAAAACCATGCGAAAGTTTGAAATAATCATAATAATTGCCTCGATCGAACTTCAGTTACTACACCCATTTAACGATATTTGCAATTTTAGGATGTATTAAATAATTCTCAAATTAAACAATTAGCATTTCCACTCCAAGAAAATATATAATTTTCCTAGGTTATTTTTATTACAAGAGTGTAGAATAAAAAGTATTTACTGATTTTGGCAGACTATAGGCAAACTTTTAGCTGATAACTGACCCAAAGCTATACATCGAAGTCCATTAAGTCGACAATAATTTACAAACAGAAATAGGAACTACTGGTAAACGGAATTTTATCATTTAATTTTTGACGTTATGACGTTGGACACCACCCTAAAAAGCTAACAAAGTGTAAAACCATGAAAATCGTATAATAGCTATATCAAATATCAGCTAAAAGCCACGTTAAATTTGACTGAAACATTGTTAGTTTTGAGAACGCATTTCGTAGAAGATAGAAGTGATAATATAATGGGTTTAACCTTTTATGTGTCCTTTCAATGTTTTTGCAAAAAATATGTCATTAGTTTTAGTGCAGCTATTGGAAAGTAATGTTTCTATACATGCAAAATTGCAAAGTTCTACCTTGAATATCAAACAATATTCATTGACAGGATAAATCAGCAATTTCAAATATTTTCACTTGGCGACTTTAAAAGAAAATATTTTAAAAAACATACTGGTGTAACACAGCAACTATTCTAAATATTTCTAGTCAATTGAAATGCAATGCAATTACGTATTAACATTCGTAAGTAGTTCATACATTCTCTTATGAGGCTTTTGGTTTTATTCAATTGCATCTTTATCTGATGTTAAAACTCTTATATTTAGCAGTAGTAACTGGGTAACTCAGTGAATGAGAAGTCACTCACTGAATGAATAAGGAGTTGGCGCAGTGCTGCCCGAATGCCTTGGAGAGGCAACTCAACGCACCGGCGCAGTATCTCACATACGCTGCTGGAAAGCATTACTAATAAAAAATAAAGTGACCTTTTTTTAGTTGTTTGAACAAAGTGGTCAAACGTTACTGATAAAAAGTATTGTTGATTTATTTTTTATTTTTACATGTTAACATTCCAGTGACGGGTCTCGTCAAGCTTTAATCCCCTTTAATAAATGAGTTATAATTCATTAACGGATGAGTACTAGCTCATTACCTTAAAGAGCGGTAACAACTCAAAATCGCAACTCAACACAGTGTTATCCATTTTGCCCAATACCTATTCAGCAGTCAATCTCTCAAAACAGTTATTTCTGGCTTGATGCTGAATGGAAGTGAACGATCGGAATGTTACAAGACGGTAAAAGATGAAACCGGATGAATACACCTCTAAACAATTATTTTGAACATTTACCATTATTTACAACAAATAAATGTGGCCCAACTTTACAATCACTTAACCAAATCAAATTGAATTTCCGTTAAATAACATTAATCCATTACCATTATGATTGTACGGATAAAACCAAACTAAATGAAACTGATGCACGATTAACATAATTAAGCTTCCAATTATCGCTTGCATGGTTAATTTCGTTTGTGTGGAATGCTGATGGTCTCATTTCAATCATTTTTTCCAATATACTGATCGTCTAAATTAGATTGATCAGTATTTAACTTGAAGTGAAGAGCCGAAATATTGGCAAAATTATAATTTATATATATGCGTAAAAAGTGCTTTGCTTAGATCAAATCGAATAGCTGATGTACAGTTTTGATGCTGGAAAGTTTCGATACCCAATTGGCTCAAATTGATATCCTCTATGGGGGCTAGAATTATGCCGTTAATCCATCCCCACAGATAAAGGAGTTCTCAAACAATTAATTAACTGAAGTTTAATGATACCCAGACAATCCAAATATGTCCTACCCGGCGCAAGAACTTTCGAACCTAGTTTCCTGCAATTACAAGGCAAGATGTACACATTTCCCTTAATGAAACCAAACTAGCGAGAGTCAAATAGACGGTCTCAAATCCGAAAGGGATGTCAGCAAATACCTTTGATGCGAGGCCCTTTTTGGTTTTTGCCTCAATAAAATTGTGTGCTAGTTGGAGGAAAACATTTTATGTTTTCAGCTTCCAGGGTGCAAACGGATACTAAGGGTTGAGCGCCTTTAGATGCCGGAGTTTTTGTCACTTGGTTAGTGTGTTTACGCTTGTGCGTTGATAATGGAATATTATTCGCAAAAAAATTATCGGCAAATGTGAAAATAGCGAAGAGGAACCTTCCTGCTGACAAAGCTTATACATATTGCGTATCAGGGACGAGTAATGGCAGCGAGATATAATCCCAATGTAGATTGTTCCAAATATCCGAATGTTAAGTAAATTTAGTTGATCCAAGACTACTCAAATATGACTGGTTGCGTTGGAAATTGAGATCTAGATTATGCCATGTAAGACTTTTTATTTGAGTGAGTCTTAGACTTAAATTATGCTCATCAGTGGGCATACAGCTCGCACAGCTGATTATTCCGTACGAATGTTCCTCCTTCGAAATACCGCGGTTTTCACCGAGTTAAATCAATTCTGAAAAGCGAACACTCAAGTTACATTCATTAGCACTGTCACACTAGCTGCTATAATTAAAATTTGCATTCTGTTTGAAGTGGCAAAAGTATGGAGTTACAAAATTGAGTTTTATCTATTTAAAACGGATTTTGCTATGACAGTCTTTGTTATAAATGAAGATAAATGGCTTACTTCAGAAGTGGCTTATAGAAATGTAAATACGCGCAAACCATGCCTTTAACTTTTCAGGCCTCCCTGATTAATATTTGTTTCGTGCAAAATTATTATTATCTAATTATGCTTTTCAGATGCAAATGAATCGTTATTACCCAGATGGATGCGATTTTCCACAATAATTCTATCTAATCTAAGCTAGATTTGCCTCAGTTTCTGTTAGATAAGTATCATAGTTTCTTCACATTCGGTCTTGATTTGATAAACATACTCAAAAAGATCTGCTTGTTAGTTTTATAATAAATAATTGTCTATTAATAGTAGCACTATGCTAGCCACAGAATTGAACATTGATATTGTTTTTATTTTCTCCACCTTTGTAATGGCGGTTGATCGATATCATCGAATTGTTTGAGTAATTGAAACAATATCTCGTATTGCATAATTTAAATAATTCCCATAATTAAAATTGGCAGAAAGAAAAATTACCTAAATAAATCTTGATGTATCGAATTCGACCAAGCTGCAGCAAAATAATAACTATGGCGTAAAATCGATGGCATAATGGTTTTCAATATAAGCTCGAAGTAATGAACCATTGTTTCACAAAATAAATTTTTGATAATTGCTTTTGAAACGGGACTAAGTAATTTAAAAATGAAATTTTTCAATGTAGTTAGGACAAATATCAATTAATAACTTTAAAATGAAAGCGGATGATTAATAATGTGCGTAAAAACTAATATTATTAAGCGAATTTATAAATATTATACTATTTTCGGTTTTAATTTTAAGCTGCATTTAGAATTTTTTTATCGCATATCAATTTAGACCTCGGTGCTTTCCTGTTTAAGAAAGTATCGATTTAAGAAATACTTTTGAGATCACTGGTTTTTAAATTCATTCGTTTTTCATCCCTATTTAGGGTGTTTTCGTTGCTCTGTTGTCAGTCACTGCTGACTCACCATTTTCGAGTACTCGGGAATTATTTTAAGTCGAGAAAATGTTTCGGATTTTCTTTTCTATTTTTATATCAGCAGATTCCTACTTGGCTTCTTTCTAATTTTTAAACCGGATTGATTTGTCCCGAAAAGGTGTACCATTTTGCATTTTCCATTAATATCAGACAAATTCGATTTCACGCCCCTTTCCTTCTCTCTTGTCAATTCACTGTCTGATCTCCAGTGAAATTCGCAAACTAAGTTATTTCTTTCCATGTCTTTTTGTTATCAATAAAAAAATATCAAACTTCCCGCATGTTTTTAATTTGAATTCGGGGCTTATGTGGGAACATTATTTTACACTATATCTAGTTCGTATAACAGTCGCTTCTCTTATAATTTCTAAATACTTTTAATGCGTTTCCATGAAACGTTTCTAATTCCCATAGAATGCGAAAATCATTCACCATCACTTTACGGAATGAATTCGAGAGGCTTTTAAAAGATATTATCGATTGTTGGTTGAAAAGTTTTACTAGAAAACATTTCGTTTCATGTAATTTTAAATTAAATTATTAATTTCAACATTAGTGATGTTGTTTTGTTTTACCTGAGTTTGCTAGCGATCGTTCCCCACGTAATAAAATGAAAGTTGGAATTAAAACTAGAGCAAAATAAAGATATACATAATATGGATTATTAAAGAGGAATTTTATCGCACCATAAAAATATCGTTATCGAAACTTATAACTTAGCTTTTGTGATTGTTTATTTTGGAGTTGGAATTTTTTGAACAAATAGGCACCTAGATGATCAATGATCCTAAAATGCACAAAAAAAGCTTTTTGAGATATATCCTTGTAGGTGGGTTATTTTGAACAGGATATACATATTATCAATAATAAAGCAAATATATAATTGCTCTATTATTTAGCAGTTGAATTCTATTATAACTTGAATATATAACAATCGGAGAGGTCAACGAATAGCATTATTTGCATAAGTCCTTAATATTTCGGTGAAGGATTTACAAGCTTATAATGTTCGCCTGAAACATTAATGCTTGTATTTAAATACATTTTCGGTCCTTCTTTAAACGATATTAATTTTCACGCACAGTCGGAATACAAAGCACATGACAAGTACATAATGGATTGGTGGCCGCCGTTTTTACTCTGTTTCCCGCTACTGACGAATGCGAAAAGATCGTGATATGGATTTTCTCTGCTATTACTGCCACATCATTAAAAAGCATCCATCCTCTGTGTCGTTTTATGCTACATTTAGCAGTTGACAGACATAAAATACACCCCAAGGAGGAAAAAGACCGACGGTGATAGTTTATTGGCTTTTTTACGCAAATTTGTGTTTTTTAATATAATGTTACCATTTGGGCGCTCATACTAATACAATAGTTGTTTCAACAAACTTGATGTCACGTTGAGCAAGTTTATTCATTATTGTCATTTTACAAATTTATCTCTTCAATGTGCCGGAATTTTTCAATGTGACTGAAAATTCGGTGTCTACCAGAGTAGTTGTTATATTGATCTAAAAATAAGCTAATTTGAGCTATTTTAACATCTAGTTATTTGCCTTTTTAATTTATGTACTAAATTTCTAAATTTTACACTTTCTTACGTGCTTATTGATTACTTGCTTGTAACAATTAACTATTTGCATAGCGATGTTTTAACCTAATAGAAAGTAGTCGAATCTACTTCAATGAGCGCGGAGATAAAGTGTATTTACTTCTTCATAAATTTTCATTTGGTATTAGATTACTTGCTTTTGACTTTTAGCGCTTTTCAACTAATTAATCCAGACCAATTTATATAGAGTTTCATTCGAATATAGACGGGTAGAGTCTTAGGCATTAAATTAGCAAAATCCATTTAAAATATGAGTCGTCTCCAACTCCTTGAATAAGCAACTTTCAATTATCTGATATCTGAGGTGCCTTTTGGAGTTTAGTCTGAATATTCAAGAATTGCAAACAAGCTAATTAAATTACTGTTATTTTATTATTTTCTCCATTTAATAATTCGATTACATAATTGTGATGGGCGGAGGTAATAAACACATTACAAAATCGTTTGTTAATGGCAAATTTGACAATAAAGGATCGAAACTTTGCCCTAGGTCTACAAGAAAAAAATGTGTTTCTAAGTGTGTTTAAGGTCAACCCCTCATTACATTTCTGAAAATATATGCAGGTCGCACATAGGCGTAAAAGTATACAGTTAGGAGAAACTTCTAGAGAGGATTATTTATCAGCCCAGAAATCATTGCAGAACTCAACAAAATTATTCACGCTATTCTTGTTTCCACCGGTAATTTTTAGCATGAATATGTGTTATCCTATCAGTATATTCTTTCAGTTTTTGTGGGTTAATAGTCACTTTTTATGCTCGTATTTCATGCTGGTTATGATGTTTTGATATAAAATTAATAAATAAAATATACATACATGCTTATACATATTTATGATCTTACATTTTATTTTCCATGGTAAAACTGATCAATGTGTAAGAAATTCTAATTTTAGCGTTATTACAATTTGTAAGCATTTGAGTATCGAATTATTCACATCATCCCACAATTGCTTCTACAGTTCGCGTCAAAATTTCGAACAGTTGCGTTTTCCAAAATTATGGCAAAATCCATCATCCTCATCATTATAACTTTTTAAACTAATATTTTCCGCCTTGAATTTCTGAACTATTTAAATTGGAAATTTCAAAACATTTGATTTTAGAATCTAAGCATGAGAAGTACATTTTGGTACAATCTATATGTGTGCCACAATATTTTAGAACTGAAATATTGGTAAATCAGTAAAATTTTGGTTTTTATCTTGACGACCTGGCCAACCGCTAAAAAGCAAACGTTAAACGAAACAAGAAATGCTGTCACGTTTTATAATCCCCGCAAAAGTCAAGGAGAACTCCACGAATTGCTTACACAGCAAAAACAGATTTATCCCAATGTTTATTTGGGAAGTTTATTTGGCACAATAAAACAAATGTCTGGTAATATTTATGACAAAAGTAGAATCCAAAATATGAGCAGTTGTAAACCAACCGAAATTTCTTGAAAGTATTTATCAGTTTTCTTTATTTAGCTCCATAACCTGATTAATTGACGACGCTACTTATTTAGCTACCAATTGTAATAAATTGAATAACTTTAATATGTAATTGGTGAATAGCTTCTGTACATGTAAATGTAAAGATGCTTTCGTTTTTCCGAGGAGGGAAATATGTTTTTGAATGAAATATGGTTTTTCAACAACGGGATTATTTAAAACAAAATTTGTGCACTGAAGTACTAAGGCCAACACACGATTGGTAGAAAAAATTATATTACCAGCAGTTTCTCAATCATCTGCTCTTTATTAAATTTGTCACCAGCTGAAGATATTGAAAAGGAACTTAATCGCGAAACTAAGCATATTTACGTGACCGAAAGTATGATAACTTGCAAAATCTTGTTTTTTTAAATTAGTCCAAATATCTGCAATTACAAGTATTTCAAACTGATAAAAACATGCGAAATTTTGACAGTAAAAATATATAGAACTTCGATGCTGAAACATCGAGACGTTTCTTTGAAAATTGTGCGAATTGGAATAACACGGAAAAATTCGTGTATTAAAATTTTTGTCACATTAAATATTTCATTGTGCTTACCACTTTAGCCGGAAACGTCTACCACATCTAAGCTGTGAGAGGAAATCCTTGCAGCAAATACTATAAGCGGGAATGATTTGATTCCTTCAGCCCAAAAGGACAACGTAGAAATTATAAACAGTTCAATTTTAAGCCGGTTTAGATAATCGTGCAATTTTCCTCAACTGGAAGGCTTTTGTGTTACGCATAAAAGTGTTGGTTTATAATTGTTTTAAGCAGCTGAACGAGCTACACAACAAAATGAAATTAAAGAAAAATTAACAAAAAGCATCTTCGTGGGAGGTGAATATAGATAGAAAAACATCACACGCGAAAATGAGCAGTTGCATCAAAGTTTTCTTGATTGCAAGTTTTACAATGTAAAAATCTTTGACTTTTCATTGTCTTATTGAATTGTAATAATAGTCTTGTGAACTCTTCTTAAAAGTATTTAAGGAAAACTTTATAAAAATATTATTGTCAGTAGATTTTATTTCATACTTCTTAAATTTAACAAAACAGATGTTTCACCCACTTCAGCTGCTCAATAGAAATATGTTTTACAAATATAAGATATACTTCATCAAATATTTATTCACTTTGCTAAATATGTTCTGCTGTACACAGCCCGTACCAAATAAAATCCGGCTGTACTGTATTTTATATCTTAAATGGTAGAAACACAAATATGTTTCGTGTATTTCTTTCGAACTCTCCCATCTCTTTGGCCTGATCCCGATCTTGAATGCATTAACCAATAAAACAGACGCGTAGGGCTCTATCTTTCGTCGTTTTTCATAACAAAACAGCTACAAAAAGTTGATCCAAGTCCATATATCACCAATTCCGCTATCGCTTGAGCGAAACGAAACACAGATAAACTGATACATTTATCGCAATTTCTCCATTCGTTCGGACTCTTCAAATATGATCTGATCATGTTAAGAGCAAAAGCGTAGCTTTAACGCTGTGCTAAAATCGTTTTAATTTTGAGGCTAGTAGATTTTTTTCAGGCATTATCATTTTGATTCAGGGCTAGATCTAGCATCCATCTACCCGACGAGCTGAGTAATGAGTGTCACACGTTGTCGAGTTATGGAAGGGAAGTAAATATTTCGGTTGGGTTTGATTCCATGAATAATGAATATGACGTAATTCATTATATGAATATGATCTATTACCTTCATTCAGTTACACATTTGATAAACTTATGACGCGATTTATTATCATTAGTCAAGGTACAGGAATATTTGTTTTTTATTTATTGATGAAAGCGAAATCATCAAGCAATGCTAATAATATTACGTAATAATTTATAGTAAAACGCAGCTCGTGACACATTAAATAGACAATTATAGATAAATTCCTACAAATAGGTCAAAAGTATCTGGACCTTAATCGGCGTTATTAGAGACATTAGCAAAAGACCCCAACTTCAGATATTGCCCCTACCTGAAGAGGCCTAAAAGGTCTAAGTAAGGTGAATTTATAGGCCACATTAGACAAGTGTGTTCGGGAGGATATAAGATTTTTAAGGTCGTCCATTAAGTCTCCTTTCCACTAAAGGCACATAAATTCGATAGAAAGTCCTGGAGGCTTAATTGATCTTAGGTAAATTTTCCTGAGATTGCAATTTAACCTTTATAATGATTCATTAATTAACTGTAATGAGAAGCGTAGCTTTAGTCTAAGCCTGTAACTAGATTTTAATTGGTTTTAGAACTTTTTTATTATTAAAATATGTCAACCAACATGTCCCAAAAGTCGAAATCCGGCTGCCCTGATTAATAAGTGGACAATTTAATAAACCCAATGAAATAATTAATAATGAATCAAATATATTTAAAAATGTATACAGGGTGAGTTTTTTTCGATAGTTCGATGGTACAGGGATCTTCGGAACTATACTATAT
>NW_026018508.1:2957017-3011323 GCF_020466585.1 Dendroctonus ponderosae
TTGTTCGTAGATACTTTATTTTCGAAACCTAACGATGTGATATATCACAGAAGTCGTAATAAAACGCTCTATTCGGTGAAGCAATAATCAAGTATGGTTGTGATTTAAAAAATCAAATTTATGTCATATGTCAAAAATTACAGTTATTTTGTAGAAATGTATTATGCCATTTTGTTTGGAATTCAATTTCCTACAAGTTTTATAATTAATGTTTGCCTGTCAAATTGATATCAACGGAACTAGGAATAATTTAAAATTTTACCTTAAATAAGTTTTTCCCAAATATCTTACAGCTGTCAAATTTTAGAAAATAAAATTGGGTTCGAGTAGAGCATTCAGAACTCTAATTCTTTGTCTATTTAACCTTTTCTGTAACTGCTATAGTTTCGAAGATCCCTGTATTGGTGATCGAAAAAAACTGACCCTGTGTGTACTGTAATATCAGCAAATAATTTGGGCCGTTCCAAATCCGCTTAGATTTTTCAATGTTCATAAGTTCCGATGTATTTTGAATACCTAGTTTTCCCATTTAAAGCTTGCATGTCCATTAGACGTCCACAATGATTTAAAGCTCAGCCATGACACCCTAAAAGCTTTATTTGTAGCTTTTTAGCGCTGTTTCATACATTCCACTTTGTTATGCAATTTAACACGTTTGGAAACACGCGATCCAGTTTGGTGATAATATTTATTAGCAAGCCAATTGCCCATTTTAATAGACAATTGGCAAAATTACGCTCTAGAAGACAATTATACTACAATACACTTTCGGGTAAAGACAATGAGCACTAGGAAATATTCAAACTGGAAAAAATGTATCTTTGTCAAGATAGAAATACTTTCAAGCTGTGATCCTGCCACACCTTGTCCTAGCTGTATCTGAACGAATTTTTGTTGTCCTTTAATCGCGTTTAAGCTGTACGGTACCCCACCAATATTTCTGAGCCAGGATTGTTGCTTGGACTGTATTTCGCAGTCCGGGTTTTGATCTTCTGTAAGAATACTACGAACGTATTTGAATTTAGGGAAACGTTCAATTCCGCTTCCATTAGCCTGCTGAATATCATAAATTTGGTATTTTCCATATTGATTTTGAGACCTTATGTCTCTCCCACGTCACATATTTCGTTTGTAAGCAACTGTAGTCCCTCGATTGCATTTGTTAAAATCACTCTATCATCAGCATATCTGATTGCTGTTATTGGCTCTCCCTTTATTTTGATGCAGAGGTGTAATATTCCTTCCAATGCTTCAAGGGCCACAGTATGCAACCTTGTCTTACCCCACATTGTATTTTAATATGGTTTGTTTTAATATTGCCTATTTTCACTTGTGTAGTCTGATTCCAGTATAGATTTTTAATGATGCTGATATCGCTATCATCTATTCCAACCCCCATACCGTGCTGTATGCGGTCAAAGGCTTTTTCGTAATCGATAAAGCATGCAAAAATATATTTTCGCTGATCACGGCATTTTCACGGCGAAACTGTTAGCTCGCTTTATTACACCTTCAAATAATGCTACAAGTATACATTTTTTGCCACATCTGATATGCTTTAATCAGTACTTCAGTAAGTGTTTCCATAAGATTTGAGTTTTTTACAGTATCTGTAATTGGCAGTTGTTGCTAATGTCGTGTGTAACTTTATAACTATTCGATTTTTTGTTTTATGTTTTACGCCTACACTATGTTAAACCTATTAGATATTTTCTCGGGTACCCGCCATTCCTAAACTCTGAGGATCCCATTGCTTTTCGCTAACTGAGAACACAACTGTGCTACTGCAACAATCACACATTCAAACTCACAAAGCTTTAGGTGATACTAAACTGTACTTATTATTTTTATTGTACATTCCAAAAGCTGTTTTGTTTTAGAGTATTCCTAACTCCATTTCAAGCCACATCAACAGTGTAAAATACACTTTCTTTGTGCTTCAACAACTCTAGCTATAAATTTGTGATAAACGCTTTGACAACAACTTTGAAAGCTTTTACCGAAACTTGTCGGGCTTGAAGCGGACTGCTAACTTTGTAAAAAGATCGGATTTTTAGTTTTATTCTATGTCCGCAAAGCTTTGCGAACTGGAACTTGTCTCCTGGCTTAATGCGGACTGTTGGCAATGCAAATATCCGATTACATTTTTCAACTGGAAAGTATAAAAACCTGAAACTGCTTTTCAACGTTTTTAAACTTAATAAAATCTAAATGACTAAAGCTGATGTTTTGAACTAATGATTTGTTTTTTACAGTGGTGAAGAGGCGAATTTTTTCATATGAAGTAGGTTGCAGTCTGTTTGGTGTTTTTGCGTTAAGCGTAGTTTATGTTGCGCTATTAACTCAAATATTAAAAATGTTCAGAATTCCATAGCAAAGAATTTTAGCAGTTTTATGCCCCACTGTTATTAAATGATGAGAAATGTCCTAATTGGGTTATTTTTCTCGGTACAATAGCAGAGTGGGGATTACATTTTTAGCTACTAAAATATGTGAGGTTGTCTGAGGTCAAATTACAAAGTTTGTTATTCCTGGATTTTCTTTGAAACAAGGGTGCAAATGTTGCAAATTAGTTTAACTTTCTTCAGAGCTATTAAACAATAAAAGGTACGTCAGTGTTTGGTTGAAACAGTTGAAATTAATTTTATCGGGATCCAACATTTAAAGGAGATATTTTCTGTATGAAAAAGTATGAAAACAAAGTTGTATTTGTCTTGGAAATTTGGCCAAAAGTTGTCCAATTTCATAGGTTTACTGTTGTAATATGACCTATATCGATGACACTTCAAAAATCAAACCAAATCCATAAAAGCAATATATTCGGATAACAGCAGTTTATCTTACGGATTCTTATGTGAGGGGTAATTGAACAATGGAAAGAATGAAGCGAGAGAGAATAAATACATAGCTGAGCGAACTAGTATTAAAGGTCTTGTCATTCTTCAAAATTCACCTGAAAAATGTATCTAATAAGGACATTGTAATTCTACTATAACACTTTGTCATATTCAAACAATTAGCAGTTGCTCCTTAATCCCCTCAATGCATGAAATGCTTTGTTTTAAATTAAAATTATTAAGTCATTCTACTTATGCGAAGTATCATCAAATAATACTAATCAGAGTGACTAAGAAATCCAAATTACTTCTATATTATGAGCTCCTTTGCACATCTGTATAAAAATGAAATAATATGCTTACAGGAGAGCATACAGAATAAAAGAAATAATATATTATAAGCTATTGTTCTTAAAATGCTCTTAGTTACATTCAAACTATATGTAACCTGACATACTTTTGAAGATTTGATCCATAAAAATGGCGTGAACAATCCCAAGAGCCGAAAACTGACCATATTCTATCCCTCTGTCTTATTAACTTGTTTTTTATATCACTAGGCCAATGAAAGAAGCATAAAAATGTCGAGAGACGTAACATCTTGGTCATAAAATAGCCCACAAGAGAGATGAGACTAAATTCTCGGCGGATTTGGAAGTAACACATAATGTGAAAAAGAGAATACAACGTTATAAATAATCGTGACTTACATAACTGAAATTGCGTCATCTACGCAATATATAACAGTGATTTATTGCGGAGTAGGGGCTTACAGGCATCACAGCTTTTGGTATAACTGCTTAATAATGTAACGGCAATATTATTATTATTCTTTGATAATACTAAATATTACGTTTCCGTGAGTGCCTCTTAAAAGAAAATGCGAAAAAGCAATTCGGTTATTTATCTTGGAGGAATTTTCTTATTGTGGCGAAAAGATTCACCCGTTCCAACAAAATGACACCATAAATCCACAGCATCGAATATTATTTATTCAAACGCCGGTAACAAAAGTTAAAAGTCTCAGATAAAACGGAGAAACCCCAAGCCAATTTACAAATTTAACTCTGCCATTTTCCTAGAAACAGAAGACCCGCTTATCTAATTTCAGACCACTTATATTTAACGTCGTCTTAGAAACTTTGCAAAAGTACAATTGTCTGTTTTTGTTATGCTAACATGGTTAAACGGGGAGATTTCTTTAACAGTCCCGAAAGGTCTCGCTGTTATATGAATTCAGGACGCGATTGTTGGAAGTTTATTTTATTGTTTCGATTAAACTTCAGGTTTATTGGCAAATTTATTCAAACGTTGTCAAAGTTGAATCTTGAATATATGCTTCAACATACTTGAATTACTTGCACTTTACTTTATGTCAGTCGCATTTCGATGCCTTCAAGGATTCTAATCAAGCACTTTCGGACGCCGATTCCGAAACATACCAACTTTAATCAAGTGCTTTCTGCATTTTTTGCGACATTGTATTAATGAGTGTTTCAGTAGTGTTTTTGTACTGAGCAAAAATAAACTTTGAATAATATTTATTATTTGTTTTCTTTTTGTAACTGTGCCAAATTCCCAAACTCATCTTTCGCTAATCTCTATCTCCTTAAGTTTTATATGTTCATCCAACACTCATAAGAATCACAGCTCCAGGAAATCTGTGGTTAGTTTCTTGAACTGTGGTTCCTCTAAGTTAGGAAAACTAGTTAACAACTTTACTGCCTCATTTTCTTGGTTTAAAAGTGAATTTACTACCATTAACGTTTTTGGCAGAGTGCTATCCGTTTTGCGTTCCTTTCCAAAGTTTATTTATAATATAATTATTATATTAATATTTATAATAATATATAATCTTTATTTCCTAGAAAAAGGCTATCGATCCAATCGGTCTTTCTGCCCCAAAGTTTAATTTACGTACCATTTTGTGAATTTCTTCAAAACATTGCTTATGAAATTCGGATAATTGTAATAAAATTAATTTTCTTCTAATGGGTTTGGGCTTTTTTATTAAATCGAAACATGGGCTTAGCATAGAAGTATGTGTCTGTATTCGGTCAGTTTTTTTACAAAGTAAGAGATAGCCGAATTATTTCACTCAACTAAAATAAATACAAGCACATCCAGCTCCATAAACATTTCTTCTTTCGGCTGGTATTTTATGGTTTCCAAAGCATACATGTTAAATTCAGATTTAAAAAAACAAGTAATTTGCCGATTTATTTTCCACATTGCAAATACATTTAGTAGCACTCGCTGTGCTACATGTTTGGTCTTTCAAATCCTTGTATCCTAAACAACAATACGTACAAAAAGTGTATTCGGGAATTTCTAACTGCAAAATCGCTCTCGATTAACAAATTTGTTTTAACAACATGTTTTTGTGTTACATGTTTTGAAATCGAATTTTCATTTTATGCTGTGATTAGATGGAAAATTTCACACCTTTACTCACAAGTGTTTGCATGTTCAATTATGAGTATCTGATTCATTTATTTTGAAAGATATTTATTTTTTTACTATTATTAATTTATTTACATATCGTGCTATATGCTCACTTATGCCCTTCTACGAATACTAAATTTTGGGATTAATAGTAGGATAATTTATAAGGATCATAAAGGAGTCATTTATATTCAAAATTAATCAATTCACTTTAATTTGAAATACTCGTATTTAGCACGTGAAATTAGAAGTTTCAATTTTGAGAAACATTATCAGCAAGTCGCGATTGTCATTACATCTGATTCTCACTTGACTTTGCATTTGATAATGATCAGTCGCAGAAGATAAAAATGTAGAAAAGCTTGACAAACTTTAAAATTATTTATCCAATCGGTTAAGGTTAAATCCAATATATTGTGTAAAGCTTCGTAAGACATTGTGAGTAAGATCATCAATCCCTTCTCCATTTATATGCAAATGAATCTGTTCGGGCCAAATTATGCACTGGCACTTATCTGGTAACTAAAATCGCCCAATTACCACAGCTAATTTGAAGTTTGCGGTGATGATTTATTTAGCAAAATGCCACAGTTAATTTGAATTTCAGCTAATTGCGTCCGATCTAAAATGGGTTTAGTAAATAAACGAAACAAAACATTTACCTAATTCAGACTTGAATTTGCAAATCTGGCTAATTACAATAGTATTGATTAACCACAATGCGATATGTCGTGTTTCATATAGTGTGTCAAAGTGTTCATTTAATTGTTGTTGAATTGTTTTACTAGACACTATATATTATATAAATAGACTAATTGGCATTGGCAAAATGGAAACATGTAATTAGAAATGTTTCGTTAATAGTAGCCATGTTTTTTGCGTTTATAGCAGTTTATTCGCCGAATATTGTAAATAATTTCGTATAGCTACACTGCTTTGCTTTACGAATACAAATAAAAAACTACCATAGATACTCATAAATAAATATCAGTATTTTTACGGGGACCATTTGAAATAAAGGTTCCAGCGCCTAATAAAATTTGGAGAGACGATATAAGTCCTACTTGAAGATGCCAGATCTGGATAATATGGAGTACACCATTTCCCATCCAAGTGGTAGAAACTTTCCTATTGATCAATTCTGGGCTTTTCTGATTCACTAAATCATTTAGTTTCTTCGGTTACCTGGCGTCAGTACAGTTTAACTTGACTGTTCTAATAATAACATGCTCTGACTATTGCAGTCTAGTGGATGAAATGCTTAGCTTGACCCAATTTGAATTAACGAGAACATTATTATGGAACCTCAAAATCCAGAACTATAATCTTAGTAACTTAAAAGGTACAAAACCTACACAAGCAGAATTTTTCCCGATTTGCATTCAACAAATACAGTTCGTTCAATTCGTCTGCTGACTCCAATAACACAATAAAACAAATTCCAAGAAACGAACGTATTTCACAATGTGCTTTAAACCGTGGAATTCTTCTTGTATTGTGATATGCAACAAGCGACTGCGAAGGAGCCTTCTGATGCATAAATCTGCTTGATATTTCCTCCAAGTTTTCATTTACGTAGGTATATAAAAATACTCGATTATACTGTGAGCGATGCACAACTCAACGCCATTATCAGTGCCTGCATACGCCACTCCTCTTCCAATTCAGTCGATTCTAATAAACGAATTAGCTCGATGAGAAAAGCTGTTGCTGGATAATATCACTTGAATTTTATAGGGTGTAGATAGCCCCTATTAACTAACGGGTATAAGTTATCTGGGTCGCGTGGTTTTAAAAAACGTATTAAGAGGGAAGTGAACTACACGCAATTCTTTGAAGTACGCAATTAAAATTAGGTAACCAAAATACGTCGACAGAAGCCAGACCAATTTCACGCAAAACGATATTCTTCCGAACTTAAACCCTTATATTAAATTCTGAGATTCACCGAAAACTTTGTGTTGATGCGAAGTGACATCGCTTTTAATTAACAAATTTCTAAAAAGCCTGGCAAGAGGGTTTCGAAATGTCTTAGACAAAGGGTAAAGTATCAAGATGTAGAAAACAAACAAGCAGCCTGAAGAAGTTTTGTTAATACGCTTTGACATTTTGCTTAATTTACTGCAAAATGTTCAATATCTTCAATAAGAAATTATTGGGATTGGTTAGATGTCATTTTGTTGAGAAAAAAACTTATGAAAATGTCAAAATTTTGTCACTATTTTCACTATTTATTTCTGAGACTAATTCTTTGGTCTTAATGAAAATTTGGTTTTCGGTTATTTCAAAACCCGCATTTCACTTTACGAGCAAGTAATTTCAAAAGTAATCAGCAGAGAAGTTTATAAGATTGAAAAAATGTGTTCAAATTTCTAAAAGCCAAGTATTAAACATAGTATTTGTCTCAGCTAAAGCCCACAACAGAAGGTTATTCACAAACTAAACACAATGAAAGGTATTCAAATTTGTTGATTTCAAGTATTGAAACAGGTTTTGAAATTTGGAAAAGTATCTGATTTTGTAATAATTTACGATTAAAAAGAGAACAATAAACAAAGCAAGGTTGACTTTAAAACACCTTTTAAAGTAAATAAGTTTTCTGCAAGGCAACAGTTTCGTTTGTGCCATGTGGGCAATGTGGGTAATAATGACTCAGCACGTATAGATAATGTGTGAAYAMGTGTTTGATTTCTGGAAAGATCTGAATCTTAAGGTCATTAYCTAGTTTTTCTAGAAATCCGTTCWTACGCGAATTTGCTAACTCCCTTTTGAAACTTACAACTTACTGCAGTCATTCTTCAGCTAATAAGTGGGTAATGATGAAAATTTAGTCGTCGCCAAATTCCTGAAGAAATGTTATTTAAAACCCCGATTCATATAACTAATGTAATCGCAATCTATTCCATGGTTTAAAAATTAGATATTCCCTCAATTATGGCGTTAAAAGGAAAATAAGCTATATTATGTACTCACATAATATAGCTTATTTTCCTAATATGCAGTACAATATATTAGTCTGGGCTGTTATTCACTTGGCGTTAAACAAAACTACAATTTCAAGATAATTTGCTTTGTATATTTATTTCGRACGGCATAATATGAACAAACAACGTACTACCTATAGACCCGTTATCGACTGCAATAAACCAATCAACAATCAATATTTACTGAAGCGTAAAAATTGTACAAATTGAAACTCTGTAGTTAAATAATTTACATGTACAGGTCATAATTATTAAATTTGCAAAAGCTCTATGGAAACTTGTTAATTAAATTTGCCTTCAATATGTCACATCCCATAAGCGCAAACTTTCCAACAGGTTATGAAATTGTGTTTGGAGAATATTAAATTGTAACAGTGTTTTATGCTTAGTGACAGTTTTGTTTCTTTTGATACAACTGCAATTACATACAAAATTTTCTTATAATCATCAAAGCGCTGTAATTAATAAAGACATATAGTTTATACGAAAATAATTTTAGACGTGTATTTTCTGTAGCACATTATAATACTTTTTGTATTAAAATATATTTCGGAACCAATTACAGATGCTAGATTTATTCATTTTCGGCCAGAAAGAAATGCGCAGTTACACGAAATATAGTGATGAGTAGGAAATTCTCTAAATTTCATAGAATTTACCACATATATGTTTCTGCTTGAGTCATAGAGATCTATGGCTTCACCATGGCAAATAAATAATATATATATATAAAACGTTGCTTCTTCTGTTCAGAAAGTTGTCTCACACAATAAGATAAGTTCAATTGAAATATATGTAAACGATTTTTCAGTTGTCATGAAAGTGTGCGTTCATATTTCATGACAAAACGATTTTATATTTATATAAGCAAAGCTGTTAAACTGTTTTTCTTATTCAGGGTTGAAGTATTTTCAAGAGGGCACTATCGAGGTCTTATGCAGCATTAGGCTCCTCATAGCATTGTGCAAATACATTGTATTTGCTACATGTAAAAATCTTTGTATGTTAAGTAAACACACAATAATTACATTTTATTACTAAGGTGTTCCAAAAGTATATACATGTTTATTATCTACATCATATTGCTCACACTTGTCTAACTTATTTAAAATTTGTCTGATAAGCACTGGTATTATCATAACACTGTTTATTTCCAAGTCCTTTCATAGATTACAAAAATGCAAAAATTACAGTTCAATTTATATTTCTGCCATCAAAAAGTTGCAAAGCGCTAATATTGATCAGATAATATACTTTTTAATATTTAGTTTAATTATTTCCATAGACTACTACTAGAATACTGTTGCGCAGATTAAGGACATATGGCTTAAGCAGAATTATGTTTTATCACAATTTGATCAAAATACTGGGAATTTGCCTTGTGCCATATAATATTTATAAAACCTTGCAAATTATTTTCTACCGCGTCAACAAGGATAGTTAATATTACTTAGTACTTTGCACAAAATTTTTCCTGGAAATAAATAACACATGTGTACAACGAGGTTAGTTTCAGAGCTTATTACGTATATTCTGACAATAAATTTTGCTTAAACGGGGTTTAAACCCACTTAGTTGCTGGCTTAATTAAACTCTTAAAGGCTGAGTTTAACGGTTGGATGTATCAGTTTACTAAATGCGCTTCCACGGGTCTCGTATTCGTTTCCATGCTTAATGAAGCCACAGTGCAACATACACGTATGGAGACATAATATAAATCACGGATTAGTTTTATAATTCCTTCTGACTCCCTGCAATTTTAAGCATAATTTTATGTTACTAAAGAAAAGTTTATAGTTGAAATTAATTTGAATTTCTGAATGATACCCTTCTGTATTTATTGTGAAATAGTTAGATACAATTTACTATCGCTTCAGCTTGAATGAGCCTTTCGTTCAAAAGGAAAATAATTGCTACTTTCAGTAATATATCACTGATGTGGAGTGATTTTCCGAATATTTCAACGCATTGGAAGACGGCGACTAAGTAATTAATTTTCTAATGTATCAGCAGAAAATTTCCTTTAAAGCATCCTTCAAGTTAGAACATGGTATGTTATTTATAAAGCAGCATTACACCCAGGCCAACATACTACGACATTGCAGAGGCGTGTAATGTGAGGAAACACGTATTTTTACTTTACAAGGAGAGAAATTGTTGCTTACCGGTAGTTTCCGCTCAGGAAAATAATAAAATTTCCAGCAGTAAATTACTTGGGCGTAGCTTTAGGGTAATTAAGATATAAATTGAGTCAACGAAAACATGTTCCGAATTTCTGAGCAGGACGAAATGCGTCAGGGTTCCACATACTTGGTACATTTTAATTTTGCAAATTTACAAATATGGCTTTTATGGGCGCGTTATTTTGGAACGCAAAGTACACAGTTTGCTTGATTATCAGGCTTTGTAAATAGCTGTTTAGTTGATGTATTGACAGAGAGCAGCACAGTGAGCGCGTCAGGGTTGGAAAACATCTATTTAAAAATCGGGCAATTTTGTCTGAAAAAAGCTCGAACACTCTAGCCATTAATATGAGTACCATACAAAATATTTTTGGTTAAACAAAATGTGCTGAAAAACAGGTATTAATTGACGGTCATTTTTCTTATTAAATAGCCCAATTTTTTACATTTTAATTGAAAACATATGTTCAGTGTGCTAATGGTCACGTGTGATATGGAGCATAACTATTTAAAAAATATATAAAACAGCAGAGATATAAAAAATGAAAATAACACAGACATTATTGTCCATCAGATATTTTCTGTGGAGCCTGATTATTGATCGTAATTTTACTTGATTCATACTTTTTGAAAATACAATTTATCACTCTACTGTTTGCTGATGGTGTTGATGAACTCCATTACATTCTTACCATTAGGGTGAAGACGTTTTAAGCTGTAAATGGTATATTCTCGGTACATATTGCTTTAAATAGTATATGAATCAGAACGTGCGCCTTTTGGCTAAAATGTTGCCTAAACACAAATCGTTATGCGAAGTTGATCCAGCCAAAAGGTGCACTTTCGGACTTCACAAATTAAAAACCACACTAAATGAATTACCCAGAACTGTTGCTGAATAACTAAGTTTGACAGTACATCAATTCTGCTATACTTTGCCAGTGTTCCAAGACTTAAAACTATAAACTAAAACCAAAGAAACCATCGCGATCCTGTCATTTTCCAACTAATAAATCAATGTATTTGACTATCTGATTTTGTTACTTGTATGTGAATATAAAAGTGAGAGAAATGCAACTGCTACTGAAAATTGTCAGTAAGAAATGGGGTCCACATAGTCTTCATGAGATGTTAAACAACAGAGGCTCTAGTTTTTTCAATACATATTTCAAACAAAGTACTAAAAATGTATACTATCAAAATTTATAGAAATCTCTAAAAGAACAAATTATGTGTTCAAAAAAATATCTAACAGTTTGCTCTAATATTGCATTTTCGATTTCGTGCTTACCTCAATTTAACATGAATCATTCAAGAGCCATTGGTTAGCTGCCAAGCGCATACTCAATTATTTAAAAGATACGGCGGATAGAGGGATCATGTTTAAAAAATTATCGCATGTAAATTTATATGGTTAACTACTACAAAATGAACCGAAAATATTTGGAGCTAGGGCCTGGGTAACACTGTGTTTAGTTGAGCTATTGAGTTGTTGCCGCTCTCTGAGTTAAAGTTAGTTATAACTCATCGGTTAATGAGCTATAAGTAATTTATTAAATCGGATTAAAGATTTACGAAACCTCAGACCGGAATTTTAACATCTAAAAGAAAGATCATCAAGATTTTTTATGAGTAACGTTTTACTACTTTCCCCAAACAACTATAAAAAGGACATCTAGATTTTCAACTTAGTCCAAAGAAAGTCGACGAGTTTTCTTGTAAAATCGATCTATTAATTTTTTTGCATAAAAGACTCAGTTTGCCAGTATTTTATAGTAAAACGGTGGGAAAAAACGCGGTTTTTCTGTTTAGAGATAATTTTGTTGACAAATATCGTCCTAAAAGTGAAGAAATCCCAGTTTCCAAGAGTTTTCCAAATAAATGATTATATACTTTCGCTCTTTCTGTTCGACGAAATATTTTTGAAAAAACACCCAGAATTAATTATTATGGTTTTGTCCATAATTCGAAGGTGCAGAAAGTTTTCCAAACATTTTTGCAAAGCGGTTAGGGAGGCGAGTATTCCAATAAAATGTTTCTTATAATTTTTCACACAAAATACCAGTCTGTCAGTATTTTCACGAAAAATTCAAAATAATGCGTTTTTTGCGTAGAAATAATTACTTAATGAAAAGTTGATTACTTAATGAAAACTGGAATGACCTGAAATTTTAAAGCAACAATCTATCAATCTTTAGAGTGATGAGGGCCGCGAAGTTTCCAAATAATTTTTTGCAATTTTTCGCTCTGGTCGTTTTTTCAACATAATCTTAATTATTTTCGGTAAAAAACTGAATAAAATGATTCGGTTTTTGTGCAGAATTTGAAGCTAAAAAGGGTTCTCTAAAGTTCCCTGCAAAGCGATGAATGAGGCGAATTTTCTAATAAAATTAATTTTATAAGTTTTGGCTGAGAAGACATCATTATGCTCAAAAAATAAGAAAATCATCAGAAACTAATGTTTTTTTGCACTTTTTCTTTGAAAATGTTTGGTTTTGTCATGTTTTTGAGAAAACCTTAATGACTTTCGGAGAAAAACGGCAGAAATCTATTTGTGTTTTTATCTAGAGCGTTTTTGAGTAGAAAGTAAAGCCAAAAAGATTCAGTCAAAAACAAAAACCACATTTGTTCCAGTCCTATTTGATCCAAAATAAAAATTTTTCGTTATGTTAAAATAAAAATGAATTAAATTATAGTAAAGCACATGTCCAAATAGTTTAGATCCAAAATTAAAGCTATTCGTTCATTGTTCATCTTTAATATCAACGAATTAAAATATTGAGATTTAACGACGTTAATAGTTACAGTACTGAGCCACCGATATGTATTTCAAGAATTTCCAATGATCTTATTTGTCGTGTGATAACAATTAATCATATAGATTCTCTATAAACACACGATTCTATAGCTTCTATAGTGTAGCATTATAAGATTTAAGGCTGAAAATAAAAACAAACAACTGGCACCACAGTAATTAAGAAACTTAATTTATTTTACAAAATGTTGAAGCTTTTTTTCAGATGACACTTTGGTTTGTCTGATCAAATTAAAAAATATACGTAAATCTACAAATTTCCATATTCCCATCTACCAAAATTAACATTCAAATTAAGGATTTGTTTTCTTTTATCTATTTCTACCAGAAACACAGAATTTCGTTAAAGTTTCCAAATAACAAAGAAAATGCTTTCCGCTATTTACAAAATGCACACTCCTTCATTATACTTGTTTGAAGAATCTATTTGTTGCTTCTCCAATGCTTCTCATATATGGTAAAATCTGAAAATTACAAATTTATTCAATCTGCTGGTAGAATATTAATATTTACTACATGTTTTTTGGCAGTTAATGGAACGGATTTATCGTAAAATTCTGGCTTGTCTGAATTGTAGTATTTTCGAATCGGCTCTGGCCTAATCCTAGTTCTACCTTCCCCTGCCTATCAAATCCATATGATCGCTATTTGCGGTGCGCATAAAAAAAAGTGGGAGGAAGGATGATTGTTATTGACTTTTAGAAATCTGGTTTAATTGAGACTGGTGCTATAAAAATTGAACTCTATAGAGGTTTTAATACTTGCCCATAACCCAATTTTCATATTTAGAGAGTGTTTTCGCTTTGCTTTTGTCTGATAAATAGAGGACCATCAGCCTTTAATGTTTTCCTTTCGTTTTAGACGCCGTTAAATATTGCGTTTTAGCGGTTTAATATCCATAATCTGTTTGAAATTTCGGCTGAAACTGACAATCATCATACCAACGCAACTTTGAATACAATTGTTTCAAAGCTCAATTATGTTCATATTTTAGCGAACATGAATAATGCGTTCTTTATAAACTATATAATATATAACTAGTGATTGAATCCTGTTAAAATTGGTTTGCTCCAGTTCAGTCAAATTCACTTAATTGCTAGATAGTAATTCATTTCAAAATATTTTTATTCAAAGGACTGGAAAAAAATTTAAAAGTGGTATGGAAGAAGGGGACATATCCCCTAAATAAATTTTTTTTTAAATTATTATTCTGCTTATAGGTAACAGAATATGTTCTTTCACTAGGGTGCAAAACTGGTACTTGTGGATGAATAGCTACCGTAAAAGAAAATAAATGTCACTTATCGCGTTCTTGCATCAGGGTCTTCAATTGGAAACTGAAAATTCACACAAATCACTAATATGCGAGATAAGTCGTTTATTACTTTGAAACAAAAACCTAAGCAATGAAGCTCCTGCAATTATATAAAGTAGCAGGTACTAGTCGTCATGTGTAGATTTTCTTTAGTTACGGCAATGTTTAACATGTTTCTTATTTATTAATGAATCATATGAGTAACTAATTTGAAAACTGCACAATAGAAGTATATTTGAATATAATTGCTGATTTAATAAATAGCAAGCCATTAGTACCAAAACGCACCACTTTTAATATAACAGCAAATAAAATGTTCACTAAAGTTATGCATACAAAATTATAATGAATGCAGCATATGCAGCAGTAGTCCACAATGGAATTATTCACACATAACGAAAATACATCAAACAGCAATAATTATTATCAGAATGATGATTTTATGGAATGTATGTACACATGCTTTGAAATTTTATTAACGTTAGTTTAATGCTGACATATTCTATCCAATAAGCTAATTTAACCAATTTATCATTTGAAAATAAATTATATGCAAAACCAATCCAATGAAAAAAGCTAACTATTGTGACACAAACTTTGAACAATTTGATCGTAGCTCTATAATTAAACGAACACAATCTCCGATTAAGTCAATGCTTCTATTCTAAACAAAGAGCACAAATATTGGATAGCTACTAGAGGACACTTTTTATCATGGCAACTTGCTATCATGTCATTTGCACTTGATTTATTATCTTTCTATTGTATTCTTTCAGTCAGACACAGTAGTTTCAGAATTTATACAGCGGAATTAAATCCGAATTCAACAATAGCTAATTAAGCGACCCTATCCGTCTGATTTAGGTTGAGAGAAGAAATGCGGTTACTGAATTTCAAATGTCTAATCAGACTTTTAACGCAATGCTATTTCCGATTTTGTTACTGAAGCGCGATAAAAAGTCTATAAAGTTATATGAATCTTCTTCACAATTCTTCTACAACTCACATTTCACAACTGTGTTCATAAGCATTTAGTTTTACTAACCTTATTATAATGAGTAATAATAAGTTTCATAATGGCGTGTTAACTTAATTGCGGTAGATTTTTAGAAAAACTGTATTTAAACCTGAGTTGGGAAATACTTCATTACGAAGCTGCAAGAGACAATTTAATTTAGTTGCATATTGGTCTTAATAACAATATTTAGTGTTTATAGAAACAAGATTAGAATAAAGCCTATATTAATTTACAAAAGGAGTGGGAAATTTTTGTTTCCAAAGTAAGTGTCAGGAATTTTGTTATGAATAATAGAGAGCTGGTAACTTTTCATACAGTGCTATTATATGCAAAAGTGGTGATATTGGTAGTTTGTCTATCTAAATCTAAATTGTGGACATCATACCGGCATTTGATTTTTGGATAGTGATAATTAGAACGTTTATTCAAGATTATCTGATTATATCATTCTAGACTATGTGGAAGTCTTCTTTTTCCCTGGAAATTCATCCGAATTCTTTCACTTTTGAACTCATCTCTATGGACGGGAAAATATATTTCAGTTAAGCCGTTCGAGTTGCACAGAAATTTGACCACAAAGCAACTTTCACTGCTTGTAATTTAGAAATTAAAATGTCGATAATTGCAAACAATCTAAATCCCGCGCCAATTCCAACATTGCCCAACGAAATTCTTTAAAGTGAATAAGAGGGAACGTACAAAGAATGAAACTGTGATAAGGGTGAGTATTTTACGATCCTGGTTTTGACTCGTCGTTTGAGATGGGTGATTTGGCGAGCTGAGAGAATTTCGGATCATGTTGCCGTTTTCGGATTAAAACCAGCTTAGAAATAAATATCCCATTTGGGGGTTCTTGTTCAAGGGATCGATTAGATTTGCTCATCTAATATGATACCATTTAGTAACGCCAATCAACAAATTTTTATACGAATTAATCCGTTTTTCTTTGAATTCCTTGCCTAATTGCAAGCTTTGTTTGATTGAAGTCTTATTTTGTCTTACTGTCTGTACTAAGGTAAGATGCTAGACTAAAATTGGGTATTGAACAAGTTACTGACTCTCTGAAAGATATATTTATTGACATGATTTTTATCATACTTAAATATCCAGAACCAGAACAATTTCCTCCAGAAAAGGTCTGATACATATTATTCCTAATCAAGGCTTTATTTTGTAAATGGTACTGCAAGATAAAATACTCTACTCTCTAGAGGCACCAACTGCATTAATCATATAATTTTATCCGCGTTAAAGTACATAAACCTTTTCTTTCAACACCATTTTCCCATTTTTTATACCAGTTATGACTATTAATGGCATGACAAAACACCGGTGTACGTATGTCTAAAATTGATAGTAACATTATTATGTTAGTTTGGGCGTTGTGTTAATATTTTTGTTACTGTTCGGTATTTGTTTTGGTCAACTTATGAACTACAAATATTTTCGTTAGTGTCGCTTAAACGCAGCAGCTTTATAATTTGATTTATCCTATAATAATATGCAAATGTGCATATCCGCTTGATTTTACTTGGTATGTAGAAATCAATACTGACGTAATATCGGAATTGCATTCAAAGTAATTTCTATTTTCATTAAAAACACACGGGTATCGACTCGTTTTGATGACTGTTTACCAGGTAAACCAACAACCTAATTAATTTTGCGAAAATTAAACACGGAACTTATCGCATCGCTTTTATAACCGTGTTTTACCGGGTGCAAAAGCACGTATAAGATATCCTAGAAGTTATCATGTCTCTCCATCAATTTCAAACTTTTTCAGATATTTTTCAACCCCTCTGACCTCAAATAAACAATAATAAATGACTGAGAATGTTTTTGTATATATCATTCTCGTCACGCATTTCTCCTGTCACATACATACACTTTTGATTTATTATCTCCGGTCGTTCTTTCTATAATTCGTGCTACACCAAGCTTTTTTAATCGATTAAAAAGAAAAAAAATGTTATTGAATAAGTTGCGAAGCAGTGAAGAGTCGATTAGTGTTTTCAGTTTTGTGTCATGAACAGCGGTTGTTATAAAATATTAAGTTTGAAGCCGTCAAGGATTGTGCCCCAAATTTTTGTGCTCTAATATCCTGAATAGCCAATAGATTTAAAAGGTTTTTTTTTCTTTTCAGTAACAAAGTTCATCCGCATCGGCATCGCAGATAAAAATGACAATCCACCCTACTTTGACAAGGCTCTCTACGAAGCGGAAGTCGACGAAAATGAAGACATTCAACATACCGTTCTTACCGTCACCGCCAAAGATCACGATGAGTGTAAGTACCTACATTTTTTTAGAATTTAATACACTGAAATCATCAATTTAGAATCTGCATAAATAACATATGTTAAGTCAAAAGAAGTCATTTTATTTCTACGTGAATGCAACACATTCAAAAATGACAACTACGTGATATTGATATAAATTGTTTAAATTATCAAGAAAGCCACTTTTAAACATTTTATCAAAATTATGTTATTTCTACCGTAAAAATTGTATTTTGTATTCAGAGAAAAATATTGATCCAAATTAACTGCATATAATTCATCAGTAACATTGCTAGACAACTTAATTTCTTATTAGGGGGCAAAATTTGAAGATTTATGTTATACTTTTTCCTGATTGGCCCTTAAACGTTCACAAATGCTATGCGCTTTTGTATTACATTATGTGCGTTTGTCTGATCATCAGCTCATCAAGTTAAAGTGGTTAAAACATTTTCGGTTGGTAATTTTGCCTGATAAATATGTATTTTTAAAAAAATATAAGACTTTCAGCCTTTTAATACAGACCCTTTAACAAACGGCAATATAGAAAGCATCTTGAACACATAGAAGAAACTTGCGGGTATCCTTCTAGAAATTTATTAGGAAACGTTACCTTGAAACTTCAATTGCAAATCAAGAATTATTATTAAAAGATACCTAAAAATGTAATATTAGAAATGAAATATTATATTGAAAACTATGTTTTGATAAAGCACTCGTGCTTTATTATAAACCAAAGTACTCCTTATCAATCCGTTATCAAAATGTAAGGAAATTGCGTCTTTTTTAAAATATCAAAAACATTTTGACGAAATCTTTAACGAAAATGTTTTGTTTTGAAAACATGAATCCGCCTCAAATAAATAGAAATGCAAGTTGTCAAACTACAAAAGTATACATGCAGGAGGACGAAAACCAGATTCTGAGAAAACAAATTTTAGATTTTGATTACTAAATAATATTTTTAGTTGTAATAAGGAACATATTGGCCACAATATTTTATGGCAAAAATCCGCGAAAGTTTTTCAAATCGCTTGTGAATTATTTTTGATCCAAATCAATTTACATAAAAGCCTATTCTCAAACGCGAACAAAGTTACAAGAAATACATCAAATATCAATAGGCAAACATATACCTAAAAAAGTATTTCAGAAGGATATAATCCTACTGTTCTGGGTTATTAGGGTGTTATTTAGAAATAGGCGATTATTTTAGAAGCTTACCTTTTGCCAATGTAAGTTTATATTTGCACTAAATCTAGTATGTTCAAAACCACAGTGCGTTTGAATGAAAAATTTTCTACATTAGCTGAATACATAATATGACCGTGGAACTGTTCAAATAGCACCAAGATATCGAGAAGACACAATATGTAGGTGATTCGAATCTATTCTTGTTGCTAGAGAGAAACAGGCCAAATTTTTTGGCTTTAATACACATTCTGTATATAAAGAAAAACTCCAGAATCAATCTAACTTCAAGAAATGAAAAATGAAATGCTAAACCACAAAGCTCTTTCCACGAGCCGCAATCATCAATATAAAATCTAAGTCTTAATTATTCCGGTTAATGACATTTTCTTCTCTCCCCTTATAGGTAACAAAAGCCGTTCATTTCCGTTCTTGTTTCAAAAGAAAAATTTAATTTGCTCGATATTCTTAGCGATGAATGTTTTTTTCGTCCTAAATCTATCTTTAAAATATTGAGCAATTCACAGACTAATTAAACTCCTGATTCAATTGCAAAAATTATATTTTACGCGATCTTATTGAACTTTAATGCATGACATGAGTATGATTCAAAATTAGTCATTTATCACAGTCTTGATTTTAAGTAAAGAGTCAAATGTTTCAACAGACTTAATATTGTCTACGTGTTTGTTGAATTAACCACACAACATTAACGAACTTTAAACATCAACGAAAATGATTTGCATTTCGTACTATTTATTAAAGGTGAAAATTTCAATAGCAAAATTTTCAGCCACGTTAAATACATTAAAGCAAGTTTTGCACTAGTTATGTGAATGGCCCTAAAACGTTTTGTTCAGCTGCTTTCAATTTGCCAATTGCTTTCTGTATAATAATGGATTGAGTTTTCTTTATTTTACTTACATCTTTACACTCCCGCGATCAACCAGTTTTAGGTTTGTTTGAGGTTGTTTCCTAATTTTTTTTTTTTTTATTTATTTACATTACATTTACAATTTACAAACTGCTTGTTGGGTATTTCGCCTCAAAATTTTTTGTGTTTAAAAAGACAGAATTTTCTCACATCGTTTATTATAGATTGATAAATAGTGCTCCTATTTCGTAATAAGAACGAATTATTTATCAAAAAGTAATCAAGAACTATGTTGTTTCCTTCGGTATACGAAGTTGTTTGATTTAGGTTATTGAATGATTCGATTCCCGTTGTATGTAACTGATATAAATTTAAAAAAGAATGAATATTGAACGCATCATTTTCCAGAATTTTTGCACAGTTTCTCCATTCACAACATTTAGCGCGGCATTCATAAAAAAAAATTCCGGCATAGACCACACCATTTCAGTTAAACATCGGATAAATATGTTCAAAATATTTCAGTTCGAATATGTTAGGGTCCAATTAGTTGAACTTCTGCATCTTCATCCAAGACTTCAACATCAAAGACAGCTGATTCTGTCATTGCATCCAGCATTTTATCTTGTATATCTTATTTTTTTTTAATTATTAATATATTCTTTCTTCAACTTCCACTGTTATTTATTAATGTAACTGTTTTATTTTACATTCGTTTAATATTTATAATTATTAACAACAATGGGCGCCTGTCAGTGCAGGAATTTATAAAATAATTCCAGTTTAAGTTTTAGCTATATACCGAAATGTTTACATATATTTTTTAAAACTTTATTGCTTATTGTGCTTCGTGATCTTCTGATTGTCTACATGAGCTAATATTAAATTTCTTAGCTATGTTTGGTTAGCTATGTTTTCTTAGCTAAATAAGTCTGCCAAATTTTAAGTCAAATAATGAACCAACTATTAATTTTCTTGATGCCCTTAGGTTTTCTTTTAAACGTCAAGTTATTTGCTTTTATTACTGTTTTTTAAGCGGACTCCTTTTTAAGCGGTATCAAAGGAAACGTTGTAAACGAAATAAATGCCTTTCAATTTTATTCTGTCGCAAAGTAAATTAATACGTTATATTTTCTCCTATTTAAATAAAATGCACTTGCAATATTAGTAAGTCCCATTTCAGATCTAAAAGATTAAAGTCCTTGGTTGCTTTACTCAAAATGATTTATAGTATGTGCGTCGCAGCGTACAATTCGCCGAATTTAATAGAATAAACTGATTGAAAATTTGCCAATGCGAGAAAATCATTACGAAATTGAAATAAACTTGTTTCAGACCACTGCAGTAAAATTAATCATAACACTCATGAGTTTTTTAATCGCAGATTCTCAAACTGATACTCAACCGACATATGCTAAATAGAAGAACGACAGTGTAGGATTATTATTATTCTGAAAAACAACTCAAGCGCATTTGCTTGAAGTTTTCCATCAGAGCATCTATTATAACCACATCCGTTTAGCACTTCTCCATTCTTAACAAATGATCGTGAAAAGACCCGAGTAAAAAAGAATTTCTAAAAGCTTTTTGAGAGAGTTTTAACCGACAAGAAATAACCAGTATTCGCTTTATAATACGAATAAAGAAAAGGGGCTACCTATTTCATTTTATTTGTGAGAGCTGTAGTCATCGACCTCAAAATTCAATTTTACAATGGAGCTGAGTGAGCTTTATTTTTAGAGTTATATTTTGTTTTGGTGGAAAGTCAACTCTAATCGATAATATAAAGCTGTAATCAATGCAACATTATTATTGGGCCAAATAATAACCGGCGACGTTTTTCGATAATCACTCGGTCGAATATAAATACGGCGTTGGAAAATTCTAATGCTAAATCCGCCAACTGGAATATATTATTACGTAATTTATGTTAAGCTACTTAAAATTTCAACAAAGCCTCTTATAACTCTCGCGTCATCATTAATTTGCATAAGTCCTTGTTCGAGGTGAACTTAATTGTGTGGAAGTGGTTTTAAGAAAACGTTTATATTCTAGGCATTAATTAAATTGAATTTGTAGATACAGCAAAGCCCGTGCTTTTTATGGTACTGTCTTGTTTCGAAGTAAAAATTCGAATTTATCTTGGTGGTTTCTTATAAATCTAATAAGTAGGTACTTATGCGCGAAACTGAAGAACTTGATGTTAACTAAATGATTTCGCAGGAAGCATGTACAGAAGTCTTGTGAATATCCATAAATATAACATAATGCAAGTTGGAATTTGTTTTGGATTTTATTATTTCTGTTTAACTGTTTTCTCTAAATCAAATCATTGAACCCAAGAAACTTTTTTTGGCCACACGATAGCAACTCAACTTATCTACTGTAATGCGAATCGTTTTACACTAAAATTCTTGGACATCAATTCATTCAATCAATCATTCAAAAGGCAAAAATGGATAAATACAAGTTTAAACGTAAAATAAAATATTTTTCTGCTACTCGATTTTTCACATTCGTCTGGCATTCTATTTAAGTGGCACTTCAGTTAGGCGGTGAAAAACACACAAGGATTTCCTGCTTTTATTATACCTGATAACATATCACTGAGAAGAAGTGCTGATTTTTATCGATATCAAACCCTTACAATGGCTGCCGTGTAATAGTGCGGAATTACGGTATTCAACTGCCACTCACTTAAGGTCAGATGAATGAATGAAGAAATTGGAAGAAAACGTATTATGTACATTAGGTCTCCATTGCAATTTTATTATTCAATATAACTTTGCTCTGTTATATTATCTTACATATCTGGTTTCACTTTGACTTGGAGTTACAAAATGTAAATAATTATTTTAATGGATTTTGACGTGAGCGAGACTACCGGGACTTAATATAGAGAGAGAGAATATTTTATGTAGTTATATGTTAAGTTTGTTCGAATCAAAATTATTAAATAATTAACAGACAGAATATCTTCCTAACAGTAAATATACTTATACTTTAATCATTTCAATTCAATAATTACATGTATATTTTACCGAAAATTCGCAAACTATAACAAAGCAACTTTGATAATATAAACACAAAACATGTAGCGTCGTCATCAAAGAGAAGCTTAAACTGATAAAACCCAATGGTGCATAAAAAACGTATCAAAATCCTTCAAGAAAACCGATAGATAATTTAAATAACCAAGCGGAATTAAGAGTTGATAAACTTGAGTTTTAGCCTGCACTAAAATTAATGACAAAAATGTATATGGTAAATACATGAAAATGTTACTTTGATTACAATAATACAATGGCAATTTCTGAATGAAATGAAAAAAAAATTACAGAAATAATAATGAAACAGTGCAAATCATTTAATTAAATATTTTTAAGTGACGGTCTAAATTTCTCGCTAGCGCTGCATTAAAAATGTGAGGGGTTCTGCATGGCAACTTAAAAAATATGGACTTATTTATTTTATTTTATGATTCTACTGATTATATTCTGGTTTATAATTGGTACGTAATGACTTCTTGTTTATAAATCAATGCCTCTTGATTATTTGCAATTAGAATAAGAGAGATGTGAATTTGAAATGTAGATTGCAAAAGTTGAATTATTTTTTGACTGAAAGAATATTTTGTGATTCTAATCAGGTTTCTAATTCAATTTCTATACAGGATTAAAATACCTGCAATTCAAAGCGTACGTTCGTTACAAGACCTTTATACCAAAAATGCACAATTTATCAAATAACTGAGCAAATTCACTTCATACAACAGACAGGCAAACCTGCTTCTAGTCCTTTTGTTTACGTGTGATTCCTAAACGATTCTAAGAGCATTTCCAAAATATTTTGCGTTTACTTGTGCAGCTACGGGTTCTCCTAGACCTTTGATTAAGCGTCAATAAAAAAATGTTCCTTAAATTTCAGTTTTTTGCATTAAAAAATGGCCACTATTGGTTTTGGAGCAAATTGTGGAAGCTGTAGTAATCATGATCGTCAATAAAAAGTTCGTTCATTCTACACACATGAACAATCTATAAATAAAAAGCCGGTAAATATGGATTGCAATCAAATCAATCAAATCAGAGAGTATGCAGCAAACATTTCGTGACACCTAAAACAAACGTATAGTTTAGTTTGCTTGCTGATATTTTTTACTATTATTGTAATGTAAGTTTACAAATAGTTAATGGCTAAAATAAAAGTAAAAGACAGATGAATATATCACAATCATACCACAACGTCCACGTTTTCTCTCAAAAAAACTTCTTTAAATAGGCACTATACATAGTGCTTTATATGGGGCTTTTGTGTGCGAGTTTTTCAACGCTTTATGCTTGTAAAACATTTTTGCCTGTACTCCACAAAAAGGCTTCAAAATTAATAATGATCAATTGCGAATCACCTTATTGTGAATGCGAACCACCTATCACAATATTCATAAATTTACTGCTGTTTTGCCTGCAAAGTAAAATATAATTCGGTGGATTTTTTGTGTAATACAAAGGAATTGTCCTCGACGAATTACTGCTGCGGGACAGAAAAGTGATTTTATAGCACTTTTTATATCATTCATTCTCTTTTCGGCAATAAAAGGTATCATGCCTCATAGGACCCGGACCGCGCGGTTAATTATTATAGCTGTGTAGAAGCTTTGGAAAAAAGCCAAAACGGTGCCTCCGGATTAAACGGCAGTAATGCTCGCAAAGCTGCTACATTTTTTTAACTCTGCGACTCGCTTTAATTTTGCTATTTTTGGAGTTATTTTGTTAAAATTGCTTAATATGTCTATGTCGCAGATCTGGCTAGAAAAACGTGCGTGACATACATAAGATGGAAATATTAAAATGGACAAAATATGCGGAATTAAATACGACTTTCTGTGTCAAATGTAATTCACGATCGCTCAAATCCTGTTCACTAAATATTTCGAAGTAGTCGGGCATATTTCTTTTAGGATGACAACTAAAATTCCCTCGCTTCAAGCTTGTTGTACAAGGTAATACATTATTCAGAAGTTTAGAAATCTTTTGACAGGTTTACCGAGTTGGGTGAGTTCGAGCTTACAAGAGCTATAAAGAAATCTCGTAACATATTGGCAAAATATACTCGTAATACCCGGTGTAAAAATTTTTAATTTACTTCATAATTTCAAAATTAAATACAAAATCTGATAATTTATTTTTGTTAGAGCTTTAGACTTGTTAGTAACTTTTAAACCGTAATCTAAGCCTTCCGAATTGTCTATTCTCTGATGAATGCTACATCAAATTGATCAAATCGTGGCTTTATATAAACGGCAAATTATCGCTAGTCTCCCAAGCCATTGTTGAAGTTTCTCTTAACTCTGATTCGAAATATCAGAAATAGGGACATCCGAAGGTACCCTAAGATGGAAGAGCACGATAGACTTTTATCGCAGCTCATTTTATAAATGAGAGCGCCCTGTCATCTAAATTTATATTCGATTGAATATCAGGCAAAAGAAAAGAGTTATTTATACGTCCCTTTTGGAAACGTTTGTTTATTTCTATTCTATTGTGATTTACTTGGCGAGGTAGTATTCTTTCTATTCATTTCATTCACAATCTATTTATTCAATTTAATTTTATTGAAAATTGTTTTGGGTAATGTTTGCACTTCATTCGATTGACCGTTATTAAATCAATCTAGTTTATGAACAGCCTGCACTTATTTTTCAGTAATATATTGTACTATATTAACTAGTAATATATTGTATTATATTTTCACTTAAGACGAAATAAAAACCGTTCAATTGGCCATCATCTCGTTGTTTTTGTAAGCATCGAGTACCTAATTATACGTACTCTAAATACACGCAAGTATGTTTTGTATAATGTACGTTAAAGAACAATAATATTTAATTATCTGAGCAAAAAAGAATTCAAATTATAATTAGTATTATAAAGCATTGCGTTTCTGTAGCTCCAAATTATTTAAAGTGCACGAACACTTTAAGCAAAACTGCACTTTAGGGATCTAAGTTGAGCATTTACAAAGCAGTAGAAACCTTATAGTTGGCGTTTAAAGACCGAAACACTGGTCATTTATAAGTCAAGATATTCTGTGCGGTAAAATTGTCTGCAATTTAATTTTAAATAGAAAATGAGACTTGTTTATGTTTTTATCTCATCAATATTTTATTTCCTAGATTACGAGCCAAGTCACGTTGCGGGTTGGGTATTGTGATAAATTTTGATGTCAACAAGATAAAAGGGCCATTTCCAAAAGAAACTGTACATGTTTTGSTAGATTCAAGTGCAGTCGTTTTYAAAAATGTATTGTAAAGCGTTATTARATCATTGTAAACRGACAATTTACTAAGAATTTKAACTATTTTTTTTTATCAKCCAATAAAACAATGATAAATAAAAAAAGGRAAAGCCGTTTGATTCTTTTCTTTCGYTTTCTTATAAACAATTGYATTATCTATTTACTCACTTTTTTCAGYATCGAGATTAGAAAGAACCYTAGAAAGAKTAAAGTAATGGGTATGTACTTCTGTGTTTGYATGTTGATGAAGTCAYTCTTTGGTATGGATATCTTTATGCWGTTCTTCCGTGACTTTGGTACTAGGCCTGGGTAACTCATTGAATTTTTTGGAAATGCTGGCTCTGTGCGCAGTAACTCAGTTCCGCTGCTGGCAAAAAATTGACTTTTTTTGTYAAGTTGTYYTTCGATCAATTTTAAGGGCCATTTATTAACAATCTTTTCAGTTTTTTCAAAATTTCCGAATTTTTCAGTTTTAGCAAAGTTACTGGTTCTTCTAATSGCTCATTTTTCTAATGTTTCACGTGAAAATACTGACAATCTAAGGATATTTTCTATTATCTAAGAAAATTTTAAAATAAATTTTCRCTCGCCTCCTTCGCGTTTGGTAAAAAGTAWTGAAATCGTTTTCCCRCTTCAAATTTAGGACAAAAATCAACTAGKTTTTTTTATTAAAAGGCGAACAGAATAAAGACATATAATATAACAGAAAGTTTATAAAAACTCATCACCCCCATCCCYCTAAAGACTCTAGAGTTKCTTTCAAAACTGTGGATTTTTAGTTCTGATTAATTGTTTTTTGCTTTACTTTATATTCAAAAACGCTAATTTATAGAGTTTCACTTAAAAATACTGACAATCTGGAGGTATTTTACGCAAAAAATTGCAAGATAAATTTATACCTGAAGGAATTTTTCAAAAATGAAAATCACAAAACTAAAAGTTTTTAATCAAAAGCGCAAAAAAATATTTTCTGGTGCTTTTCTTCTTCTCCGACAACCATGGGGTCTTTTCAGCCAAAAACGAGTTTTTGTTAGAAAATTGGCCTCATGCATCGCTTTGCCGAAGATTTTAGAAAGCCGTTTTGAGCTTCGAATTGCGCACAAAAAACAAATAATTTTATTTACTTTTTTCCAAAGTAATTAAGATTATCTTGAAAAAATGACCAGAGAGCAAATGTTTACWMAAAATAATTTGGAAAATTCSCTACTGTCATCGATCTGAAGAATTTTAAAGTTTAWTTAAAATTKCTGGTCTTTCCAGTTTTAGCAAAGYTTTTCTTGCTCAACACTCAAACACTGACAATATTCAATTMTTTTCTGTGAAAAATTATCMAATGCATTCTATTGGAACASTCGCATCCGTAWSCGCTTTRWGAMGAGTTTTTTTTTAACTTTTGTAGCTTCGAGTTTTGAACGAAACCCTGATCATTTTTTCTGGGTCTTCGGGGTCCAAAAATATTTTTCCGAGCAGCATAATTTRTCGCTGTGAWTAATTTAGTTATTTTTAATTCCGGTMTCCTCACTTTTAGGTTAATATTTCTARATAAAACTCTTTCTAAACTGTGACAAACTGAGAGTCTTTGATTTAAAAACTGGGCMCATTTATAGTTTGGTCTTCTTTYCCTTCATTTGAAGTTTTGGTGTCTTTTTCGGATACCCGTTTTACCTTTGAATTTGGGACRAAATCCAAAYAAAGTTTTCTWGTTTYTTCTTCTCGAAAAAAATAGTTTTCCAAAAAACGATCAGAGAAAGCAAAGACATATGMTCAACTATTTGGAAAACTCACTGAAAACCTCWWGGCTCTGAAGAATTTTAAAGTTTCTTYAMAATGTCCGGTTTTTCTCGTTTTATGCCATAAACCAGAAAAACGGCRTTTTTAAGCAATCGTTTCTACAGAAAAAGTARMTCGGYGAACTWTTAGGTGTTGGAGCAGTGCTGCRCAAATGRCTTGGTCTGAGTAACTCAGTTTCATTGCTGGAAATACGATACTACKAATGTTAAAATTCCAGTCTARRGTTTTGTACAGCTTTAATCCGTTTTAATAAATCAGTTATGACTCATTCACCRATGARTCATTAACTCAGAGAGCGGCAACAACTCAAAASCGCAACGCAACACAGTGTTACCCAGGCCTATTTCGTACTTTSCAGACAATATTTTTGAATSGYAGRAAATAGAAAAATMTGAAGACGGATTAAAGAWAGAAACATTAGATTCAWTCTAGATAATAGATAAAACTAATACACCCACCGTCAAAATTAGGGCGTCGGGCATGACTCAACAAAACTTTCAAGTCACTGTGTCGTGAAACCGGTATCTGATTTGTATTTGCTTTCCTCATATCCATACAGGGTCAAAAAAAATTTTTATTGCTCTGTGGAGCAAAAATTTTACATTAAATAAAAATATTATACGATATTTGTATTTGAAATCCTTTCATCCATGTTATTATAATGACACCTGTTGCCTTCACAGTGCGATTAAAAATTTTGTGAAAAATCGTTACTTCTTCTACTCGACGTCATTCTACTTGAAATCTAAACAGATTTCACGTTTTTTTTAAGACGTTTCAGTCAAGTTTTCTATACAAGTTTGTTTTTTAATTTTTATAGAAAATCTATTCTAGGAAGAAGTTAAGAATATAACTGTGTTTGTGACGAACTCCCACCCCTAAGTTTCCAACCATTGCTTCTGCTCTTCCCTGACCGATCTTGGTAATAAACCACTTGACTGTATGTTTTTCGAAGACAGCAATACACATAAATATGATATCATGAACCTCTAACAGTGTTCTTGCAGCGCTATTATTATATCTAAAATTAGACAAGGTTTACACCGGAATGTCTTAAATGCAGGACAGCAAATGAAATACGCTTTACAGGAAGTATGGTTCAATAAATATCAACTTCAAAGAGCTTATATTACACAAACCGATAGTAGCGTTCCATCTTATTGACCTAATTTAAAAATCTCTCCCCTATAACCACTTTTCATTGAAATGGTTGGTAATATTTCTCCAACAGTATTTTTAAAAATCGTTTAAAATTTATATTCCTCACGTTTAGCGCGAGACAAATACCAGCCAATTTTAAATTTACCACGATTCTTTTTCGAGATGTGCTCACAATTCACGAGTAGTATCCAGATTTGATTGATACTCGGTTTCAACGCAAATTGTAATCAAGTATCGGAAAAATATCAGTGCTGATTGATTTTGAAATGATTTGTTTGTAATATGTATGCGTGTCGATACGTGCTTTTGTGTTTTTTTAATTGTCAATTGATAATCCGAGAAATATACGTTAAATTCCTGGTCCTGTAAGGTGAATATGTTCAAACTGAAAGGTAAATTTCGAACGTACGTGTCCACTAAAATATACCACAGAGAACATTTGTTTGAATTGCAATTTCATCGCGAACGTGGAAAACGTAAGCTAAAGTTCACATCGATTTCGATGTTTTCGGATGTTCTATGCCAGTAGTCACAACTGTCGCTGCATTCAAGCGATATATTATCGAATTCAATTGGGACAACGGGTTAAGCAATTGCATGCATCTCACTAAACAAATTAGAGTGGTGAAACAATACTGAAATGGCCTTTTCCCAATGGTTTGATTTTTCCCATTTTCCAGCTATAACTAATGACTTCAACTGGCTTGGGAAATTCAGTTCGAAAAGTAAACCCATTAAACGCGTATAGGAATAATGGCAAAATGAATTGCTAGGTATACCAAATACAGCAAACTTTCATTCTATCAATTCTAAATTAAACTGTGGAATAGAAACGAATCGCAGGTGGCACACAGGTTTAGAAAGTTATTTGTTTCACTGTCATGTTCTCACCAAGTTTCCTATTGTTTGTGCAGAAATGTTGATTTTGGCTAAATTACCCACTTATATTTGAAGTGAGAGTGTTTACACTGGGGTTTTAGGTACACACAAGGTCTAAGTGGTGCTCGCTCATAAGCACTGTATGCCGCAAGAGCTTCTTTAGAAGAAGAAGATTAGTTAGTTACTTTTCTTGGGTAGTGCGCAAATTGCTTGCAGTTTTTGTCATTCACTATAACGCAAATTTCACTTCTGGAAGCTCTGAAGCACTGCAGCGCTTACATACTACAGTTAAGCTATACGGCTAGGTCTGAGGGCCTAGAATTTTCAAAAAAAAAATATTAAAATTTATGAAGTAAATTGAAAACTAATTAAATTACTTAGATCTTCACATTATTTGAAGGTCTGATTTGTTTATTAGAAAAAACTTCTTTATATAGATCTATATCGAAAAATTTCTACAGCCTAAAAAGTTGAATTTGAAACTTAATTACGTTAATTGTTTCTAACCATTTTTTTACCTGAATAGAAATGTTACGTGTTGGCTCAAAAACTGGTTTTAAAACTCTCTATCAGTTAAGTTTAAGATAATAGTGCTCATCAATTAGTTTCCTACTTAAAATCGGGATATTTGTGATTAACGAAAATTAGCTACAACCACAAGCACGAGATATATATTAACCAAAAAAATATTTAGAAAGGAAAACTAAGGGTATGTGCAGATTCTACCAAATTAAATGAAACAATACACAACAACGACAACAAGCTTCAATATAGTTTTTGACCAAGAGTTTTCCATTATTAAGTAATCAGCAGGGCCGTAGGCAAAGTTCTTGTAAAAGTAACATTGCCAACAGCATCGAACAAAACATGTCACGAAGCAAAATGAAAATTTGAAAAGTGGCTAAAGAAGACCCAATTTTGAATTCTATAGGACAAGCTAAACATTCAAACACAGGCAATTATAACTATAAAAAACAGTACGCAATACAATAATACAGATTTTATTACAGTGAAGTCATATTTACCTGTGAGATTTTATTTCCAGGATGTATGACGTATAAATCTTTAGTATAGCCAAGCGCTACTTTTTATGGCAAAATTTTACGGTGACCTTTCAGTCACAAGCACATTATAAATAATTATATCTAGCGCTTTCAAATATGAATAAAAGTTATTTTTTACCACGGTTTTTTACCCAATCAGATTATTTTTTTCATTGAAATGTTCGTTCAAAAAACTTTTATCGTTTTCACACGTACGAACATAACGTGACGGCGTTCCATCCTTTTTCTATTTCAAAAAAAATATATTTATTAATTTTAATAAATTGTCTAGTGTCTGTACAAAACTTGAACCCAAGTGTAACACATCTGGAAACCTGTCAATACTTGAAAATAATTGGGTGGAATTCAACCTAGAGATGATATGGGACGACATGTATTGAATTGTAGCCCGTTGAAATGTATCTAGCAAATACAGTAATAAATAATATTTTTGGCACTAATCGAATGTATTTTTAAATAAGACCAAGAAAATAGGGTTTGGAAAAAGAACAGCTTTCACGTTAATTTTTTAGTCCTAATTCGGAGAAGCAATAAAATATTATATGTGATATATTATGCAAATACGTATGTCATTTGAAAGTAGACTTTGTTTCATATTGATACAGTTCCACTCCCAAGTTCCATAAAAACATTGCGATGTTTCACTTTGATTTGGTTTGAATTTGGTTGATTTGATTTGGTTTAGAAACCAGTAGTCAAGAAATTTCAAAAACTTAAACCAGCTTTTCCTAACAAACTTTAGTCAAAAGAGTTACTATTTTCAATTGAACGCTAGTGTTTTAGGAATTCAATATATACCTAACTATGAAGAGTGTCATGTTGTGTACTTCAAGGCGGTAAAACACGAAAAAATCGTCAAATGAGGATAGCAGACGAGAACTTATTAACAACATAATTCTAGCATTTTCTGTTCATGAGGAATTGGTACAAAACTTTCAATAATTCAATTTAATTTTGTAATTTCAGATCTAATCGTGGTTGAGGCCTTTTAGTATAAAGTTATGAAGCACTGGAGCTTCAAGCTTGCTTCTTCTTTTATCGTTTAAGTTATCTTCTTCTTTACTATTTTAAAGTGATACTTGCATGCATTGCAACATTACATACAACTATGAGTTATTCACTGTAAAAGTTCAAATGTCGTTTTACCAGATAAAACGTTGGAATTTCTTGAAAATCCAGTTCCACGAACAATTTAGTGACGACGCAAAGCAATACGCTGATTATCGAATTGTGGAATTAAAATTTTGAGGCTCAAAGTGGCTAGGCTTCAAAAGTTGCTGTAATTACTATTCTACAAATTGGCAAATTTATTCCAATCCTGAACTTGGATTGATGGTCGAAGAACGGCTGAACTAACTTAACTATCAAAATAAAGCAAACATTTTAGTTCTATTTATAACACAGACATAATTTTGCCATTTAATTTTCGTTAAGATAAATCGACATTTTTATTCATGCATTCATTGCATTAATTAGAACTTCATTGAACACATACTCAACATGTCAGAACCCAGCCTAATTTAATTATGTGGGTCAAAGTATTAATATGGAAATCCTCTTTTTGTTAATAACCAAAATAAGCTGTATTGGCAAAAATTGCTAATTTGTATGTTAATTTGCCAACGACAGGCAACGATAATTAAAAACTCAGTATGGTATCGTCAGATTTCTAGTCGTATTTGTTTTTTGGTCATGGCCTGAAGTTGCAATTCTTGTTCATTAGGTATTCTGGTTTTGAGTATTTATAAATAGAAAAGCTTTAGTATTTATGTTGAACAAGTTCAATTTATAATCCTATTCAATTAGACCAGGATTTCAAAGTTAACTGGAATGCAACGTATTACAACTTCCAGCATAAATTTAATTTGCAACGCAAAACTGACTGGTACCAATCTAAATGAAAAACAAACATTTGTTTGCTGAGGAGCTGTTATTTTGAAATGTACTAATTAATTTACCTGATCGGAAAGAGCTAGATCCTTCAACAACAAAGCAACACCGCTTGATATAAGTCTAATTAAAACCAAATAGTGACTGATTAAACGGCATCTAGTAGATTTACGAATATAGTAATATTCAAGATGTTCAGATCGATTTCCCTCTTGCATTCCCATAAGAACTAAAACTGGAATGAACACTAATTAATAAATTATAATCAGAGTCTTCGAAAAATTGTATTCGAGTTACGACTAAAACGTTTATTCAACTATCTGATTCATATACAAGATTTATAAATAAGCAAATACCATCAAATTCTTTATGTCGCAATTGAATATCGAATATTTCCCTTCAGATTACATCCCAACTTTCAGAGCCGGAAGTCCCTGTTGAGCGAGATACATAATTCAGAAGTTTACAAATCTCTTCGAACGATTCCCCGAATGGTTGGAGTTCCATTGGCTTGATTTGGGTCAGTAAAACTCGAACCAAACTTATACAACAGTCACGTGTTTTTCCCTTGCCTTTCCGCGGTTGTCTAGATAAGTTTAATATCGTATTTATTGATAGTAAATAGAAAATAACTCCATCGTCAATGAACTTTCACTCATCGCCGCTTAAATGTAGACCTAATGAACTCTTCAAGCTAATACTTTCATTTAATAACCTTGTCGGAACAATTGAATTAATGTATAACTGTGTTTGCAATTTTAACGCAATTAAGGCATTATTACGCGAAACAATATTCCATGCCCAGCTCGCATTAATCGGTATTATTTCGTATAAAACCATAAATTCATGCTGTAGCAAAACAGTGATCCAACTATCCGACAATTGGATTTCCGGGACTACTAAACTTTAAGGAATGTTCCCAATTCAGAAATCATTTACAAATGGACCTCCCGGTCAAGCATTGCTTGCTGATGTTTCGATACGGTCTTAACTCATAACTCTAACCCATTGAAGAGTGAATTGTTAATCCATGTTACTGAAGATACTCAGAAAAAAGTCTAATTATTTTCTAATGAGAACAGACAATCAGTTCAAGATCTCGTTATACTAAAGATACAGTGAGTTTGATAGTGTATATTCAGGTATAAAGGAGTTCAATCTATCCAGTGAAAAACAGTTTCTAGAGAGTGGCGCTTCGTGTAATACGTTGCGATCAGTTTGCGCCATTTATTCTCGTATTTTATCGATTCTGATATTTCAAACATTTACAACTTTTGCGCTAGTAGCAGCTCACACCTCAAACCTGCTTCTCGAAGACAAAGGGAGCAAAGAAATCTAGATGTGATTTCCAGTTTTTCGAATTTTAGTTACTATTTTAATACTTGCTTAAAAATGAAATATTGGCAAGGTTTTTGGAGGACAGGGCTCCACTATAGTTTGTATTTGGAAATCTTGCATATCTGGAAGCAACTCAACGAGAGGAATAATTGAATGGTCAACCAAGTCTCTCGAAATCACTGCTTAACTATATTGGGAAAATTTATATAAAAAATAGTCTGCTCAAATAGACCGCAAAATCTTAAAAAAATACAAAATTTTGGTTAGGCACCAACTTTCCTATACAGTGTGTCCAGTATAAAATGATGTACATGGGGATATTGGAAACCGTTAGAGTTACAGGGTGGACCAAATGGAGAAAAAGTTGAGCAATCAAGTGCCTATAAATAATCTGTCATCAACTTCTTTGAATAGCAACTCGGAATAGCAACGGATATATGGGAGAAAAAAAGAAAAGAGTGCGTTTTATCAATCCTTTATATCTTGTTTATTATAAAAGATACAATAACGACATTTTCAAGGGAGGGGGTAAGAAATGAGCGTAAATTTGAAAACAAAGTAAAAAATAATCTAGGCCCACTATGTTCAATGAGGCCGATGTCAACTTTTGTTTTTCTTATGGGCGCCATATTGAATTTCAGCATTTTAAAATTCCCCTTTAAATATGCTCTTCAACTATGTATAACATGTTTATGTTGGGTCAAGATAAATAATTAAAATTAATTAAATTAAGATTTTATGGTAGTAGGCATTGATATTTCCATTAATTATTACTTTAAATTATTATTGATCATACATCGAACACTGCAAAGGAACAAGTAACATTTTAGGATTAGTAGTAGGAGTAGGTGTTCACATAAGCCACCGTTTTCCCTCGAGTCTCATTACTGCTTCACAGGATTTTCTGATCATTTCTGGGGTAATTCTGTTAACAGCTTCTATAACAGCGTGTCTCAGCTCCTATGACCTACAGTATACCACATTTTTGAGGAAACCCCATGCGAAAAAATCAAGCGGTGTTGTGTCAGGAGATCTCGCAGGCCATCTTACTGGTCCCAGGTTGCCTATACACTTTTTGGGAAAATCGTGATTTAAAAATTCTGAGATAATACGTCCATTATGTGGCGGCGCGCCGTCTTGTTGGAAATACAAGTTTTGCAGGGTAGCTACTGGAACATYCATAAGTGCTTCCGCTACGTTAGTTTGTAAGAAGTTCAAATCTATCTCGGAATTTAAGTTCTCATTTAAAAAAAAATGGTCCAATCACGTGGGTACCCAAAATATCTAACCAGACGTTAAATCCAAACCTAAAGCCAGACCAAAAAACGGTATTTTTACGATTAAATAGTTCACATTTAGTAAATTGACTCTCATCTGACCAAAGGACTTTTAAGGAAAAGTTTGGTATCTCGTTATTTCTTTGAATAAACCACTGACAAAATGCCATTCTTCTAATCGCATCGCCATTCTGGAGTCCCTGGTAGGGCCGTTCACGATAGGGGTGATATTTATGACGCTTTAAAATACTATTCGCCGTTGACCGAGCAACACCTGTTGTGGCTTCAATTTAACGTAAAGACGTACGAGGCGTCTCAACCACATTTTAGCAAATTTTCTGTATTTTCGTCTGGAAGTTTGTTTTTCTTTACGTTAGCAAAACTCCCGTAAGGTTGTCTTTCAGACGCCTAAACATAGTTCTACCAGGTTGTCGCCTTTCTGGATATTTATTTAAATACATTTCTTCAGCTTTCGCTTCATTTCGACGACAGAGAATAAAACACTCGAACATATCGTATTTTTCATAATTTGAAAAGTGATTCATTTTGAAACACACAATTAATTACAAAAACTTGAGACTGACAATAAATTCTACTTTGACAGTTACCTAGGTGATTAAAACAGATTGGTTCACTCTGTTTCCCATTTGGTCCACTCTGTATCTTTAACGGTTTCCAATATCCCCATGTACATCATTTTATACTGGACACACTGTATTTCTCGTAAATATATATGCTGCAAATTATCTACTGCCTCTTTATAAACGCAGAACATTTTGTGCAGTTTATTAAATACGTTGCGAAGAAAATCGCTATATGCTGCTTGCATGCTTTTTAATAATTAAATCTGTGCATTGGTGCGTTCTTCTTCTGTTCTGATAAGAAACTAATAATCTACTGAACAATAAACATATTTTCAGCATTCGTGTTAATCGTTTTTTAAATCTGATTTTTCTAAAATATCTATGTGCAAGACGGGTTGTATCGATTTAATTCAGGAATTTCAGGAACGATTCAATTATCGAGTAATACACCGGGCACACAATTAGACGGAGGAATGAGGAACAGCAAAAACAACTCTGGGCCGCCGTTGCATTTTAACCGATCCCGTTTGAAGAAATATCTTCCTTTGTTAGAACAGATGTTCTTACTCCTACAGCACTTGTTCAATTATTTTCCCACCTTTTTTACTTTAAGAAACAAGTCTCCATATAAATCAGCTGACGGGTAGAACTGCTTAAAATTTTCCTGAGGATTTAAATCACACTGTAGGTGATTGAAATATTGAATTCAGCTTGTTAATGCAACTAAATTTAATCATTTTTGCGGACTGATGCTATCATCATGTATAACGTTTATAAACCATACGATTCAAAAACGATGCCGGGCACTTATTCCACAAGAGTTCTACGCTCCAAAGGCTATCGTGTTCTTTAAATCGAGCCAAATAAATGGGAGTTAAAGTTTAGAGTTGACTTTTTCTTTGAGCTGTTTAGTTATTTGAGTTTGGAAAGTCCGTTATTAAGCATACGACTTTACTTAGCATTTGCTTCTTTGAGTTGTTTCTAAATTTTTCTTTTACTACAAAACAATGCTTTCAATCGAAATAAGTTGCCGAATTTGTAAATGCTATCTATTTATTCTATGTACTTCACGTTTCGTGTGTTTTTTGAGAGATTTCGTAATGTTTCTTACTTAGACTTGGTAATAACATAAGACTAATATGTTATAAAATGCGCTTAGCAAATAAAATTAACATAAATGAGAAAAAGAATTGACATAAAGATGAAATCAAAAGAAAATTAAATGAAAGATGTTTGTAAAAATATATTTTATTAAATTTTATTTTACTCTCAAGTACGCAAATTATATTTAGTTTCGCCTGTAGGCAAGTTCCATTTAAAATATCGTTATTTGGAAGAAAAATGTTATCAAACTTCCCTTATGGAAGCTGTTAGCGGGAAAACATGTTTACGGCCAAAGCTGTATAAACTAGAAAAACAAAATTGGCCACTTTATGGTCTAATAACCGATTTATGGCGAACGGATGGAAGTGGGAGATATAGCATAAAAGTTTTATAATCTTTTTTCCTCTCATATTAGCTGGGCTTAATAGGATTATCGCAAACTTATTGGGGCCATTCGCAACTTAATAAAAATCCCAATTTCACTAAAAGCAGCAAATTATACAATTAATTACGGTTTGTAATTATCGCAATGCCTACGTATAATATAGTGGCCTATAGTTAAAGCCTTCTATTTTAGGCATATAAACTATCTGTTAAAAAGATGTGAGTTACAAAATGGTATGACGGTATCAGACATTGAAAAATAAACATTGATGTTTCAACTCCATGTATTTAAGTGGGAAATAAACGCGTTAAAAGCACTTCAAATGTTCACTCAAAAAAAATACTTATTTGCGTAATAAAGCAAAGTTGTGTAAGAAATACCACGGTAAAATGATGTCGACTAACATGCAGTTAGATAGTAACAGACGAGACTCAAATCAAGTTATATACGGGAGATTTAGATACTTTTGCATACTTTCGATTGTCTCCAGTATAGTGCAGTGTAATAAATATCATTTCACCATAAATATCCTGTCCCAAGTAAAGAATATTTATTATCTTGTTCTATCTTAAAGAAATCCCAGCGCTTAGTTTTGGAAATTATGAGTTATACGTCAGCGAAGTTTTACCTCGGAGTGATCTATAGAAATTACGCTGCACTTTTAGAGAATTAAGTTATTACTTGGCGATCTGCCACCAACTTGCTCGGGGGCCTTTAACCGCAATATATTTTTCTAACTGCAAGCCTAGTTAGCACGCTTCCAAAAATAACATGTAGGGGTAGGTGTCCAGTTGAAATAATTCCGAAATCGGTTTTCATGGCTGTTTGTATCCACATGAATAATAGCTAGAATAATCAAATTTGTTAGCATTATGTGATATTTTAAATTTTTAGAACATAATTCTCTAAAAAATAGCGACTTAGTGCTGGTGGATAGAGGGCTTTTATACTGTTCATGGGGAAAATATAATAAAGCTTTGTTACTTATGATTTAACAAAATAATTAAGCAATTTGTTATTTGCTTTAAATAATAAAAGCACTAGACTTGCTAATCTAGGAACGGGTTGTTCGGCGATTCATTTACTTTTTAAAATAAAAAATCTCTTAGTTTCCTTCATGGGGAATATACACAATCAATCACTATATTACGTAAAAGCATTTGGCAATTCACTTCACAGAATTTAGCGGAATATTTTAAAACTCGTGCCTCGATGGAACAATATTTACGGACTGTCAAGTCATCAGTTCCAAAGATAAAAAGACTATTGCTCCTGATATTACAGTCGCAAAAGCACATACGTAGAGCTAATATGTCTAATAGCGATATGAGTCTTTATTAGATTGTAGACTTTTAGAAATCCACATGTGTTTTGTGCATTATGATTAGCTTTAAACATTATAGTCCTTTAGGCGATACATGGAAAATTAACTAGGTAGTTATTATTTTTAACTTCCAGATTTAATTTCAGATTGAAATATTTTTGTGATTTAGCAGTCAGATTACCATTTTAAATCAGGCCAGTAGAAACGTTATGGTAAATAGCTCAAGACTTTTAAACTACGACGCCTTTGCAAAAGATATGCTATCAAACAACGAATTTTGCTGATAGTACGAGCACTTTTTATTGTGTCGTTCAGTTTTGCCCTACAAATGAACCTGTTTCTATTTTGGCTTCCACAGATTTCTAATCATTTCGCTCGGTTCCAAATTGCTTCCTGGAGGAAAGCAGAAATTAACTGCATACCCGCTGCTCGGTCCGCTCAACTTTTTATTTAGCCTGACCATAATTTTTAAATTTATGTTTTAATCTCTAAGATCTAAAACTCAGTTAATAACGCAAAGACGTAAATTTTGAGTAGGCAAGGTTTAGTAAAATGTAATAAAAATCCCATGTATTATTACCTTTTCGGTTACGTGCGGGAGTTTTAATTTTCATCTAACATTATTGGACTTTTAATTTAATATAGCGTGAGATCGCTTTGTTGTAATCGAGGCAGCCGTTGTGAGATTTATTGCCTCATAGCTCCACCCACAAAAATTACTTTTAAATAGTATTCTATTAAAGTTAGTTTCCGTATTAATTTACAGAGTGATTCACAACCTTATGGACACACAGCAGGGGCGTGTAGAGGACCTCAAAACAAGTCGAGTTTCCATTTAAGTTTCTTTGCCCTTGGTTAACGAGATTCAGGGTGTCTTAAGAAATATTAGTATTTTCTCTTTAACTCCTATAGGTAATGAGATATTTTGGTCAAATTTTTAATGTAGGTTACTGTTTAGATCCTTTACCCGCAGGTAAGCCAACTGGCTGAGAAAAGCTACAGGGCGTTTTTTTTTCTAGAGGCATACCCCCTTTTTACACCCCGAACTTTTTTGTGGTGCACCACTGACTTCGACGTACCAAATTTGTGAATTCGTGGTTCAATTTAATACTTTTTCGTATTTGCCTTCGTTTTCGAGATTTTGCACAAACATAAGGCGATGCAGGGTTTCTGGGTTTTCTATGAATTTTCTTATGATTTTTTGTGTCTTTTTGTTCACATTTTTTTGTGAAAGCTTGCGCTGCTTGCTTGTGAAAGCTTGCGCTGCTTGCTTGTGCAAGTTTAAGATAAAATAGAGATGGCTGACGAGTTAACTTTAAAGTTTATTCTTTTTTACTCTAATTTAATTTACAATAATTTATATTAATTTTATGAAATTAAAATAACTTCAAAGTATTTAATTTTAATTTAATAAATTAAAGGTGCTTAAAAGTTAACTTTATTCAATAATTAGATGTAATTTTTTATAATGGTACATGTATTACTGTTCGATTACGATTCAATAAACAAAACTAAGACAGACACGGCAAAACCTGCAAGAGATAAAAAAAAATTCTTAAATTCGACATCAAACTCAACAATTTGCTCAGTCGAAGATAGTGGCGCACCATAAAAATATCGGAGGGTAAAAGGGGGATCACAGTGGAAAAAAACACCTTGTAGATTTTGGTAACCAGTTAGCTTCCTTGCAGGTCGAGGGTCTAAAGGGCCGCCTACGTTTAAATTTTGAGCAAAATATCTCATAAACTGTAGGAGTTAAATCGAAAATACCAGTTTTTTCTAATTTTGACACCCTGTATCTCGTTAACCATTGGCCTGAGAAAAAAATTTAAACGGCAACTCGACTTCTTTTGAGGTTCTCTACACGCCCCTGCTCTGTGTCCATAAGGTTGTGAATCCCCCTGTATATACTAGTGTTACAAGTATCTGGGACAATTTAGTCATTTTTATATTTACGTACGTAGCCGCTATAATAATAAAATATATAGACAAATTGTGCACATCAAATACAGCGGGTAAAAAAATTTGACAAGTTTCAAATTAAATTATAAATTCTTTCCTAGCATTTCTCTGCTTTGAGCAATCTCCATTCTTGTCAAGTTAAAGTGTTCAAAGAGAAGCATTCATTGAAGCAACAGAGGGCTAAAGCTTTTCGTCCTTTGCAAATAATTAATAAATTATATTAGGAATTCATCGGTTTTATTAGTTTTCAAAGCTTAAGTCTTTAACATTTAACATCTCGTTCGCGTAAAGGCGCAATAATATAATTTTATAAATCGCTCTTAGAGTGCTTTAGATTTACGGCTCATGTATTTGTATACTCACCTTAGTATATGTCCATTTCTAGATCTTTTACTGTTTATATCAAAACATCGATTACATTAGTACCATAGACAAAATAGCTTAATTCAGCACAAAATAAATTAATTCGTCTAACAAAACAGCGTCTGATATATATTTTTTGGTCTATGTAACGGTTGAAATGTATTCAAAAATCATTTTTTCACAAATAGTTTATTTTTGCTGAGTTTTGTAGAGACCATTCAGGGATGACTAGCACTAATAAATTATTAAATTTAACAAATTAGTAACCGACGTTGGTGCAGCAATTTAAAATTGTCGAAAATAGTTTAATAACTTAGATAGCCATTACTATAGATCGCTTTTTACCTATAGTTTGTATACAACTACATGGGCAGAGCTTTCGACTGCACGGGAAACTTGCCAACTCTCCTCAGTTCTTGCTGCGATATTTAAAATTAAATTTGCCCGAAATTATAAATTGTTCTTTCACCAAAGTGTAAAAACTGAGTGAATCTAAAAATGGCTTCATATGCAAGTATTTAAATAACCATAAATATTTTACATACTGCATGGAGTAAAAGCGAGATTGCTTAGCCCTCGGCCATTCTGCACGTAGTAAAAAACAATATTTCTCTGACGCCCATGTCTGTAAATGCAGTTTGCATAGATAATTTAAATCCTTGGACTTGACGCTTTTTTAATTACCGTGGCTAACGTGTTTCGTCGAATAAAACGTGGAAGTTCGGCTGTAAAACGGAAACAAACAAAAATGTATGTGTGCATAAAAAAGGTTAAATGAATGTTGAGGCAAAGCTAAGCCAAAAGTAGAAAAGCGACTGTATCCTATATGCACTTCATTGCCAACCGGGCAAATTAATTTTAGCGAGTTCTTTCGCAGAAAATTGGCTATTTTGCTCGCACATAAACACGCCCAGTGGACTAAATTCTGAAGCTAAATGTTGGATTTAGTATGTTTTTTTTTATTCAGCGGAAAACCCGAATTTATAAATTTAAATGGAAATAGGCGTGCTCTAACAGAAACCCGAATACAAAACAAAACTGAATTTATACTGTGGCGATTGCCGAATTAAAACTAGTAATTACCACGCATAAGCCAAACTAATACTTTGCACTTTAAGTTCACATATTTACAAGGGGGGCAATGAAACGTTTTCACATCATTATTTTCGGTTTTTGAGTGGAAAAGAAGAAAACGCTCAAACGCCACATTTTTTTATCTACTTGGGACAAATTGTTGATGTTGTTTCAACACTCTAACTTTAATCTTTATGCGGGGGTGACAGTTGGTCAAAAAATTTCTAATTGGACGGAGGCTCGACTGATATCACATTTCAAAGGGATCGTAACCCTTTACATATTACTAACATCGCCGCAACATCGCCGCAACATCGCCGCAACATCGCCGCAACAAAAATTYKCAAACTCATCACCATATTTCCTCGGATGATCTTATTGATACAGGGTGAGTCGGCATTAAACTGCCATGGTTAAGAACCCATGTATAGAAATTTTCATTCTAAGCAAAAAATGTCTGTAAGTGCTGGTCCGGAAAAGCTTCGCTTAGGGCTTAGACCTCAAATATTCAATTGAATTTGAATTCAAAAAATTCAAAAAATTCAGAAATTACAGTGTACATATTGAATTAATTTTTTTGCACTAAATAAGCCACATTATTCACAGTGGCGTGCGTACAACAATTACGTAGGTATGTGTATATTTTTCATGTCCACCTGCTCTTTTTTTGTATAAAAACTATTTTATATTTTTTTCTTTATATCGGAAAATAACTCGCTTGAACCCGTTTTGTACAGCGCACTATTTTCGAGAAACATTGATAAATTGGAGTTTGCTTAGGCGGTGCATAAAGTCGCGGATAATTGACATATGCATACATGAAAAAGTTGATTTTAAACAAAAAATATATACAAACAGGTACCCGTAAATGCCTAAAATATTAAATTTTCTTGCTGCTTTCGAGACATTTTTAAAATTGTAGTTTGTCTAAAACTTTTAATACCCTGTAGCTCCCAAACGAAGTGTGTCCGGACTTACCTAGGAGAGAACTTTTTTGCTTCAAATGTTACTGCCTATGCATTGTTTTCAACGGCATTTTAATCCCGGTTCTCCCCCAAAAAGATAAATAGTATATACTTTAATAATAGATCTAATAGATCGCCCTCTATATTTGTTCAACAGTTGGTTCTTCTATCTTTCCAAAATTGCATTCTAATACATGAAGATAGATTGTGTCTCAATCGTTCACCTAAATCCTGTAAATATATTCTTTTAAACCGCGTCCATAGTCTTGTATTGCATTGTTTTATCGGTTTACTAATCAACATTTTCTATAAATCAGGTTAGTTATCTGATTAATCATTTATTTTGTCATATAACATTAAAATTGGCCTTCATAAATTTCCCATGCTCAAATGTAGAAATTGCGCGCCTTGTGACGCCAAACAACAGATGAAACGTCGGCTTATACATTTCCTAACTATCTGCAACCCTTTGTCCACTAGAGACCCTTCATTCCATGATTTAAAAGGTCATTAACCAAAATCAATAATGTAGAGCAAAGTAGTCAACTAAACAATTTTAGAATTCCACCTGGGGCATATATTGCACTTGCACAAATACAATAAAATATATGGCAAGCTCGCAATAATTACGAACACCCCTTGATTTATTTTCAGTTATCAGCGTTTTTGGCTATCAAGCGAATTATTAATACATATCAATAGTCGATGGTTTTAATTAAAAATTCTCAATATCGTTTAAATTGATATCTATGCATATTTAACCCTTTTTTCAATAAATTTGCTTTACAACTTATTATTTTAAAATGTGTTCCACAAACAATATACATTTGAACCATACGTTGTTTGAATGGCATTTTCGAATTTTAACAAATTTATGCAACGTTCGCAATTAGCAATAATCGCGGGAATTGATTAAAAGCTCTGTATTAATCGAATCAGGCGCTAATAAAGTTTCAAATATTATCAAAAATTTCACACGATGAATAAACGCGAATTCTGAGTGTGTATTTATATGAATTTAGTAGTTTGATTTGATCAAAATTGAACCCCTCATAGCATCGATAGAAGATTGATGAATTAAAACGATTTGGATATGCAGGTGTTTAAATATATTTGTTTTTCGGTTCGTTTTCTTTAGATCCATTTCTCAGAATAAAAACAAAACAGGTGTCAGGAGTGAGTCGCCAAAAGCAAAAATTACAAAATCACTTTACAAATAACATATTTCCTGTCAAAAACTCATTAAGATAATACATTGCCGATGATTTCGCTGATGAAATAACTTGCATAAAACTTGCATATTTCTGGTATATTTTTTCCCAAAAAGTTCACGTTTCTAGTTTTCCAACTATAACTTCTAGTTGCGTGGACATTTCCATTATTACTTTTAAATCGAAAACAAAATGTATTAAATAAATTTGCGAAAAATAAATTTATATTCATGATGGTATTTTGTCGTCAGCTTGCCTGAAATTTGTATGCTCAAGTTGCAGTATGATTTTCTTTTAGAAACTGGCTCAACTTACTTGGGTCAATCGCTTCGTTTCGAAACACATATTACTTTTCAGGCAATCACGTATTTATCTTAAATTATGTTTGGCAAATGTATTTTAACAATACCAATAGAACCGGGTTCATTTAAAATGCTAATTTAAGCTAGAAACAATTTAGCCGCAAGCGAAATTTAAATTTGATGATTAAATTCCTCGATTCTGTGCACAATTATGAATATATATTAGTTTATGTTCATGTTTTTCTGAACATCCATAATTCCAGCTTTTAAATGGATCCAATATGGAGTTTGTTGGAATTCCGTCAGCAAAGCTTCAATGCAAATGAAAGTAATTCTAAATTTTGTTTCTTTCTAACCACCACACTTGAGCAAAGTAAGATATTAGAGATACAATAATCATTTTTGCTATTTTATTAGGTACATGCTATTAGTTCGTGGTAATTAACATTCGTGACGTGGGAAAAATGAAAAGGAAAATAAAAAATATTGGAAAATAGTATAGAGGCGAGGAGGGAAAATAAGAGTTGTCCTTTTGAGATCCGAAAGCAAGACAGTTAATCAGATAAAATAAATTTCAACAATGTGTTCCAAAATATACGAAAACGTTTTACAAATTACTTTATAAGATGACAAATACTCCACCATTTAATATACTTAGGACTGGTATATAATGAGAATGATCGATCTTCTAGCCGAGGAAACGCAATATTAATCTCGTAGTGGAAATTTTTCAAGAATATTTTATTTTCCCAGTTAAGTCATGTTATTACAAATATATTTTCCTAGTCTGATTCAAAACACATAATTACAGAATCGGAAAGGATAAGATATTCTTCTGCAGTCAGCAGAACGAAATTATGGAGTGACACAATAAAGTTTAAATTATTTGGCATGTATTTTCCAACCAGACCCGAAGAAGAAAAATAAATTAATGTGAAATGTGATTCAGGTTTCCAACAAAAAAATATATTAGTTTTAGATTAGAAACGCTATTGTATCGCTCAACTTTGCTTTTGCTATGTCTGAAGCCGCATTAAACCTTCGTTTGAATGATGAAGGAATACTGAAATATCACACTATACCTGAGCAAGGCATTTTTTCCATTTTGCCATTTCTTCTTTGAATTATCAGTGTCTCAGATTTTCGGTTGCACAACTATTCATTATCAGTGCCGTAAACATGATTATGACTTATTTTTCCAAAAATTTAAATTTCAAAAATCGTCGGTTATGCAAATTATTTTAATATGTATTTTTTGTCTTGTCTTTTTTTGGTTCTTTTTAAGTCTTTGTGTCTGGGTGATGTTATGCACCGTGGCCACATGTGTATAGTGCAGATGTTTTAGAGACTGTAGGATATTCAGCTCTCAATTGTTTAAAGTTTTGTTCATCTTAAATAATCTCACCATAGAGAAATATTGAAACATTTTGTTCTGAAATGAGCACAATGGATAATAACAGCAAGCCTTTAGGCTGTTTGTTAACGAATATTTGGACGAGCAGGTTTAATAAACTGGCTGGCAAAAAATTGTGCATTTTGTACACGAACCTTGGGTTTCGTTCAGCATGAGAGACGGGCGTTGATCATTTCTTATGATCTATTGTTTTACATTATGAAGAATCACGTAATAACAGTCAGCATTCAAAATTTTAGTAACTATCATTATATAGAGAATATTGAGAAAACTTTTAACAATTTAATTGGAAAAATAACTTACGAATATTATAAATTTATTCGCTCTAGCTTAAACATAGATATGCAAACCATTCGGATAACTTAGATACACCGTAATTTTTTCTACTCTTCAAATAAAATAAAGCTACATCATAAAGAATATACTCGCAGATCATCATTACACCAAATTTTGAAATAGTTTTCTAACCAAATTTTTTTAAAACGTCCGGAACACTGTGTATCGTAGGGATGATGGTTTCCTCACAAACAGCTGAATCTAAAATATTTCAAAATCCATCGATGGCTTACTTTCTGTAAACTGTACTATTGTATGCTTTCAGTATTTCAACCTTATTTTATTGGAATCAAATTGAGAACGACATATTTAACTATTACATTATTTTTCCAGCTTCCCGTATTCGATACGAGATCACAAGCGGTAACATAGGTGGTGCTTTTGCAGTCAAAAATATGACCGGTGCCATCTATGTAGCAGGAGCCTTGGATTATGAAACAAGGAAACGGGTAAGTACCATTTACTAGAGTCATATATGAATACTAATGAACCTACTCGCGATGTAAGAAATTCGTATTATGTACAGCTAATACTCTCAAATAAAATCACAAGTAAACTGATTTGGAATATAAATCAGGGACTATTCAACTGTAAGATGCTGGAAATATATTTGAGTTTTGCTCGCAAACTCGAGAAGCAAAATATATGCATTTCTCGTAAAAATAAAATTATATCTCGAATGCACTGGTCGTTGGTTTCTTTATGCGTATGCTCCTTTCAAATTCAGCTTGTGTAGCAATATGAAAGGTTTCAAGACGTATTTTTATTTATCACCAAATTGTATTCTTTTATGAAAGTTAACAATGGAAAAGTTTATATAAGAAAAACACGTTTTGGCCCATAAATCCTTATGAAAATATGAGTATTTATTGTTAATTCCACGCATACTTTGAACTGAAGTGTAATATTTACTAATATTTATCCTCCAAACAGTACGAATTAAGGTTAGCAGCTTCGGATAACTTGAAGGAGAACTATACTACGGTTGTAATCCATGTTAAGGATGTAAACGACAATCCACCAGTTTTTGAAAGACCCACTTACAGAACTCAGATCACAGAAGAGGACGATCGCAACTTGCCGAAATCTGTTTTGAGGGCGAGTGTCTTTCAATGACAATATTTCGACATAATCGTATTCAGAGAAGTCCTTATTTTTTCTTTGAACATTGACAGAAAAATTGCATTTACGGATTACGAATTGTAATCCGAAAAATTGTATAATTCAGAATTAGGACTCTCTGCATACCATTATTTGAGTACTCGCATGTGGGGTTATTTTCTATTCTTTTGCAGCATTGACTTTCCTGAACCGTTGATGATATTGATTTAATTTTCAGTTATATTGAGAGGTTGTGAACATTGTCGTTACATACCGTCACTTTTTATACAACTTATTTTCAACTGCTAATAGAGTATCAACCACAACCTCTCACTATATAATCCTTCTTTATTTTTACGTTAATTTATTGCTAGTTCTCCATTGTTTTGCATCGCATCATTTCAAGTTCGGTTCAGTTTTCTACACCGACGCGGTATTTTGCATGGCGGGCGAAAGTTCGGGTTGATAAAGTTGGAAGTGGTGAACATTCATTTCTTTCTTGGATGCTATTTTTCACGACTTAAATAAGCACTCGAAACTTTTCTGTAAACAAGAATATCAATCGTCTGATTTTTGCATTTTCACAAAAGTATATGCCAATTGTAACCACCGTCGCTTTTTACTTTTTTTCTTTCTCGCAATCCATCTACAAAGCTCTAGGAAAAATATGGAAAGCTTTAAATTTTTTATAAAGTACATGTGAAGTTACGTGCGTACTTATGTGAAATCTAATGTAATTGGGTGAAAACACGACCTTGCCTGTTTTATTATATAAACATTGAATCACTTTTAAATTCCTTTAAATTTAAGTAAATTTTTTCAATATTATTGATATTTTTTCAATCGGTGCAGTACCAAAACTGTTTGTAATTGTATTATTGCTTCAACAGAATTTTTGAGGCATGAAGTGGCTGTTTTTGCATCAAAGTGCTGTAAAAAGTATAATGAATGGTTTGAGTAAAAAAGCATAAAGAATGGAGTATATTGAAATCGAACACTGGCAACATGTCGAACGATACATGTTTATATAAAATTCCTATCAATCCATGGACATGTTTACTCACTTAGATCTAAATTTCCTTAATCCGTTAATAAGCACCCTATATAATTGTGAGTAATTTGCATTTAAGTGTTTACACTTAAAGTGTATTCCTTCTTATATACACCAACAGTTCTTCTTACATACGCTATCAATTTTCATGCCAGAAAAATTTGCATATGGCACAACACTTATTTCTCGAATTATTTTGAGTAAATTGTTTGAATGTTCTTTCGCTTATTTCGGGCAGTACGCCAAATTTTACTGAAAGGATTGCCAACATTTTTCTAAGAGATTATAATAACCGTATCCATCTCGACTGTTGGCATCTTGTCCTAGTAAAATGTGAAAACGTTTTATCAAGTCATTCCTCATTATTCCAATTCCGTCGGTTTTCGGAGAAGTATTAAGATTAATTTAGTTTTCTATCAATTCATTCTACAAGTAGTTATACAACTAGTTTGTAGTTTTATAGTAGTCTGATACGGATTTTTTTTATCAAATAAAATATAGCATGGCCATTTTTGCAAAGCACACATCATTTTTTAAATATGTTTGAACCGTTGGGACGCGAAAAATAGTGATTGGGTTAGGTTGAAGAATTTTTCAGATATGATTTGATTTAAAAACAAATGTTTGTTTTTTCTCCTTACGGAAAACGTTATTCTGACTACTCTTATGGATAAATAGAAATGTTGCTAGTTGATTGTGATAGGTCCAAAAGATTCGCACCATCTGCCTCATTTTTGGTATGTCCGCAGTTCGTACCAATCCCAACATATTCAATACTACTCTCTAATACTAACTCTCAGCACTAGAATATTTTGTTAATGGCTGAACTGGTGCATACATTTTAGTCAATATTGGGTTTAAGTTTCTAAAGTAAAAATGTTTTTTTGTGTGAATGTCTATGGCTCACATTTCGGTTATGTTTCCTCAAATCTGGACTTTGCATCTACCTTTAAAAACAACTTATTGCTACCTTGTTCTATTCAGGCCATAAAAACGAATTAGACAGTACATTCTTTCTAATATTGCAATAGTATTTCCATTTTATATGGACTGAATTAGGTAGACAACCTTGCGTATAAGATGACTAACTTAGAATTCTAAGAAAAGCAATTCCAGGAAATTAATACATAGGATAATGGCCTTTCATATCAGTATTCCAAATTGACTGAAAAGTTTAAAAATATCTGAATAAATTATGCGTTTTTGAACCGTTTGTATCTTGTGACATGGAGTCGAGATATTTTTTAATCAAACTGCACGAAACAACCTACTACTTAAAAAAAATCGGTACATTCGGTTTTCCAGATACAGCAACATTGTAAATACGTGAAAATAAAGTTCGTCCTCATTTAATTTTTACTAACATTCCAGTGCTGGTTCACATTCAGTTCTTTTTGACAAATGGAACTCTTTCATCTTAACTGAAGAAGGCAGGCGACAGTTTCAATTTTTAAACCTAAAAACTTTATCATTAAAATGCAAAGCGCTCAAAGACTTAATATGAATTTATTTCATCCTAAAATAGTATCACATTGATAAAAAGAAGTGGAACTCTCTACATTTCCTTTAAATTATCTTGAAAGGATGCCGCAACGCTGACCATTACGAATTACTGAGACGTGATAAGTTTTATCAAAATCGACCGCCGTAGTTATTCGCAGTTGAAATAAATAATTCTTCAAACGTTTTTTAATTTTTAAAGCTTAATTGGAAAAACGTTTAAGCCCTTGCAGTTATTAATGAAAATCATTCCATTAACGGGATTTAAAAATAATAATAAACTAAAAGATCAAAATGCACATCATCCAATTTCACGGGGGATTTTATTTTCAATAACCTTAATTCAATCGGATCATAAAGCAGATCGAAAGGTAGGTGAAATTCAAAGCTGTTCAAAACCAGGAAAGACACAAATCATTTCCCTTTATAAATCACGTATTTTCCAGTCGGTCGCTTCCAAACTTTATCATGGTCGAACTTTCGAACCGTATCATATTATTTATGATTTTGTTTCGGATTTATTGCACATCTCTCTTGTATTTATTTGTTTTGTTATATCTATTATGTGACTGTAGACAAAGGAGAACGCAAACACGAAGAGACATTAAGCCGACATTTTACGTCGGATAATGTTGTCGAACTTGTCTGCACCTTTTTCCTAGTTTGTTTTTTGTTTGTTTTTGGTTTTGGCATGCCTAGTACGAGCTAACCCTGGTAGCGTCAGATAGCCTAAATGAAAATTACACCACCGTAGTCATACATATTAAAGATGTGAATGATCTGCCGCCAAAGTTCAACTGTAGCTCTTACGATAGAGAGGTTCAAGAGGAATATCCTGGATCATACCCCATGTTACTTATGCAGGTTAGGTTACACATAACAGCATTTAATCTTTCATTAGGTACCGTTATTGTTGCTACTGAAAGACAGTAAGTATTGTTAAACTAAAATATTTTGGTAGCAAATGAAGTAAGCAACAGAAGACAATAATGTTAAAAATATTTTGTTTGCTGAGCTGAGTTACATTTAGGAAATTTTCAAAAACTTCACTAGATTGAATTGAGTACCTACCTATTCAATTGCCTATGTATTGTTTCATTTTTCATGCTCGAACGCAAAAGCTTCTTTTGGATGTGTCTTCATACAGTTTCATAACTTGAAGTAAAATCGAGAGAAAATTTCTAAATAAAATGAAATTCTACTGGGCAATAATGCTCAAAATCACTCAATAAGAGATTAGGCGTTCTTACAAATAAAGGTGAAAATATTAATTTTACAGTTTATTCTTCAAAAAAACGTTTACAAGCCTTTGTTTCGTCGTTTTTCAAGAGTTGCTGATGATCCTTTTAAACCTATTAGGTTAAGGAATAGAGAAACTATTAATATGTGAAAAGTAACCAAATAGTTGGCAATGATTATTCTGAGCAGTGATCATTAAATCTAATCTTTATCTAATCCATCAATATTTTTCCACATAATATTCCAACAATATTTTTTTAAATAAAATAATTGCCAGACGAAAGATTATTTTTAAATAGTTCTCCAAATGAATTTATTTTATGACTAAAGGATATTTAGTGGGTAATTTTGATATAATTTTTAACAGCAAAAAATTATGAATATTAAAAATTGTATATGCAATCCGTCATGTGAAAAAGAAAGCTCGAAACACGCCTTAACTTTAATGTAAAAATTGTACGATTAAGAACTTCAAGGATACTCAGCTGCTCAATCTTTTGTGAAGAATTCAAAGTACCAATTATAATTCGGGAGCATCCTGCCTTTCTTTCCATTATACGGGTATTAAAATTATCAGGTAGTTGCCTTATAATGTAAAGCAAACTGTTTAAGCATGACAGATTATCTTGACCAGCTGCAACAAAAAACGGCATATTAAAAATTGTAAATATTTAAAAACCATCTGAGAAATTTATACCGCGGCTTTTTGTTATGCGTTCAATTTGGTCCCTACACAAGCTTTAAAATGCTATTAAATTACTTGAAAGAAATATCGAGCTGACTTCCAGCAAAAAGTTTCCTCATTACAAGAAAATTTTGTATCGAATTTCTTCCTTTGTAATGAAGCCGTCTGCCAAAGCAAAGTTTTCTTTTTTGGCGAAAATCGATAAATTTTTAAGCTAAGTGAAATATGATTCTGTTATAAAAATACCAAATTGAATAAATCAAGGAAAATTTCAGCATTTTCTGTGTGAAATAAAAAATATAAAATTTATCTTTTTTAACACAACTGTTTCTATAGAAGGTGTTTCAAAACTGCTTTGAATGAATGAAATAATTATTTTATGTCGTACTATCCGCGTTATTTTCATGTGTTGAAGTCAAGACTTCAACAATCGAGAATCTAATTTGATGTAAAAAATTTGAATTGTTCTCTTCGTAGACTCGAAATCTCCACAAGTTTCACCGCTTATCAAGCTTTATTTTCATTAATGATATGTTCTCAACTTAGTTTTGCTCTTTAAACGTTTGCTAGATCAACCCGCAATAGCAGGTTTTTTAAATAAATAATGTGCGTATTATGAAACTGAATAAAGCAAGCAATTTACGTCAAGTGTGTATATTTAAGGTCATCATAATTCTAGTTTTCAGTTTTCCTTTCATCGCTGTCCAATTATTAATCGGCTACCTGCAGCAACCTGAATAGATTGCGGAAGTTTCCTGCCTAAAAACATTAAATAATAAGACTCGGTTCAGCCGGGTCTCCGTAATAAGATTTAAAAAGTTTTCATCGAACTTTCATTAGCTTTTGATTTGCTGGCAGGAATTCATATTGGGCTTGTCACTTAATGACCAATAGAATAATGTTCGGAGCGAAGTACTTGGAAAACTTCGAAATTTATGATAATTTCACTTGAGAAAGATCATAAAACGTGATTAAATAGATGCTTAAAATTGGCACGCTTGTTATTCAGTTTCCTTCAAGTAGGATTTTCTTAAGCCATGATTATGAAAAATTAAATATTGTTTTAGTAATTTTTTGGTATGAGTGATAAACTTTATAGTGAGAACTAGGTATAAAAAAACTTTGAAATTCAACTAATTATATAAGAGATTTAACAATTAGTGTATGTTACGAACGCGTAACTCACTGTTATTTAGTTGCGCCGCAATAGCGCAACTATCCATTGGAAGGTATCTTATAAAATCGCATTAATTTTTTAGAAAAAAAAAGAAAAACAATACAATGGAAGCACAATATGAGCGCTTTGAAAATCGACACTTAAGGAATTCGATGCGATCGTAGATAAGGTGTAAGTGTTCAACTCGGAGTAAAGGCAATAACTCATTTGAATAAATTACAGCATATGCCTGCGGCTAGTGCTGCAAACTTCATCCCCGTGAGTTATTGCCTACATTACTACACGTTGAATAATATTATTACCAGTTTAAGCTATTATTTGTAATTGTCGCGAGTATAAAGTATTTAAATGCATATTCTGCATCAATAAGTCATATTAAACTTCGACGAAGTCACCAAACTTTGAACCAAAGTATAAGCAGTTTTGTAATTAATTCATCTGTTTTCGTTATATGACAAAGAATTTGAAAAGATTCTTCAATTCTTAAGTAAAGTAATCTTTATATACCTAATTAGTAATTCACAATGCTGGAAGAACTATATTAAATGTTACATATCTCAATACACGTTCAGGTATACCTAATTTACAATCACGTCAAAGAATTTGTAGACTCGAGACAGAAGGAACCTACATAAATAACTGTAAATTGGGCTTTGACACTTTGTTCGAGTGAAATCATTTATTACATTGATTAATACAATTTAAGGAGATCAGAAAGAACAAATGTCAGAGTTCTATAATAAAAAGTATATAATATAATAATTGTTCAAATAACATTTAAACAATGGGTACAGTTATTGCCCTAGTTTACGTCTCAATGCTAAATTCCTGAAACGGTACGCCCTTGTCAAGGATTCCCGTTAAGGTCCCAAATCAGGCCTGTCTGTTGGG